>NW_027263539.1:129284-239885 GCF_042370955.1 Sodiomyces alcalophilus JCM 7366
AAGGTAGGACGACGTCTTGGATTCTTGGCGGCGGCAAGGGGCGCTGACGTTGCTGTTGGTCAGGGGAGTTGGAGCTGGCGCTGTGTGAGGATTGTGCTCGAGGAAAGCGTGGGGTAGACGCGTCTTCATTGTCTCTTTTGATTTCACGGGCGTCCAGTGGTATTTCTCCATTGTGTTTTGCGCCGGGCTCTTCCGGACAGGCATGCGTGCTGGTAAGTTGTGGGCGTTGTGAGGTTGCCACTCGACTACGTCAGGCATTTTCTCCTTGTTGCCGTGTGTGTGAACGGAGCTGGGTATTATAGTAGAATGTCTGTCAATGTCCGATTTCAATTCGTTTTGTCTTCTTTTGAACAACAGATCCTGTGCAGCGGCTTAAAGGGTCAATGGAAAAATAATCGCAGATGGACGTGAAAGACAGAACAATGATATGAGCTGGAGGCAGGGGTTATATTCCAACGTCCTATTTCTACCCATCTCCGGTACTGTTCTTGTCTAAAAGGGATGAAAAAAATCATGTAGTCGATTCTTTCTTTTATTCTTCTCTTCTTTTTTCTTTTCTTTTCGTGTTCTTTTTGGGGACACGCTGCATTAAGATGTCCAGCATGCACGCAAGACAAAGGGGCTTTGTCCCCCAACCCCCTTCCCTTCTTTTATTTCCTGCCCGGCCGAGTCCAAAAGTCAAGTCTCCCGACAATGGCCAGGGATGAATGGAGCAAGGGGCAACGAGTTTCCACGCCAAGCTACACCACAGCCTGGCTCTTTGTTACCAGACCATATCCCACGGCACTTAGATGGGAAGGGAGGGGCATCTCACACATCCAACACCCAAGGTAGTCCATAGAATCAGGGAGTTCAAATAGATGGGCTGTGTGACTTGAGCGAACAGGCGCAGGACGTGAGACCTGCTTTCTCAATGTGAATGTGGGATTGTAAAGAAATTGATTACGTTTCGGAGCATCAATGTTAACATGCATTATTTAAACAGATCTATGAACAGCAGTCCACCAAGCAACAGAAACTACATGTAACTAGCTAGCAAAAGTACATAAAGAAAACAAAGACGAATGCCGACTCAACCATAGTGCACCCACCTGTCCGGGGCCCTCGAAACCCAGGACAAAGGACGCTTATACTGACCTATCATGACTTCGCCCAGGGTGAGGTCGTAAGCAAGAAACTTGGGAGGGGTGCGGTGGAGGGGCTGGCGACCACACAAGTCGCAGACAATGTCGTGGACGCCATCGGCAAGCCGCTTGGACCGCCAATACTCCATGAAGCACTTCTTGCCCACGGCGTGGCCCATCCTGCACTTGAGGCGCACGGCATCGTGGCCGAGGGCAAAGGCCTCGTCGTCGTCTGTGGGCGGAAAGGTGTCGGCGCCCTGGACAGACATGGGCATGCGGCAGATGAAGCACTGCTTGTCCGTCTCGTCGAGGGCATCGTACTCGTCCTGGGTCAGCGGGCGGTCCAGGCTCGCCTCGACGGCCTCCTCGCGCTTGTGTTCGTCCTCGATGCGCATTTCGGCGCTCTGCCAGAGGTTCCACTCGGTGTCGAGGAAGACGTCTTCTCGGAGAAAGAAGTCCGAATGCGGCCTCTCGGAATTCATCTGCATCAGTTCATAGAGGGTCAGTTGGGGTTCCCACTGGTGCGGATCGGCCAGCCGCGTCATGTCGTCGGCGACGTGGTCGTGCACTCCGCCCGTCGTCCACTCGTCGCCGATGCGGGCGAGGTTGCTGAACAGATCGAAGATGTCGTGCGCGCGGCGGTCGACGAGGCCGTTGTCGTTGGCGAGGAGGTGCGCCACGGCGAGCAGCAGGTTGCGCCGCACCTCCCGGACGCTCAGGGCCCAGTCGTAGGGGACTTCGTCCTCGGGGGCCTCATGGTGCTCGAGGTACTGGTCAATCCAGCCACTCTCGTCCTCGTGAAAGGCAAAGGCTTCGTTGACCTTGGCGATCAGAGAAATGAACAAGGACCCGTTCCGCCGTTCCCGGTCGTAGTGAAAAGGCAGCACAGGGACGTTGTCCAGGAGACCATTGACTTCGCCCGGACTCGGCTGGGCCTGGAAACTGTCGAAAAAGGCGGCGCAGCTCTCGACCAGGGGAACGTCGGGCCAGTCGTCGGTCATTTCCAAATCGCGCGTCATGTCGTCGTCCTCGCCGGGATAGAGAAGGCCCCGGGCGGGTAGGCGGCGCAGGGCGGCCGAGAGGTTCCTGTACTCTGGCCACTCGTTCGCCTCCTGGCACAGGCAGTAGGCGCCGTCTTCAAAGTGGTCCTTATTGAAGCGGCAGGCGACTTCAATCTTGCAGGCCTTGTAGAGGTCCGTGACGGTGTCCGGGTCGCTGAAGCGATGGTAGCCGAGGACGCATTGGAAGAAGAAGCACAAGGCCTTGGTGTAGGCGACGACGGCGGCATTGTTTGCTTCTCTGTTGGTCCGAATGGAGGTGGTGACGTGAACCGGGGCTTTGCTGGGCACGATGAAGCGGCCGGTGCACTCGGGGCAGGGGACATCATAGGTCTCACTCCTCCAGGGAAGCGCGAGCCTCTCGAAGCAAGTCCTGGGGTCTGGGATGGCACAGCGACGGATGTACTTTGGACGATGGCCCGGGAGGTCCTGATTCCCGTGGTTGTTCCAGCAGGTGTACTGCCTAATCAAATAGATACACATGATGTCTTTCCGAGACGGATAGGGTGAGGTGATAATAGAAGTTCGTAAGGGGAGTTCGTAGAGGTGTTGATGACCGAGGATTCATCTCACTACTTACATGGCGAGACAAGAGCATGATATATCACACGAAGACGTGAATTGGCTTTCCAGAGAAACAATGCGAGGAGAACCAGCATATTGGCTTCGAACAACAAAGCCAGACAGAAGAACGAAAGAACGAGTGAATGAATTGAGGCAAAGGCAAAGAGAGTGGAAAAGACAAACCAAGATGTAAGGATTTGAACAGCAGGAGCAAAGACACTGTCATTTTGGAGAGAATCGAGAAAGAATAGTAAAAGAATTGAAAGGATGCCCCAAAAAAGAACCAAAGACACTCAACATGGTGATTGTCTCGTCCTTTGTTGTGTCCATCGTCCACGATCTGCCCTCGATGTCCGGGGATAGGTTGCTAGTTATCCTCGTAGACAGTGGGCTGGGGTGAATCCGACTGAACGCGTATTTGATACGTCAAATCATACCGGTCCTCGTCATCATAGTCGAGGTGCAGCGTATGTTATGCAGTGGTTCGCAGAAACTGTGCATCCGGGAGAAACGTACGTCGAAGCACCGACGGGTCGTGGTCGCGGTCAATAGGAGGCGGTCATGAGAGGGATTGGAGTCACGTGATATTTGATGAATAATCAAGGTATTGCTGAGTCATCGCATCCGAGACCCCAGTTCACCCCTTCTTCTGTTCCCCTTTTCTTCCATCTACACAAGCCTCATCATTATCAGGTCTGTACGTTTGATACACTCCCATCACGTCTTCGCACAAAGATTGACCGTCGCCGAGCATTCACCTTTAACTTCTTACGACTAATGGAACATCTGACTGAAACTTCCTGCCGTCCCACGTTGCCCACCTAGTCCAGCGACTCCCCCTTTGGCCACGGTTCTTCTTCCGGTTGGTGGTAGTTGATCACCTCTGGTTGATCATGGAGCGTTGCTGCCCAACATCAGCACTTTTTCTGACTCTGGATCATTATATCAGTCAGCCCGGTTTCTTGTCTCTCTCGGCACACCATGGAATATGAATCCCAGGGAATAGAACGACAGAACTGCAGTCACCAGACCGCGTGACTTGCCATATCTCCATGGACCCCTTCTACTACCATCATAGCTTGCCTTCTCTGGGTCTTTGACTGAACAATCCGTCGCGGTTGTCTGGTATCATAGCCTCACCCACCATCGATTGGAAGACGGCTAAAGGACTTTTGTCTCCCGCAGCCAACGACCACACACCCATCGGCCGCACCCACAGGGGGCTACGACCTCTCTCGGCCGCCGACGGACCAGTATCACAATCACAGTGAAGCGATAGGTGACTGGCTGGCTCATCGGCAGGTAGATTGGCAACGACTGCCGCTACCGTCACAAAAAGCCTTCTGCCTGCACCCTATTCTTCCCTTCATCATCTGCCTCTTCACTTCTCCCAGCCCTAGCTGACTGGCCCTGGAGGCCGCACTGATGCGCAGAAATTATTATCGTAGCACAAGATAGTTCGTGCGGTCGATGCCCCAGGATGCCGGTGCGAAGGGCGAGTAAGACTAACAACGAAGCCCCAGGAAGCAGGAAACAAACCCTAGGGACGAGGCAATGCGTCCTCGTTCCAAAGCAACGTTAAATGACCTCGCTACGGCCATCTCACCTCGACAACTCACCAACTCACCTCGTCTGCGGTCGTACTGCTACTACTCCCACTCATGCGTTCGTCCACTCTCCAGTCCTTCTCATCCTCCTGCAGCAGACCTGCATGTACTTGCATCACTTCCTCTCATGGCTAAATGCCAGGCCCATAACCTGATAAACGCGCTGCATTGCGGCCGTTCGTGTGTTACTGCGAGCGGCCTGCAATGGGATGAAACAGTCAAGTTAAATATCGCGCATCGTCACCTGTGCCCCGTTGCTTCGTGTCTGCCTTTTTCTGTTTCTGTTTTCCTACTTCTTCCATTTCCCGTTCTCATTCCCTTCTCCCTCCCCCAGGTTCAACGCCGTCTTCCCCCTTTGTTCACTCTCTTTTCGTCGCCTTACTCTTTTGTTTCTGCTTTCGATGCTTTCTTCGTTCTGCGCTCGTCGGCGACCATTGCTGCCCAATACCACCCGACTCTAGCCGCACTGAATGTATATTCCGCCCCAGGTTTCTCCACACCCCGGAGCCTGGGCCGCTCGGGGCCCAGTGGGGCCGACTGAGACTCCGACAAATCATCCTCATTCGCCCGTCCACGCCGCCGCTGCCGGCATCCTCGCCCGGGCCGTCGGCGTCGTCACCCATGCCTTTGCCGGCCAGCAGCCCGACCCTGCCCTGCCCCTCACCCGCCGACAATCGAATCCCAACCAAACGAACCTCATAGTCGGCATAGTCAGCGGTGTCGTCCTCGCTGTCTTCATAATCAGCTCTTGTACCTTCCTATACGTATATCGACACGCCCTGAGGAGACTTCATGATCGTCGATACCGTCGTCGTCGTCGTCGTCGTCGTCGTCGGTACAAGTCTACCAGCTCACGGAACTCCAAGAGCTCATCCGATAGCGGCCCTCCTCCTGATCCTCCGCCGGCCGCCGAGGAAGGAGGCGAGGCACCCCAGGCCGACGGCTGAGCCAGCCTGAACAGAACCAGTTGGCAAATTGTTCTCGAAATTGGGTCAAACGGACCTTGTCTTTCATCCTCAACTTACTTTCTTCAGGTCTGTCTTTGTGAAGCGTGTCGTGGTACCGTGTACGACGTGACAGCTAAGCACTAACCCGGTGTTGGGGCCAGATACCACCTGTACCTGTATGCAATGGGCGTTCCAGGGGTGTTGGCGTACTGGGTATCTCAGGTTCATAGTGCACATCTTCGCCGCGGTTCCTTGTCCTCGTCTCCCGCTTTTATTATTCCTGCGTAGGCCAACCAGCCTCAAACAACACATCAAACTAAGACGTGGCTGTCACGGTCACTTTACCCCTATTTAGGAAACGGGCCGAATGTCATATATGAATACCATCTTTGTATTTTTTTCCTTGATGAAAAGTAAAGAAAATTCACCCTCAACATCGGCCCGTGAAGTGCTATTTCTGTCCCATGAACCACCCCACCATGGTGATTCTGGTAGTTGAGCAGTTGAGGGTCGGCAGTGAGTCTGCTCAAGCCGTCCGGGGCCTGACCCTCTCCGTAGGACTGTTACGAATGGAGTTTGCTTTTGGTACAAAAGTCTTAAAGACAGGTTTGGAGTCACCGTGCTTTTGCCCATGCAATCTAGAAACACGCTGCCGAGGACAAGCAGGCATGCAAACACTAGATCTGCATGTGTCTCTTCGCCTCCAGCGTCAGCCAGTGACTACATCGTCGCCTGATTCCATTTCTCATGGGCAAGCCGTGCCATTCCCTGCCTCACACTTATTCGAACCAAGTCGAACAAGCATAGTCACCATGAGAATCCTGTTTGCTTGGCTCAGTATCTCAGTGCTCTCAGGACGGGGTTTGCTTGCCCACAGTCAAACAATCCTCGGCTATATGAGCTTTGAGTCAAAGCCCGAAATCATTGTGTCCAAGCCCCTTACCCAAGGCTTGCCGCCACCTCCAAAATTCTCAAAAGAACGAGGATCCTAATGACTATATGATATATCTTGCCTCCTGATTATCCAACACGTCCAGTTTCCATGCCCAGGAGGGGAATAGTTTCGTGTTTGTTCTGAACCGGATGTCCAGATGTTGACATGGCACCACTTCCCTTTACGCCTCTACAGCTGAGATATGGCAGAGGATCCAGCATACCGGCACATGCTTGGGTGGACAGCTACTCGGAGCTCGCCCTCACCCTCTCTCGCCGCAATGAGATTGACGACGCCGGGCGCATCGCAGGGATGTTAATCGGCTGTCTCGTAGGTGGCCTTCTGCTTCTAGTCTTGGCCTACTTTTGCTTCGACTACTGCGCCTTTGGGCCCCGAGCTCCTTCTTCCTCAGGAGCAGTAGGCCAGAAAACGGAGGAGAACCACCGCCCCAGGCGCCATTGCCATCGTCGCCATCGCCGCGCACCCCATGGCCTTACCAAGCCAAGACATGCCCATAAGCACAAACGCCACCGCAGAGCAAGCACCAGAAGAGATGAAACTGTTCGGGTCCCCTTTCTGGACATTCCACCAATGGAGTATCCCACACCCGAAACTACCACACCATACCATCCAGAGGCTATCCGCCAGCCGGAACCTTCCCTCGCCCACCCGCTGGAAGAGACAATTCACGTGCGGGACTTTGCCGTAGAGCCGGCTTTCGGGGAAACCTTATACGTGGACGACGTCCCCACGGGGCCTGGGGGATATGTGCTTGTCGACGTGGTGCAGCAGCCGGAACTGATTCCTTGGACAGCGGTGGAAGACCACCGACTGATGGCTAAACAGAAGAGCGACGGGGATGGAGACTGCTGCTTTACCTTTTGTGACCTTCTTTGCGGACCTACCAAGAAGAAACGACGACAGGCGAAGGAAAAGGTGCATGAGGACGTGATGGTTGGTGTATAGGTCGTTCGGCAGACGATGCGACGTGAATGCCGGCGCTGTGTCAGGAGTCGGAGTCTCCTTACGTTGAATCTGTCTAATGATAATACAAATGTCCCAATATAGGTGGTTGAACTCGGGCAACGGCTCCTGTCCGCTCAAGTCTCTGATATCCAAATCGTCATGCGACATGTCGTCATGTCGTCTGCCATTCGTCGGCGTATTCATAAATCCGCATCCTCTACCGTGGCGTAGCTTCGTAGCCAAGGAGTTCCTTGATATCATCAATTCTCTGCAGCTTCTTTTCCTCATCGTTCATCATGCCCAGAGATGTTGCACTGCAAAAAGCGTCAGTCAGGGGAGAGAATGAGGAGAATGGCAAAACTCACAGAAACTTTTTCCGCTCCTGCACCCGCAGCATCCTCTCCTCCACACTCGACTTGACGATAAACCGGTACACTTTCACCTCCTCATCCTGTCCCATGCGGTGGACGCGGTCAATGGCCTGCGCCTCGACGGCGAAGCTCCACCAGGGATCCATCATGAACACGCGCTTGGCCGAGGTCAGGTTGAGCCCCACGCCTCCCGCGCGAAGGGAGATGAGCAGCACGGTGAACCCCTTGGTCTCCTGAAACTCCGTCAGGACCGCGGCGCGGGCCTTTTGCGCCATGGTCCCGTCCAGCCGCAAGAACTTGATGTTCGCCCTCTCCAGCTCCGGCTCGATGAGCGACAGGAACGACGTGAACTGGCTAAAGACCACCGACTTCATGTCGGGGCGCTCCCGCCGCAGGTCGCGGAGCGCCTGGATCAGCGCCACCACCTTGGCCGACGACTGGCTCCGGCCCACGCGCTGGAGGCTGATCTTGGGCTTCTGGAACATGTCCAGCACGTCGTCGTACCGGACCACCTCGAACAGGTCGCGGTAGCTGACCACGGCCCGGCAGTTGGGGCACGTCGGCACCTTGCCGCGGTCCGTCTGGTGCTTCATAAAGTCCAGCAGGCACTTCTTGCAGGCCGAGTGCCAGCAGCCGCCCGTGACGGTCTGTTCGATCATGGGTTCCTCGGTGCAGATGGGGCACTCGTTCGCAGCCTCGTCCCGGATCTGGCTCAGCACATGGGCGCCAAACGCGTTGGGGTTGGTCTCGGATGTCGATGTGGAGGCGGAGAAGTGCTCGATGAGGACGTTGAGGTCCATGTCGTCTGCGAGACCGGCCGCCAGGTCCGCCGCTGCGCCTGCCTCTTCCTCCTCTGCGACGATGTCCCGATTGCGGACGAGGATCGGGTGGCAGCACGTCTGTCTCAGCCGTAAGATCTGCGCGAAGATGCTCGTGAAAGCCTTCATGACCGTGCCGGCGTCCATATTCTTGGAGAATGTCTGCTTGGCTCGGAGGAAGATGTAGTCGTAGATTTCGCGTTCGGTCTCTCCGAGGTCCACTTCGACGATCTCTATCGATTTCGGCGGGAGGGGAACCAGCCTGGAAAGAATCAAGTAGTGTCAGCAATGTATCCACTATCGTGTATAGGGGAAGGACTCACGGTTCTCCATCCGGCGTCTTCATCTCCTTTGTCCGCCTCAGCACCAGGGGCTCCAATACGGTCTGTACCACATCGAGCGCTCGCACAAAGTTCTTCGACTCAAATGGGACGGTGATGAAGGTCTTCCAAAACGAAAAGTTGTTCCAGGGTTCCACGCGGAGGAAGCGGACGAGACTGAACAGGTCCTCCAGCCTATTCACGATGGGCGTGCCGGTCAACACCCAGCGATGCTCGGCACTGATCTCGTAACACGCCTTTGCGGTCTTGGATTGCCTGTTCTTGATGTGGTGCCCCTCGTCGAGGATGACGCGGAAGAAGTCGAGGCTGAAGATGCCAGTATGGGAAGATCGGTCGCCCTTCTTTGCGACGACCTGGGCGAACTCGGATAGGACGACTCCGTAGCTGGTGATGACGACGTCGGGGGCCGAAGTGGCGTTCGCTTCGCAGCACAGGGCTTGCAGGTTGGAGTTGGCCTTTTCTGAACCGTAGTATACCATGACCTTGAGCGTGCCCTCCTTGGAGGCCTTCTCGGCCTCGCTCTGCCACTGCGAGAGCAACGACATGGGGGCAACGACAAGGGTCGTGCAGGGGGCGCGCAGGACGTGCGATGCGTTGTACGATAGGCGAGGGAGGTCGTTCACCGATGCGACGTTGCCGTCCAGCCTCTTAGCGCCCAAGGCAACGTCTGATCGATGGGCATGAATCAAACTCAACATCTGGATCGTCTTGCCGAGACCCATCTCATCAGCAAGAATACCGCCGAGACAATGCTGCTCCTGGACCGGGAATTCGAGCGAGAGGTCGCCCGAGTACGGGTTGATGTAGAAGTGAGTCTGATCCTGGACGAGGGGTAGGGGGTTATCGTCGACGTCCTTGGTCGGCCAGCTGTACTCCTCCCAGAGCGGGTGCATGCTCGGTTCCCGGGGGTTGCTCTTGAGATCCTTTTCTTTCGCCATCATCCAGTGGAGAGCCTGTTTCTGATACGGCCGTAGTGTCATGGCAAACGTGTCGACGGGCTCTGCCTCTGGTGTGCTAAAGTCAAACGACTGGGCCTTCCGGTACAGCGCGTCGAGCTGGTCCTGCTCCAGCTCTTCCCCGTCCTCATCAGCCTCCTCCGAAGGTGGAGACGAGGTTGGGTCCTTGGAGGCCGCCGGCGGCTCTTTTTCCTTTTCCGTCTTGGTCCTGTCGTCACGCTCGGCCGCTTTCAGCAACTCCTGACGCTGCTCCCTAGACGACGCGTTGTTGGATCGGGTCGGTTCAAGGTTGACTTCTTGCAGCAGCCTCGCCAAGGCCACCTGTCTCAACCGAAGGTTCTTCTCCTCGGAAGACTCCTCCTTTTCGAAAAATGTCATGGTCCGGTTCGAATCCGATGGTTGAAACGCCTGCGTCTCGAAGGCCGAGGCGAGAAGGTAGCATCGCAGCTGGATGAAGATGGTGTCGTTGGTCCGCAGTCGTTCGGGGGCGTAGACGCAAGTCCCTTCGAACTTGCAGAGCTTCTGGTCTAGGAGCGTCGAGACCCAGTTGGCCGTGTCCTTGGCCAGCCTCCCAATCTCGGTGCCGTCGCTGTTGGTGAAGCGGACAAGGACATCGACGCGCCGCGAAGCAGCGGGGCTCGGTCGCTGAGGAGCCACAGTCACGCCGAGCTTGGCTGTCACGCGGGGGGGTTTCGGCGGTTGGATCTTTTGTCGTTCAATCTTGACCACGTCTCCATGCTTCAGTAGGTTGTTGCCGCTTCGAGTGGCCCATCCTTCGACGCCGAACGCACCGACGTAGCGTGCATCGGGCATGGAACGACGAATAGCGGGTTTCGGTGTGCTTTGATCTGGCTCTTCGACGGAGACAGTACCTGGAGGGGTCGCACTAGATACGGGCCGAGCGAACGAGTTCAAAGATCGAGCCTTCTTCTTGAGATGTTTCCAGGTGCCGTCAAAGTACATGTTGACGGCCCTCTCCAAGTTATTCCCACAGTTATCCTTGATGATTCCCAACGCTTCGGGGTCCACCTTGCCTCCGACAAAGGCCTCGAACGAATCTTGGTCAAAGGACATGGGCGTCTCCGGTTCTTGTTTGACGTGAGGTTCAGGGGGTTGTAGTCGGCTGGATGCGTTGTGGACCGGCTCTTCCGTTAATGAACCCCGAGCGGGTGCAGGAGATGACGGGTAACCACGGTCATCTTCGGTTTTGATCTGGGAGGAACTGTAATCGCTTGGACTGGCAAAGAAACGCGGCTTCTGGTGCGTAGATGACGTGGGTAAAGCAGGACTGGAGGGATTGCTGGTCGCCTGATCTGCGTCTGCGTCTGCGTCTGCGTCTGCGTTGAAGAATCGTCTCCTTTTGGCCGGCGGTTCGGAAAAGTCTGGACCTTCCATGGTTCTTTCTTGCCTTTGTAATCCGTACTTGGAAGAACGGCCGTCGTTTGACCCAGACCTGTCGAGAGATGGAAGTGGGATGGATGTCTTGGTCCTTTGACCTTCGAAGCCTTTTGGGGGAAGACGCGAATCCATTGATTAGAGCGCGACTGAACTGCTCGACTCGCGTCAGGTGGTCACGTGATTACGCAACATCTTTGTAATCTTCATCCATACGTCATAGCTCGGTAATTCAATTATGCGATTTCCAGTACTCGGCGAATCGACTTTTTTTTTTTTTTTCCTTCTTTTTTCGCGTCGCGACACCCAGACAAACGTCTAAGCACCTCGCTGAACCGCTCCTTTAAAGTCGCGGCCAATATATCTAGACATGGGGTCATAATCAAAGCCTTCCTCCTGAATGTATCGCCCGCGACTTGTGAGCCATGGCCTGCGAAGGCTGTCGCAGGCACCCCGGCTCGGGACTAGAGCAAGGGGCATCGTCACCGACGCAGACGTCGACAAGGCGAGGAATTACTGCTTGTCGCAGCTGAAGTAAAGCTAGTCCTCGCCCCAGTGGCCCCCCATGACGTCCCTTTATCTCTCCTGCTAACGGTCCCAGACATGGCGACTACGACGGCTACCTCATCCAACGCTTCGTCCCCTCCCAAGTCCGAGACACCTACCTCGCCCTCCGCGCCCTCAACCTCGAACTCGTCCGCCTCCCCGACATGGTCTCCAACCCGACCATAGGCTACATGCGCATGCAGTTCTGGCGCGAATCCATCAACAAGACCTTCGCCGCCGCCCCGCCCGCCGAACCCATCTGCATCCTCCTCCACCAAGCCATCGAGGGCCTCCGCGCCCGCGCCACCTCCGCCGCCGCCCCTTCGTCCGTCAAGTTCTGGATCCAGCGCTTCATCAAGACCAGGGAGCGCCACATGGACAACCGCCCCTTCGCCTCGCTCTCCAGCCTGGAAGACTACGGCGAGCAGACCTACGCCACCATCATGTACGCCACCCTGGCCGCCCTGCCCATGAACTCCATGCACATGGACCACCTGGCCAGCCACATCGGCAAGGCCCACGGCATCGTCGCCGTCCTCCGCGGCATCCCTGTCCTAGCCGCTCCGCGAGGGGCCGTGAAGTCCCCGGACGGGAACACCCAGGTCGGCGGCGGCAGGGACCCCGTCCTCCTCCTCCCGCTGGACGTCATGGCCGAGGCCAAGGTGCGAGAGGAGGACGTATTCCGACAGGGTCCCAACGCAGAAGGGTTTCAAGACGCCGTCTTCACCGTCGCCACGCGGGCGAATGATCACCTCATTACCGCCCGGGAGATGCTGAAGAAGTTGAAATTGGGCGAGGGGCCGGGACACGAGTTTGAGCACCAGGCTGACGCCGGACACGTCTACGACAACGAGACCGATGTCGCGCGGGATATACGACGCGGTTTTGGGATTTTGCTCGAGACCGTCCCTGCCCAGGAATATCTCACCAACCTAGAGACCTGTAATTTCAACCCCTTCGCTGTCAAGGCAGGTTGGAAGCTGCCGTGGCGGATGTGGCAGGCGTTGAGGAAGGAGCAGATATGAGCCGATAGCCTGGCTATAACGCTCTAGGAAGATTCAAGACATTAGAAAGTCATCGTCTGTATATTACGCCGTGTGGGTTTGTCTTTTTGGATTCCAAGGGAACGAGGTAATCATCTCAGCCGTGTATCATCAAATATAACCATGACAGAATAACGTCACAAACACCCTGTAGAACGGGGTCTCTCTCAACAGTCCCCGCCGTTGAGCGCATATTCTCGAGCAAAGTGGTCTTCACTATATATCCCAAGCCATGCAGTTTCTATCGAAGCAACCATGTCCAATGACCATGACCAAGCGTCGACCTCAGTGAAACAAGTGCATCGTCCCAAGCACCGTATCCTGTCATGTAAATACGCTGGTATCCTTTCGGAACTCCACCTTTCGACCGCATTCATAACGCTGTTCATGTGAAATCCAGTCTAAGAACTATCGGCAGGCGAAGAAGAGACCGATTCCTGCGGTCCGCCTGCATATGCATCCGTGCCTACCCCTGACGTCTTGACCTCCTCCTCGCCACCGCGCATCTCCTCAACCACAGCCTCATGCCATCCCTCGCCGCCCGTCCTCATGACATGATGGGGATTCAGGCGGACCCGGAAATGACTTTCGCGTCGCAGGCCCGACAGCCCCTCGCCGGCAGACATGGCCACCCTCGTCCGCCTCGTCCTCTTTCCAGGCCGTCCCCCCTCGCTGAGGAGGCAGCTTTGCTGCCTCCGCTCCTCCGCCAAGCATCGCTCGTGCGCGAGGATCCCGCGCACGTACGGAGCGACGTCGAGAGAGATGAGCTCCATGGTGCGGTCGAACACGGACGGATCGAGGTACGAGGACGGTAAGAGTGCTTGGCGATCCGACGCCGCAATGGGGTCGAAGGCGAGGCTAATGTCGCGGCGTGTCACCGTTTCGCATTGTGTGCCGGACGAGAGGTGGGCACGGATTTTTCTGATGGCTGTGGGTTCCTCGAGGCGCTGCATCGAGACCGGCACAGGCCAGCATCTTGATGCGTGTACGCTCGGGACGAGGCTCCGGGCCTGGGACTTGAGGGACAGGGAGGCAGAGGTGCTCGTGTGGTCGTAGTCCGCCAGTACGGGTGTCTCGAGGAGCTTGCACCCGATTACATAGTCGTCTCGCATCTTTGCGGGAATCGCCGGCTGCGTGGGGTCGAGACTCTCCTCCAGGCCGACTCCAAATCGACCGTTCGAGTACAGATCGGCGGTGCTCAGCGCATCGGAGAATTCGTCGTACAAATCGAGCGCCGCGATCCTACCTTCGGCAGAGCAGGCCTCCTTCTTCAAACAGCCCACCCAAGCGGCCATGTCGGTTGTGTTGTGCCAGTCGCCGAGATCGATATGGAAGCCACTCCAGCATTGTGACATGAGTTCGACCTCGGCTCCTGGCGATGACCGTGCCGTGGAATCGCGACCAAGCCATCCCATACCTTCGAGATAGGTATCTTCGCTAATGACCCGGACGACATCACCATTCTCATCCCGATCGCACCCCTTAGGCCAACGTGGATAGAACCAGTCAACGCCGCCGCGCCTGTCGCCAATGCCTAGCTGGCACCAGTAGTTGAGCTCCATCAAGGACGCCCGGAAGTCCCCGGATCTGGATTGGAGCAGCGCCTTCACCGGTGACCTACGCAGGGCGTGACCCTCATTGGCAGCGATGAGCAATAAGAGGTCCACAGCAAGATCCTCGGGCGGCGGGCTGAAGCGAAAGATGCCGTACAAGTTGAGACTCTCGACGGGGATGAGACTTTCGTCATTGCAGGTCATGATAAAGGGACGCTTGGACTGGGCGATGAGCGTCATGATGGTTGCCCAGAACTGCTTGTCCTCTTCGTAGAGGATATCGGCTTCTTCGAGAAGGATCAGAGATTGCTTCTGGGCCTTGGGCTGTGTGGGTTTCGACGCGTCCGTCTCACCCTGCTTCGGTGGTTGCTTGCGCACAGGTTCGGGCCCGGCGGTCGCGTTTGCATGGGTCTTGGCGGCGGCTTTTGGCTTGAAGAAGGACATGACGGAGCCCTGCTTCCCAGATTTGACTTCTTTTGCCGTCTCATCCTCCACGCCTGTGTCTGTCCCGTCGCCAGATCTGCCACCTTCTCGATGGTGCTGCACAAGATGGTTGCGGGTCATGTCTCCGACCTTCTCCGAGACATCTTTCCCGCTGCGACGGCTGCTCGCGTTGATTTCGAAGATTTCAAAACCGAGCTCCTTCGCCACGGCATAGACGGTCGCAGTTTTTCCAGAGCCGTGGGGTCCACTGATCAGGGCCGCGTTGGACAGTCGCATGGACTCCTTTGTGTTCCTGGAGATGATTCCACCATTCTGAACCACGGTCTGCTTGGGCCCTGCGCTGTCCTCTGGGTCCGTTATCTCGTCCAGATTGTCACTCTCCTCGTCACTCGAGACGACAAACCCGTCCAGTTTGGCTCGCTTTCGCTTCTTCTTCGACCCCGAAACCAGCTTCTTCTTCCCGGGCTTCTGAACAGCCGGGCTGCTGCCTGTATCAACGGATTGCACCTTTAATGCTTCGAGCCAGTCCCTGAGAAGATGTGCTTCTTGGCCACTTTGAAGAACCTCGTCCGCTGTTTCCGGCGCGTATTTATGAGCCCAGAGAAGGTCTTCGCACTCGGACTTGTCAAAGGCCGAGAGGTGGGTGGCGAGTGACTGGTACAGACGGGCGATTGCGGCATGGGGTTTGCGAGAGGTGGCTATGCCGATTTCATCTTCGCTATCACTCTCGGCTGTCTGGTTGTCTGGGAAGAGCCGAGTCTGTAGCTCCGGCCGGACCCGTTTCTGGAGTTTGGGTCCGCTCTCGAAGTGCTTTCCAGGCAGGCGCAGGCCGGGAGGAGGAGGATCGAAGCCGTCGCTGGTCGTGTTGATAGAGTTGAGGACACCGCCAATATCCAATGCGTTGCGTAAACGCGAGATGATGGACTCGTCTTCTGGTATGTTGGTCGCCCGACCCTTGGACTTCTTCAGAGACATGTCCGAGAATCCGGGAGTGACAGTGGAGGCCCGTGGCCGTTCTGAATCGTCCGTAACATGCACCACTCCCTTCCAGGGCCAGGCAGGGTGTCTCGCACCTGGGATCTTGAGGCCCATTGATTTCATGCCGAACTGAGGAAGGTTGGGTCTCTTCAGAATGGGGCGATTTTTGTTCTTGGGGGAGCAGGGCGTGGATGAGGAGATGATCTGGCGTTGAGACCTTGGCTTCTTCAGCTGCGGCAAGTTAGACGTGACTGTTTCGCCAGGACTAGCCGCCTTGACTTCTTCGGCCTGGGTTGCGAGTCCATGCCCACTCTTCGCGTCCGACTCTTTGTCTCCCGTGGCTTTCTTCGACCGGGACCGCTTCTTAGCTAGGGCTGGCTTCGAAGTTGGCCCAAGGATACTGTTGATTCTTTTGACAATCCTCTCTCGTGATTCACGGTCATGGCCTAGCCGGTAGGTTACGATGAACGTTTCCGGCTTGGGCTTCGGACCTGGTTTCTTTCGCGGTCTTGGTTTGTGGATGGCTGGGGATCTCGGTCTGGGTGGGGATCTCGACCTGGGAGGTGATCCGATGGTGCCCGTCTTGGGATTCAGCCTAAGAACTCTCTTCGGCTGGGACACATTCGATTGAATCGGCCAAGAATCTCTCGTGGGCTTAGGTGTCGGCGGCAGGGTAGGGGGAGTAATGGTTGGAGAGGAGGCGGGAGGCTGAGTTGGGAGGGTGGTCGTCGCTTCGGAACGTAGGGGGCATTGGCTGGTGGGAGGAATTGGCTCGGGTTCAGGCCCAGTGGGTTTGATAAGGTGGTCGACAATCGAAGGCCCGAGAGAAGCTGTTGATTTTCTCTTTCTGCTTTGGCGTTTCTTGGAGCCCGATGCTTCTGCGCCATTGGAACTTGTCGAGTCCCGGTCGGTTTTCTGACGCTTTCTCCTGGGGCCCTCCCGCTCGCCATGGTTGCCGGGCTGGCCGACATGGTTAATGTCCCTCTCTGTTTGTCCCTCATCTCTTACAATTCCAGCTTCCTGAGCGGGTTTCGGGTCGCTCGTTCCATTTTGTGCAGCCGAAAAGAAAGGATGAAGCTTCTTGGAGTCAGCCAGGCCGTCTTGAGGCATGCTGGCCACCAGGGTTCCCATGGGATCGAGTGGGAGCGGATAGCTGCCACTATAGTATCAAGAGTGAACGAAAACCCCTTGGGACATGTTAGGTGGCCAGAGAGCCAGTGGTGTCGGAGTTGGATGAGGTTGGCTTCTGGGGCGGGAAGGAGGTTGAGGTGGTTGGAGATGTCAAGTCGCGTGACGGAAAGTAGCAATAAAGCGCGTACGTCAGTGGAGGGCGAGTGGCCGTGTACCGCGACTGCCAAGAACAACGCCCCGGTTACTGCTTATCACTTTGGCGTTACGTTATCGAGGCATCCATCCGTAATCGGTGGAACGTTATTCCGACAGGACACTTTCTCAGACGGACTTTGTACTGTGTGTTTACTTGTAATCCAGTGTCTATACTACAGTGTCAATTGATACTGCTTCACACACACAATGCCCCACTGTCCATTGGGTTTCGCAACTTTTTTTCCGTTTTTTCTTTTTTTTTAATCCTTGAAGCTATCACCATCACTCTAGTTTTGTTATACCATATCCCGCTACGAAATCAGTACGTCTACCACGGTACAACTTTTTCGAGCAACAGAGAATCCTTCCAGGGCTCTCTCCTTTGCTGTACGCCTTTTGTGACTCGGCTTCGACGCCCTTGTTCGCATCATGGCTCCAGCTTTTCGCATCCATAAGCCCGATGTACTGGCCACGCTCCCACAGCCCCTGGGCCATTCAAAAGGCCGATACCACGCCGGCGAGGTCTATGTGCAGAAACCGGGCTCGAAGAAGCGCAAGAGGTTGGAAGTTGCCGTAGGCGTCGACGGAGAGGCAGCAAATATCTACCATGTCGGTCCATGCCTTTCTCCCGACTGACGGCGGTTTTCTTTCTCGACAAAAAAAGCTAATGGCCTCCTTCACAGATTCCTTCTTCTGACTTGAGAACATCCTATCCCATTCCGCCGCAAGAGTCGTTTACATGTGCGCCTTACTCGATTCGATATCAACAGCCAGCCAACAGCGAGCGTCAGCAGTTCACGTATTTTTCGACTAGCGATACTTCTGGCTTCAAGATTACCCTCTGCAAAGACGTTGTCAACTCGGCCGGCAAGACCACGTCTACGACCAAGTCTCGCAGGCTAGGTCACAAGGTGCCCGTTGCGCGGCTGTTTACCTCGAGTTGCTTTGCCTCGACGGCCTCGGAACCAACCACACAGAGTTCCGAATGTAGCGATGTCCTCGCCGTGTGCCAGGATGGCCAGGTCCTGTGTCTGGATGGTGCCGAGCTGGATGAGCAATGGAGCATCTCGTCGTACAGTCTGTGCAAAGATCTGCTGCGGCCATCCATGTCTGGATTCAAAGTCGACTCGGTCTTCCACGCACCAGCTGTAGAAGTTTTAAAGGGCGTCTTTGAGGGGAGGCAGGATGCGTTTAGTTCTCTTGGTCGGCCCGTTGATGCGGAGACCTTTAACCCTGACGTGCTCATCCTCGTCGTCAGCAGCCAAGGCCAGGGCTCGTCTGAACGATACCTAGTGCTACTGGGTGCTGTTCCCCGGAGTGCCACGGTCCGGTCTTCCCAGCAATCTCTTGTCCAGCTCCACGTGGCGCCTCTTCCCCAACACGATGGAGTTCTCGGAAAGGAAGCCCCAATCTACCAGCTTCAAGTTCGATCCGGGAAGTTGTTCGAGCTCTCCGACGGGGCGATCCGAACGTACAACCTTACAAGCGCGTTGCCGAGGATGCAAGACGTCGTCCTCGTATCGGACGCGGCGTCCTTTGTGCCCTTGTCCGAACATTCTGTTTTGTCGATATCGCCGACGATGCTCAGCGTCGCCAACGTCACGTACCACTCCATCCAAGCGCGAGCGCCTTTCACCATGGACGGTCCCAGTGCCAGTGCCCCATCCCACGACACCGACGCCCAAGGAGGAGGAGCGGCATTTATGCTTCTTACGTATCTGGCGAAACTCGACCTCGCCATTGCCATCGTTAACAATACGCTACTCTCCATCCAAGTGGAACGGCACGGGTCGTCGCACAAGGAAGGTCTTCTCATCGATGCGATAGGAAGGGGACTTTCCAAGGCCGATGATCTTCCCGAAAGCCTACCCCCACTTCGCGGCAAAGGGCCTTTCAAAAACTTCCTCCCCGGCACCTTGACCGACTCGTATGTGAAGCAGTCCCTCGTGGAAGTGGAGAAACTGGACGAATGCCTGGCGGAAAACGATCTCAACAGGTTTGAGCGCCTTATTGCTCCCAAGTTTGGTATGACCATCGATGAGAGTTCGGCGGCGGCCAATAAAGTGGACGGCAACAAGGACGAAAATTTGACCACGCCAGACTGGAAATGGCCGGAGCGCGCGAGTTCGTACCCGGCGGTCGATCGCCGCTGGGTACTCTACGCGATCAGCCGGGTCTTCTCGATTCACGTGGTGGGCGACTCGGCCACGGACACGGCGGCAGATGGGCCATCCCTGGACTGCGTGCTGCCGGAGAGCAACGTCTTGCTCTACCTCATCGTTTCGGGCCACCTCACACTATCCAACGTGGCGGCGGCTTTCAGGCATGAACTTAGCGAGACGCATGTGCCGCGGGAGGCACTGGCGGGCGCGTTGGTCCGGCAGCTCATCGAAGTAGACCCGGCGCTGGAGCTCCTCCTGCGCTACGTAAGTGCGACTAAGCTGGGAGAGGTAGAGCTCCTGCTCATCGTCCGCACGATTATGCAAAGCCTCGACCACCAACCTCGGCTTGAGGCGGCGGTGCCGAACGGAACGAAGGAGGAGGAGGACTACGTGGCGATGGAGATTGACCAGCTGGAGCACGAGCTCGAGCTCGCCGAGTACAACCTGGGCGACGACTCGGACGTGCGGGCACGGCTGCTCACCATGGCGTTTGAGAGGCTGGTGGGCTTTTCCGCCGCCGACACGGTCCGCGCGCTGCGGGCATCATTTAGCACGGCGGAGATCCTCTCCCTCATTCATCTCCTGCGGATCCAACTAGTCGGAAGCGCATGGACGACGCGGTACTCGGAGATGACGACTCTCGACCAGGACGACGGGGCCAAGGCTCTCCCGGACGGGGCCATCAGCCTGATAGCCGAATTGCTGACACGATGCGTCGACGCAGTCGGGCCCAACGGCTGGCTTTCGAGCAGTTCTGGCTCTGGCTCTGGCTCCGGTTCCGGTTCTGGCTCTGCGATGGATCACTGGGACGGCGGACACTTCCTCGCGGCGCTCAAGCTCGAAGTCAGCGCGGCGCTCGAAGGGCTCAACGACGCTGTGCATCTGAACGGCATTCTGGGGGAGGCGGTCAGGTTCGGCACGTGGTCTTTGGCTGCCAGCACGACCAGCACGACGGGGGGTCGCGGGCTGACGAGGGGCCAGCAACAAGACCGGCCAAAGACGCTCGAAGTCGGGACACGGGCGCAGTTGCCGCTCGGCCTCACGCCGAAACAAGCGGTGACTCAGTTCAAGGTGGTATCCGGCGGCGAGGTTGTGGAGAGGTCAGCAAGAGAAAAGGGGCATCTTTTGAGTCAGCGGGTCAAGGCGTATTCGCTGGAAAAGGTGGCTGTTTGAGAGGGCTGAAGCTTCCAAGGGATCGAGTGGCCGGTGGAAGTTGGGAGGGAAGCGCTCGGCCATAGAAGAGCATGTCGAATTATCAGCCGGGCCCGTTTGGATTCACTGCGACGGGCGATACGGTGGCTGGAGAGCGGCCGTCTGGCAAGGGTCATAGTCAATGCGAAATACAATGCAAGTCAGCCATCACATCCATCTCCGCGGCCGAGTCTGTCGCATCCCTGGGATTACTGTTGCCGAAGTGCCACAAATGGCCTCGCCAATGGCAGGGCCGTGGAACATGTCAGGAAGCATTGGTACAGAGCGACTATTGCACGCTGGGCTTGGGCAGCCAAGCAAACGGCTTTGTCACCCGCTGTTACCGGCCAGGCGTATTGATGGGCGATGCATGCAAGCGTGGTGGTGGCCATGTCCAGGTGGCGCGAGGCAGACCAGACTGCCACGCCAAGGTAAATAAATCAATAAAGCGAGAATAATGATAAGAGAACACAAGCAAAAGAGGGGTGGGTGGGAAGATGAGAAAGAAAGGAGATGCTTCTCCCGCATTCCACCCGTCGCCGCGTGACAATAGCCAACCAGTGCCAGGGCCGTTAGGGAAAACGGCCAAGGGGCGAACCCACATGGTGCGTCCCTGGAGCCTCTTGAACAAAGCTTGTTTGCGACGATTGGAATGGCTCTTCCATTATTATTCTTGGAGACTTGTCGGACTAGTTTGGACCGTTGGGTTCGAGAGGCGTAAGGACAGGGGGTTTGACGGAACAGTGGGGTGGGACCGCAGGCGCAGTAGGTCCAGGGCAGGGCAGGGCGACTGTCAGCGCTAATCTCGCCCGGCTAATGATGGCATGGCGGCGCCCCATTTCGGTTGCAGACGTCATAGTCGGAAAGACGCGATGCGATGTTGATGAAGAAGAGAAGAGCTGAGCCAGATTCCGACCGAGTCTGCCATCACATCACCACTACTAAGTATGTGTTAAAGAAATACGTATTTTATACTAGATTATTCCGAGCCGATGTACCTCTGTACCTGGATGTAGATGTCAAGAGCAGATCATGTGACTCTCCATCAAGTCGCATTCCTCGAGCCCCGCGTGCCCCTCCTCGGTGACGATACTTCCTTCGTACCTAGGTACCGACTTCCTACTTCGTACGCGTGACGAAAAGATCCCCAAAGACCCCCCACCTCACCTGCTTTCCCTGCGCCTAAGCCACACATCTGCCCACTCCTTCTTCATCTTTCCCAACCCATCCTCCTTTCAACCAGCCGTTCGATCTTCCTCTGATACCATCACCTTTCTGTACCTCACCTGTCCCTGATTCGTTTCGTTCGTTTCCCGTCTACTACTTCGTCACTATCACCAGGGAAGAAACCGCTCGACGCATTCATCCCACTGCCTCCACACCAGGATGAGTGACGGCACGCCCGTTGCTCAGCTCAACGAGGTCGACGACTTCGCGCGAGCCCTATACCGCCGCGCGAAATCAGCCGGCCGCGACTTTGACCACGTTGCCTCCGCCGTCCGGACCCTCCACGGTGCCCTCAAGCACCTCAAGGCCGAAGCCGATGATCCCGACTCGCTCCTCTTCACCTCGGACCGTTCTGCCGTCTACCAGCGACAGTTGACCCGCATCATCGAAGACTCCGACTTTACCCTCCGCCAGCTCGATACCCTTCTTCAGCGCCACCATGTCCATGTCGATGCCGATGCTGACGCCAGCGCCCCGATGGACGACCGAGAGCGTAGCATGGTCTCGTTGATACACACCAAATTGAACGACCAACGGATCGGCATCGATATGTTTTTGGATACAGTGCAGCTCTACAACCCTTCCAAGACGCGGATGGTCACCGACGCTGCCAACGGGGACGGGCACGGGGACAGCAGCAATAACAATGGGGGGAATAAGAACACGGAGGACGGCGCCATTCTCGATGCCATCAAGGACAAGGTGGATACCGTCGCTACCCGCGTCTTCGGAAGGCGTCATGGCGACAGTAGCCTCGGGAATCTTGGGAACGACGAGGACAGGTGGCGCGAGTTCCGCGACGAGCTCGAAAAGGAGGGTTTCTCCAAAGACATCCTGGGTCGTCACAAGGACGTTCTCCGCGCCTACATCCGCGAGCTAGAGTCCAACGCCACCGACGACTCTGGCCCGCCCCCTTCCGTCCGTGGTCTCCTCGAGCAAGAACAAGAGCGAGAAAGAGAACAAACCACAGGAATGCCGCCGCCTCCCAACCTTACCCTGGCCCCGCCCATCCCGCACCCGCACCTGCACCAGCAACAACGCGGCGACCACAGCCCAAAGGAGGTGGTCAACCCGCACTTTGAGAATGACAAGTACGGCCCCGACATGAGGACCATGCGCCGCATGCCGGAACAGCGCCCTCCCAGCATCCCCAGTTCCCCCAGCCAACGGCTCAACCCGCCCGCCTTGCCCGCGCAGAGCAGTGTCCTCTCCTATGACAGGCGGCCGTCCGACGACGAATACGACCAAAACGCCAATGCAAATGTTCAGACGAGGAGTCTCGACGATGCTTTCGCTCTCATCTCCACCCGCGACCTCATGGCTGCCGATGGCCTCATCCCGCACATGGCCGCACTACAGCTTCAACCTGGCCCAGCGCACGCCAACTACGGCGTCTCCCCTACCTCGCTGTCGGCCATGACCCGCTACCTACCAGCCGAGCTCGCAGCCACTGGCCCCGACCTCTCTTCGTCCCCAAACAACATGTACATGGCTACATCCCCTCGTTCCATGCCGCCACTACCTCCCTACCCGGACGCCCAGCCCTCCTCTCCCCCTTATGACAACTACTACCACAACACACCCCAGCGCCAACCCAGCCGCCTAGCCCCCGACCGCTACGGCATGGACATCCCCCTCGACGCGCAATGGACCAAGATCCGCCGCTCCCTCGTCTCCCCCGAGGTCCTCGAGCGAGCCGGAGTCCGCTACGAAGCCCGACCCACCTTTGTCGCCGTCCTCGGCATCCTCACCCGGGAGGAGATAGAACACTTTACCCACCTCTCCGCCCTCGCCCGCGCCCGTCGCCGCAAACCCCCTTCGCACGCCCCTGGCGGTCCTGGCCCAACCTATCCCCAGCAGCAGCAGAAATTCCCTCCTTCTCCTCACCACTACCACCATCCTTCTCACCCCCCTCGTCACCGCTCCAACCCCGACGAAAAAGCAAGCCACCGCCCCTACCCCGACACAGACTCGGACTCCGCACCCTGGGACGACGACGACACCCACTCGTCAGACTCCGAGTACACCCGAACGAAAACCAGGAAACCCTTCATCGTCCCGCCCCCTTCCTCGGACCCCAGCCCCTCGGCCACCACCCTCCCCAAACCGATCCTCAAGAACCGAAACCCCAACCGCGTCCACTTTGACCCGGAACCCCACGAAATCTCCGCCGACGAGCTCACCAAGTCGCCCTCCCACCACTCCCCCCGCTCGTCGCGCGAGTCCGACCGCGACCGCCGCGGCGATAGGGACAGAGACAGGGAAAGGAGACGTCGCCGTCGTAGTGACCGGGACAGAGACAGGGGCAGGGACGACTACGACCGGGATAGGGATAGGGATAGGGACTACCACCTCTCCTCCTCGTCGCGACGACGACATAGGGATCGCGACCGCGAGAGGGACAGGGACAGGGACAGGGACAGGGATAGAGAAAGGGATAGGGATTCCGAGAAACGGGACAGCAAGAAGAGGTTGCTCGGCGCCATGGGTATCGGCGGTGCCGCGGGGAGCCTGCTCACCGTCCTCACGGAAGCTGCGACGGGTTTTTAACCGATGCCTCCCATTTGTTTTGAATGCCGGGTTACCAAGGCGAGGAATTTCACGACGACACGACCAAAACATGCCAACACTGCCCAAGAAGAAAGAAACAAAATTGCCTGCCTGCATTTATTACTCGCCTTTTGTATAATCCATTGTACCTAGTTAGCTACGGAGCCATACCCCTGTATTATCTTGACAACTTGAGCTGTTACTTCCCTTGTCTCTTCAAATACGATCCCTGTGATCCGTCATTCCGTCCCAAACGCCTTGACGGAGGAAAATAGAAAGATGACAACCCACCAAGGCTGCCATATTGTCAACTGTCCGTCACCATGTTCCTCCTGTATAACGCCTCGCTATGCACCCAACAGCCGTCATAGTCATGCCCGAAAATAGAAGCAATCCAACACGCTCCTCACAGAGGCCTTCTTCGCACCTTGGTCTTCGCCACAGGCAGAGCCTCCTCCCCTCCCAACATCCGCCTCATCAGCTCCGCCTTGCACTGCGCCGCCTCGGGGTCCTGGTACCCAATCTGCGTAGACGGCAACGGCTGCTCCTGGTGCCCGTCGCCATCGCCATCGGCAAGACCGTGACCGCGGCCCCGCATCATGAGGACGCCGTCGCTCCGCGCGCGCGCCAGCAGGGTCCCATCCCCGTCCAGCTCGGCACCCGGCGCCACCCTGCCCGCCGCCGACTCGAGGCTCGCGCTCGACGCCGCCGACACGTTGCTCACCGCACGTCCGAAGATGCCCCTTTTCCTACGCGACGGCTTGGGGTGGCCTGCTGCGTTTCCTCCCACTGCTGCCGTCGCAGCGTCCTCGTCTTGCGGCCGGACGTCTTCGGCCCCTACGCTCCCGCCGGTCCCGGCACTGGAACTGCTGGCCGTAGCCCTCGCCTCGATAAGGGATGTGATTTTCGACGAAATGGCGGCTCGTTCAGCGGCCTTCTTCTCGTCTTGCTTCCGTTTCAACTCTGCTCGGACCTCTTCTTCCGTCGGACCGTCGTCTTCCCGTTGTACCCCGTTCCTGTTTTCTTCGGACCTTGTTTCTTCTGCGATATCCTGGCCGCCGGGAGGTTGAGCCGGGGCAGTAAAGAAGTCATCCGCGGTCGTGCTGATAGGTTTCGCAACTTCAGCCGCGGGCTTGGGCGTCGCTTTTTGCGGTGAGGGGGATTTGTTGAGCGCACTGGTCGACATGTCGGAAAGGGGCTTGGGGACCGTACCGGCCCCGAAGCTGTCCACCTGCTGCTGTTGCTGCTGTTGCTGCTGTTTCTGATGTGTCCTGGCTGTCTCGAATGGAGTGTCTCCGTCTGTTGTTCCGTTCCCCTTGCCGAGCCCCCTTTCTGCAGTGGGTTTCTCGCTCGCAAATGCCGTGGCATCCAGTTCTGCTCCCCGTGATGAACCCTTGGGCATGTTCGTACTCGGTCTGCGTGTGGTTTGCGCCGACTTGGCTCTCTGCAGTGCGGATTTCTCGTCCGGCTTCCGTCTCGCTTTCGCTTTGATTGTCGGGTCTTGCATCAATTGGGGGAACAGAAATTTCTCCACCGGCACGTTGTATCCCGTCGACACGCATTCCCACAGCCAGTCTGCACTGACGATGGGTATGTTCGCTTCGAGGGCGAACCTGAGTTTCTCCTTCCTTGTTTCGGCCAGAGCTCTGCAGACGAGTACGGACGTGGAGGCGTTGAGTCTGGCGGCGTACTTGGCACCGAGCTGGGTGATGCACTTCTCCACGTGAAGGAGGTCGATGCCGGCGAAGCCAGCCGTGCAGATGGCTAATTCTTGGAAACCAGCGATGGGAAAGTGCGGAAACGGTCGGCCGAGGGCGTGTTCGTTGGGTTCGCAGAGCATCTTATAGTGCAGACATCTCTCGATGAAGAATTCCGTCACGATGGAAATCAGATTGCACATGGCCCGTGGAATCGGTGGGTGGGTGTCTGGCTGCGAGGCCTGCGGGACAATCAGAAATCGATTTCGGGAATTGGTGGCCGCCAGCTGTTCGAGGGAGTCGCAAATGGTCCCTCCCAGGGACGTGATGGCCTCGACGAGAACACCGTTCTTCCATGTCTCGAAGCCCGACATGGCGAATGAACAAGCTCCAAAGATGCCAAGATCCGGCGGCGGGGCTTGGGGGACCGCAAGGTCGGCCGCCGAGTCGGCAACCTCTACCCTGTCCTTTCCCTCGCTGCCATCCTTCTTCCCTCTTGATCCGCTTGTTGATCCGCTTGTTGATCCGGCAAAGGACGCCGGGGACGGCTTGTTGCCGAGAATATCTCCCCAAAGATTGTCTCGCTGGCTGCTGAGCTTCATGCTAGCCGTCTTGCGCAGCTTTCTCTGGCCGTGTTCGGACATGGACCTCGACCGCTTACCCGAGGCAGCCGTCTTGGCCAAATCCCGGTTCCACGCACCATGGCCCTGCTCCTCTGGGGGCAGCGTTGGGTCGAAGTAGCCGTCTCGGAGGATCATGCCTCGCTCGATGGTCTGGTCCAGCCAGGCCAGGGAAACAGTGCGCACACCCCACGCCTTGGCGGCCTTGTACTTCTTACCCTCAGGCTTGCAGACGATGAGGTGGGTGACTTGCCTGGTGAGGTCACCTGTGTAGGCACCGCCGTTGCTGGTAATCGTGTCGGCGATCCGTTGGCGTTGGTCGGCTGTAAAAGGGCACAGCACGAGTCAGTATAAAGAGCATACAGACGACAGACGCACGGGGGGTGAAGGTGGAGGGGCATAGGAATGGGCCTCACGGTCGTCGAAACCAGTCATGCAGAGGAGGAGCCTGCCGCGCTCTTCCTTGCCGGGTTCGGGCCCGTTCGTCTCGAGGGGCAGCAGCTGCCATTTCTTCTCGAGGGCGTCAAAGTCGATTTCGGCGTCGTCCATCCATAGCTGGCCTACGGCATCGACCCAACGGGCATCCATGGCTTTGATGTCGAGCCTCTGCTGGGCAACGTGGTGGTATTTGGGGGTATCATATTGGCCGACGATGAGGTGGGTGACATCTCGGGTCAGGTCGTATTTGTGGACGCCGCCTAATTGATGTATTTTGGCTTCGAGTTCGGACTAGAAAGACAAGCGGTGGGTGGTGTTGGGTCAGCTGTTGGACCTCGGCGAGAGAGGATGTGAGAGGGCACGCAAAAGGCAGCACTCACTCTTTGATCAGGCGGGATGCTGGTGCAACAAACGACGACGCCTTTAAAAGGTTGCGAGGGATCAAAGGGAGTCTCGGGCTCAGACGAGTTTCGACGAGAAGACTGGTCCATGTTTCCCGTCCTTTCGATTTTGGCGTGACCTCGAGAGAAATGGCCGTGGGGAATTCATGTCCGACCTTGAACTGGAATGGGAAGAGGGAAGTTTCTGGGGGACGCGTCGCGTATCTGTCTAGTTTACGTCTCGACGGGGTCTCTACTTGCGTAACACGGTCTATTACACTGTGTCAACAGAAGGTCGACTTGCCCTGTAAGCGAAAAGTAACCCCGATAAAGGCCCTAAACTCGCTGTGTTCCCGGCGGGGATTAGCAACGTGGATGCCTAGATCACAGTGTAAATACAAGACGTCATACACACTTAATTAGCACTTTACGAAGTACCCCGACATGCAGACGAGAGAACCCCGCCAACCCCGCTGCCTTATTAGGTACCGTACTTAGCTTAGAAAAGAGTTCCCCTTCCCCCCATCCCAGCCTCGTGACCGCTCCTTCCCAACGGCCTGCCTGCCTCTCTACCTAGACAATACCCTATCTACGCATTATCTGCTTTCACTCCTTACTTCGTATTCTACTTTTTTTTCTACTACATCCTGGTCTCAGTACACGTCCAGAGGCCTTTCCCCGCCATCGCCGACAAGAGCCAGCCTCGGCTTCTTCTGCCTCCATTACCAAGCTGCGCGAACGACTTCTCCCACGAGTTTCCTCAAGCGACTTCTCCCCTCTGCTCTCTCCTCTCACTGTCCGCCCTTCGGGTCTTCCATTCATAGCGGTTGGACAATCGTCAACTGGTTCGCCCTACCTACAAACGCAACGCAGTGTGCTCTCGTGCTGCCCTCCACAAACGTCATTCTTCCGCTACGCCCATCACTATAACCCCGTTCGGTTGGGTCTTGCGTCACGACTCCTCACTAGAGCGAAAGCCATAGCATTCACTCTAGTGTCCGACGACTCTGCGACGTAGAACCCACGCGCACGCGACTTGCACTTGGCACCACGAGGAAGCAGAGATCCCGAGCCGAGGTGGTACTGACGATTCAGTCCGGGAAACATGCCACCCACAGCCATGTCGACCAAGTCCATGGTCTTGTCGTTTACCAGTCTGACAGGAGCGTCCGACAGGACGGCGCAACGGGTACGTCACTGTTATCCTCCGCTCTCGGGAAAATGCTTCGGGATGAACGTGATCAACACGGCAAAAGGAAAAGGAGGAGGAAGAGGAAGAGGAAGACGAGAAAAGAGACAGGAGGTGGACGACGGACGGTTCGGAACGAGCAAGATGGAAGAGAAGGAGAATATATAAGAACAACTTGTGACTCGACCGGAGGCAAGGGAAGGGAGTGTGATATCCATGTCTCTCCGAGAGTCTGTGGCGTTGATGGCTTCTCGTAATCCCGTGTCCCCGAAAAGCTTCAGGAGATGTCAACGGAGCGCCTCATCATGGACGAACATGTTCGCTGACCGACATTTCTCAACAGTATCTCAAGAATTCCGGCTACAAGCTAAACGATGCGGTCGATGCGTAAGTCGCGTTCCTTTTTATTCTTCTCGGCACTCGTTTCTCGTCTCTCGTCTCTCGTTTTTCGTTTCTCCCCGTCGGATTGCTCAATTAAGGCCTTGATCTATTCTACTCTTACCCCACCGCCTTGTTTTCTACCGCCTTCAAATATGAACGCCATGGCGGCGTGCCGGCCCCTTTCGGACGAATTGTTGCATCGCATGAACGCTTCCCCCGTATTCACCTCCTGCTTCCGCCCGCGGGCCGCCCCATGTTTCCCTAATTTGTTTGGGGGGGAGGGGGGCCCTCTTTGCCTGTCCACCAGAGAAGGCCCGACTCAATGCCGGCGTCAACTATCCCCTCCGAGACAACGCCTATTGCCCGCCATTCGTGTCGGCAGGGTAGGAAGTACACAGGGACTATTCATACTAGTCTGCCCTTGAGTCGTCATTCGCGCTTGGCCGCCGCATGTCCGCCGCTCCACCTTTTTTCCCATCTTCTCCGACGTCCTCAAGTGCCGACCCTCCCTCTCCCGTCTATCCAGAATTCGACAAATATCAAGACTTGGCCGATTTCCCCTGGATTGTTCATTGCAAAAACAGTGAGAGCGCCACAGGGTGGGAATAGACGACAATCAAGCCGAGTCCGGCGATTATCGCTGGAGACGAGGCTTACTTGGCCCTTCTTCGTCTTACCACTGCTTGGACGCGGCCGCTCAGCGCTGTACCTTTTTGTCCTATCGGATTCTTTCGCGGCCAACCCACCGTCCTCTCCTCTCTTGCACACCCCCCCGTCAACTCGCCTACCTGGTCGTTCATGACATTGCTCTGAATCCAACGTCGCTGTCGTCGTCCGGCGGGGGCCTGAGTCTAGGAAGCCGAAAAGCCATTCTCCCTGTTAGACAGTTTTGCTCCTTAACAACGGGGCGAGGCATGGTCTGGAAGGGGGTGAAGAGGGCCCTGCCTGACAATAACATGAGGTTCTGGTCATCCAAAAAAAGGTCGACCTCGACTTCCACGAAGCTCGTAGAGGGACATGGCATAAACCCAAGAGGGTATTTACCACCAACCCCGCCTTGGTTGCTTCATCGCTCAGGCTGTCAATGTCCTTTGTTGGAATCCATGAATTTCGCATTGCTTTCTCACCAGCCGTGGTTTCATGCCGCTGAGACGGGTGTATGGTTTGCTGACCGGTGTCAATATGAACACAGATTCTTCGGGACTAGCTCAGGCAGCGGTGCCGGTACGCCTTCGCCTTTGGAGGCAGATTTAAACAAACTCTTTGATACCTTGCGGGGTGAGTGTCCGAGTCATCCATCCCTACCATTTCCGCAACATATCCAATAGTAACAACATGGACAGGCCCGGGAGACTCGCCAGACTCGCTGGCACTAGACTCGACCAGCACCTACCTTCAGGACAAACTCGCCGTCAACCCGGAGACGGCCGAGCTCCTTGTCGCCATGGAAGTCGCCCAGGCCCCGGCCGTGGGAGAGATCAGCCGGAAGGGTTTCGTCGAGGGCTGGAAGGCGGCGGGGTGAGTGCGGCAAAAAGACTGCCACTTTTGTTCCATGCTCTGTCCCGCCAACATCTTTTTGCTAATCGTATTGGGGCCCGGAAAACAGAGTCCCGCCGAACACGAAAGACCAGGCCAAGCACGTCAGGTCCCTCATCAAGCAGCTCTCTACCAACGCGGCCTTGTTCAAAAAAGTATACCGCTACACATTCATCGCGGCCAAGGAACCGGACCAGAAGGCCATCAGCCTCGAATACGCCTTCATCTACTGGGACACGCTCTTCAGCCCCCCCGGCATGCAGTGGAAGAGCGAAAACTACGACTGGCTCGATCTGTGGAAGACATACCTGACCGACCAGTGGACGCGCTCGGTGAACCGGGACATGTGGAACATGACGCTCGAGTTTGCCTTCAAGTCGATGCAGGATGAGACGCTATCCTTCTGGAGCGAGGACGGCGCCTGGCCCAGTGTCATTGACGACTTTGTCATCTGGTGTCGAGACTCGGGCCGCGTGCCCAAGCCCGAGAAGATGGAGTCGGACGCTTAGAGGGTGGACATCCCATTACGGCCACCAATAAATTAGCTTTAGATGGCAGCAATCAGCGGGTGGGTGCAAGCTGGAGTGCCCAGCCACATGTCGAGTCGCTGCTTTTCGCGACTGCAGTTGTTTACCCCTTGACAGCATCATTATTGACAGGAGCGCACGATGGCCGTGTGGAGTATTCATCTATATTTCTTCCCAAGGATGTCCCGAGTCTTTCATGTTGTACAATTCCAAGCCAGTGAACCTTGGTCATGCGGACCCGACTTCATCCCGGCCACAAGTATGCTGTGTTCCCCGTTGATCCCTATCTTACACTCCCTGGCAAACTGCCCTGTTGTTCTGCCGTCCATATCCCCGTTCACTCCCTTGGTCATGCCCCATCTAGCCATGACATCTAACCACCATCCCCCGTTTCCATATTCGGTCTCGAGACCACGGCCAGAACAACGGACGGAACAGTCCCGGTCCAGCATGTCTTTACATCGTCCCACCCCTTGCAAAAAGTCGATGTGGTATATGTGTACAAGGCGTGCCGTGTGTTATATGTGTGCCTGTATCCCAAGTTCAGGCACATCCGAAAAACTCCCCCAGTCCAACGCTCCGACCTAACGAATCTGGCCAAACATCCGACCAGCCTCGTTTTTTTGTTCTCCAAGTCCACGTTCATCCAAGGGATAAAAAGGGAATTCCGTTGTCCCCTACCCGTGGGCAAAATGACTGTTTTTTTTTCTCTAGTCCCCTCGCAAGTCCCAGCTGATATTCCCAAACTTGGCCATGTTCTCCAGCTTGCCGTCGCCGAGCTTGACGTGGGAGGTCCGGATGACGCGCGGGTCGAGGTTGATGGTGGAGCGCATGGTCTGGTGGGCGGCGCCCGAGGCGTCGTAGCGCATGACAAAGTAGTGGCCTGACTTGTGCTTCATCTGGGCCCGCGTCACGGGCCGCGGGAGCATGAAGACGCCCCAGTTGGCAATGCCGCGGACCACGCCGCCGTTGCGGAGGATGATTTGGCCGGCTGTCAGGGCGATTCTGCGGACCGTGAAGAGTGTTTTGTTAGCCAGATGTGGATGAATAAACAGTTCGACGCCGACCGAGTGGCATTGGGTGGCAGTTTTCGGCAGTAATTTCGGGGAGTAATGGAACGGGACGGGACGGGAGGTCTTGGTTTCCAGGACGTGAAGAAAGGAGAGACGGGAGGGAGAGGAAGTGAAGCGTACTCTTTAACCTCGGCGAGGTGGCCTGGCCGCACCTAGATGGAAATTTCGGTGGTTAGCTCGAGTGATAGGGAGTCGTCATGCGGGACAAGGCAAGTTTTGTCTATTTCTTGGGAAAGACGTGGGCCTCGAAGACTTACGATTCCTATGAGTTCGTAGAGCATCTTGCCGGCGACATTGATGCTAGCAAAGAAAAAGGGGGCGGTGAGGTTTGATCTGCTAGGATGGGATGGACGCAGCTGCGACTTTCAGAGCGTGTTTGCGCGCTGGGTCCAAAATTTTGGTTGCTCCTCGGGATATCGGCCGTCTAGTTTTTCCGAAGTCGGGAGCCGGTTCAGCTCTTATCGTTATCACAACATCTTTGTAAAGGCATCTCAACTCCCTCTCGGGTTGACACCTCTTTGTTCCAGGCCATCGCAAACCCCGCAGCCACTTTATTGATTTCATCTCAACCGGACAGCTGCTTTACCCCTAACTTATCGTCGATATATCCAACGTAAATTGCTTCCCACCAAGGCCGACGATAGAGTAGCCGGGTAGCGGCCCCTGATAAGACAAACTACACTCCCCCTGCTTCGCCTTTCCACCCCAATTCTCCCTCACCCAGCTCTCCGCCATGAAGGACAGGGCCACCTACTTGTCCACTGCACGTCGTGATGAAGCTACCTGGAGTTGCCACTGTCCTTGACAGGACGGGACGGAGATACCTTGAACTGGGCGTCAAAAGTAGCAAATACGAAAGGGGATTGATTTACTTCGTGTTAGTGGTTATACCCCAGGTGCGAGGAAATAACCCCGTTCAATCTGGATTGCCTGACACTGGCATGGAATGATGCGCACGGTTCTTACTTCATTTGCTTCAGAGGTGACCTACTAATGACTGAAGACGCCAAGGACCCCTATGTCATTGCTGACAACTGCATCTATCTGGCCAGGATGCATGGAACCAGTCTGCTCTGGCATGCATCGTTTCCCTGTCCATATCGGACTACATAGTACACAAGTCAAGAAGAGGTCTGCTGGACCGCCATGCAACCCTGTTTGTCCCGCCAAACACCGTAAACAATGCAATACATATGTAATGGCAGCGCTAAAAACCATCCCTGATGTAATGGCAGGACCACAAATGGACCGTAACGAGACCCAAAACTCCAAATGCTATGCAATGCCAAAAAGAAATGATGTGCGAGAAACAGAACCTCGGGGCTGTGGGTTTTGACCGGACCCACCATCATGCCCCCGTATCCGCCCTGAGAATCCCCGTATCCCCTAGTTCAGGTGATGTCCCCGGGGATGGCTATGAGAGACAACCTGTACCGGCTGCCCATTTCGATAGGATAGAGTCATGTATTCGGGTACCACGCCCGTGCGCAGGTCATTGCGGCGCCCAAGAGGCTGATAATGCATCTGTGGTTGTGCGACAGACATATGATGGCCGTGGAGAGATGTGGAAGGTGGTGGGTATAAAAGCGTGTTGACGTGGCGCACCGGTTTATACGGGCTCGGCCGCTGTTGCAGGTACACACTCGGAGAGTGCGAGATGGGCGTGTGCGCCATGGGCGTGTGGATGCCGGAACCTGAGGTGTACATATCAATCAAAGGCGAGGACCCGAACCCTGCCACGGTGCCCGGGCTTTGCCGCCTGCTGGGAGTGCCGTAGCTCATGGAAGAGTGGACCGACATCCCGTTCGTCGGTGTCAGCGTGCCTTGCGAGACAACGGGTGCTGGCCCAGTCGCAGCCGGTAGCTGACGCTGGCCAGTCGACGTCGCGGGAACTCCGGGCGCGTTGGAATATACTGTGGCCATAGCCCGGACATTGGAACCGAGCGGAGGAAGTGAAACGTTGATCTGCGAGGGCAGGACGACGGGTGCGACGTATGGCGGCGTCTGGCTAGAGGCCGGCGTGTTGGTAATAAGGGAGAGATGGGGAACCGGCAATCTGATGGGCGGCTCCCCTACCACCGCCGGCCGGGCTGCATATGGTTGCTGAGGCTGTCTGGTCGTCGGACGTTTGGCAGGCCGCTCAGCCGCTTCTTCTTCACGTGCCCTCTTCTTCGGGGGATGTTGAGTGTTCAACTTGGACGAAAGCGGCGACAGCCCGGCCCAGTCATGGCCATTGAGCTGTGCGCTGGGGTTCGCCGAGTAGATTTGTCCGTTGCGGGTCGGTGACAACGAAGGTGACGTGAAACGGGCCGTTGGAGAACACAGGCCCATGGGCGACGTCGGTTGTGATAGGGCACGCTCGTAGTACTCGGAGAAGCATGAAAGTTTGGCGATCCAGTCCTCCCACTCCTCCTTGGTGGCCAGCAAGCTGTACCTCATGTTACTAAGGAACTCCACTTCCATGACATGTATCTCCTGAACCGAAATACCCGACACTTCCGCCCACGTCTTGTTCGTGTACGTGTTATCGTCCAAGACTATTTTCTTGTCAGCCAAAAAACCCCAGGCCAATCGAAGTAGGGAGTCCCGTCTCATCTTACACTTATTTCCCAGCATGAGCGCCACGGTGAGAAGTCTGTATTCACTCCCCGGTCGGCCCTTGACGCTGGGGTTTGCCTTTTTTAATCGGTACACGAACATGAGCGCGAGCAGGATCACGCTCTGTGTCACTTGTGTCGTTGAGAGCACTCCGTACGCCCACTTTTTAAAGGCCGGGTAGGGTTTGGCATGTTTTGTAAGCGGCGACACGGCAGCGTAGGTAGGGCATGACCGAATCTTATCGGCTGCCTGGAGAGTGTCCATGGCTTCAAACCAGAACAAGCAGGTCATCTGTGGCGAGATTAGCCACCCAGTACGGTCTTGCGGCGACGCTCGGCAGAGCCAGTAGGAAAGCATAACATACCTCGGCGGCGAAATCCGCCAGATTCCCACCCTTCGGGTTAACGCAGGTCGGAACTTGCAGGCTGTGATGCACCAGCCCCTTGTCGATAGTAGAACTGGTCGATTGTGTCGTCATGCTGGCTTCTGTAGCCGGGGTCAATGGCCTAGGGGTGTGGTTCTGGCTGGGGATATGTTTCCGTGGCACGACGGGACCAAGATCTCGAGGCTGGGTCACAGAGCACGTCTGAGGTTGCGGATACCGGTTGTATTGCGAGCCTCGTACGGGCCCTTCGGTCGGAGTGGGCACCGGACACCTGACCTGGGAGAGCGTAGAAGGGTACAAAGGAAGCAAGTGGCTATGATAAGGACCGACGGGGGGTGGGTGGTAGGTTGTCGTCATCTTTCCAGATTTCTCTGGACGCGAATCGCCCGTCTCTGAGGTCTCGGCCAGATGTTATACGGATAGACTCGCTGGAGATCGGGATCGGTCCGTATTCGTAGACTATATGGGAGAGGGAGTCGACTACCAGAGAGGGAATTGAGAGAATGTGGGTGGTGAGGATGGGGCTGAAGCGGCAATCGACCACATCTGCGGTTAGAGAGACGACGTCGTTTCGAGGTTGGTGGCCAGCCTGTTCAAGGATGTGGAAAGGGGCCCGAAAGCTGAAGGGGGGATTGTGGTAGGGCCAGCGCTGAGATGTGGTGTGTAAGTTGGTAGCCCTGTGGTGTTCGAAGAGAGGTGGTGGTTGCCGGTGTTTGGCCTGGGCGCGAGCTCGGTGACCCGGTGAGCGTCCGCAAAAGCGGAATGGAGAAGAGTTAAATGGCAAATTGAGAAGTGACCAGCCGCGGATCAGCTGCCTGCCGCCGGAAAAAGGATCAGTCGCGATTCACCCTTGATACTAAGGGCCATGCGTGAATGTGTTTGTCCTGACTGTAGACGTTGTGAAGAGGCGCCGGGCAAAGGGTCGTTTCGTAGGATAGGGGAGAAGCTGGGGTTCCGCTTGGCTCAGTTCGTCGTTGGTCGTTGGCCGTATACCTGAAGGTATATACGTAACCGTGTTGAATAGTGGCAAGACCGAGTAGAAAAGAGACGGCCGACTTCCAAAACCAGGTCCCTGAGTGAATTGGAACGGCGGGAGCGAGGGCTGAGAGAGAAGCTGTCGGTGTCAATTAAAGGAATAGGCGGCGTCGATGATGTTCGAGGATATACGGGCCTGGCGGAAAGATAACAAGGAGAGAGGCAGTAGTGGCTGGGAAAACTTGGAAGGGAGGAGATTAAGAACGAAGCAGTATCTGGTGGACTTTGAAGGAGAGTCAGGTCAGAAACAGAAGACGTGCAGAGTAAGATGTGAACGACACGGTATGTACGTTATAGACCGACCACCACAAATGGGCAAGGACAAGGTCATGGACAAGGTTGTGGATAGATAATATCAAGGTCCCTAGTTCAAGAGACATGGGGAAGCTCATCAGTCAGACCAGACGGACGAGACACGGAAGGCAGCGTGAGCCGAACAGAGACCGGGCACATCCACAACACAGCCATGGATGGCCAAAACGGGAACTTGATGGTCCACGGGTTGGTTGCTGGTTGCCTGTTCATGGTTCATGGGGGGAGGGGGGCCTCTCGTGGCTCATGGCTCACGGTTCATGGCTGTCTGGCGCGGAACACTCGACTCGGACCAAGACCAGAGCCAGAACCACTTGCGGCAACTCAGGGAGCCGGTCCCAAGGCCAGGCGAAAGAAAAGAAAAAGTGTGGAGTGAATGTTTAATGTCGTGGGATGTGTCCATGTTGTCTGGAACCTTTGGAACCTTGAACTTTCTTACGCGGCAGCTCCAATTCGTGCATTGTGCGGAGTACCTGCCCATCGACAAACCTACTTCGTACCTACCCTACCCGCACCCAGCAATGTAATTAGAGTGGTACGTAAATCAGTACGTTGTATCTATGTACCCAGCACCTACCTCAGCTCTTTCCTCAGGGGCCCAGTCCCTTCTGGCGGACCCGCTCCTGACTGGATAAGGAGGGCTGGCGCAGTTTTCCAACTTTCACTTTTCCCCTCCTGTAGTATCCTCCACTTACGTTGTACTTGCTTATCCAATGGTCGTGGTTGCCCCTTCCCACCGATTTATCAAATTCTCACAGGGACCCTCCCTTCTCAGGTCAATGGCCGTTCATGGGCCACCAAACTAAGCAAGGGGTGGGTGAACTTTGAAGTGGGGTGGAGCGTGGAAATCCCGTGTCGGTCAAACGAAATCAAGTTGTACACAACGCACCTACGAAGTACGTTGTATGCTGTATTCGCATACCTGATGACCTGGAATACAACGCACGTACATATGTACCTGTACTTAGTAACAATACATACAGACATCAATACGAAGCAGGACAAGGCGGCGAGTAGCGACCAATACTATACTCTGTACGGGACGTATATGTGCTTTGTCACATTCGCAGCTTCATTTTATGTACATCCTTTATTATTCCCTTCCGTCTTAATCCGTCCCTTCCTTCCTCCCTTCTTCCTACACAAAGTGCAACGATGTTACTGCTAGAGCTGAAATGGACATTGGTCTCAGTATGGCCAACAGATACAAGGTACGGATCCGCCCTACGGATCCCAATAAGCAGGAAGCCAAGCCACCTAAAGTACAATCTTCCAATAGAGCATCTGTTGATCGCTGTACTCCATACAGTATGAAACACTGTCTAACAAGCAACCTCCACTCTTGTGGTACCACTAAGGGATGCTTGGGCTATCTCGAGAGGTACCTGTGGGTACTTATAAAGGATGAAATTTTAAGTACTAACTTTTGTTGTGCGGTGTTATACGTTGTATGCTCCACCACTCTCTGATTACAGGTACATAGTAGAGCGAATAACAGCTGCACCCATACATACAACGTATACTTCCCGCCTATCTAAAAGTACCTACAACGTACATCGGAAACTCCATGCCATTATGACCAGCATACGAAGTATGTACGAATACAACGTATAAGAAGACGGGAGGGAAAAATGCACCTGAAACAGGCAAGAGAGCCCAGCTACTGTGAAATAAGGAGGCTCTGGAATAAGAAAGCATTCAAGTAGGCAGGAGCAGAACCAAGATCCGAGCATGCTTCAAGTTAGAATATGACGAGAGGTAGATTTATTACAGCGTAGGACGCAAGAATGCAACCGACGATCGCCGCCGACAGTAGCAGCTAATTTCAGGACCCAGCCCCGAGTTTCGACGCAGCAGTCCAGGAAAAAGTGGCGTAGCCTCGTCGTGAAGCATTCCAGCGGAGTCTGCGGCAACACAGCACGAAGGATCTCGTCAACTAAAACCCTGCAACCACCCTACCCTGGCGCCTCATTTGGGGGAAGGGGAGTTTTCGACAAATGACACCATGGGCCAGCCATCTCTCGCTTCGGACTATCCATCGCGCGCCTCGTGTGGCCCCTTGCCTATCTTTCCAGAAAACTGGTTGCCAACTGGACATCATGACTCTTTGTCGGAAAGCACATACAACGTACACCGTTCAACGTACAAGGGAGACAATGTACATACACATAAGATATTTTGCTCGTTTCCGAGTCTGTCTTTCTCCCTAGCATGGCTTCTTTCCGCCAGCAGCAGGGAATAAACAGTAGGTACGAAGTAAGCCCAAAGAATATAGGTATAAATGCATACACGACGTAAATATACGAATACGCAAAACACCTGCAGATATGTACAACGTACTTGTAGGGATCCCTACTTGTAACATGTCTTTAAGGTGGAAACGCTTATTACTGAGCATCGGACCCACCACTCTCCAGCAGATTCTGTTTCGCACAGGGCATTCCATACTGAGTAAGCTGTTTTTAGTCTTTGTCCTGCGTGTCCACGTTCAGGTTATGTTACTCTTGGCAGAAAATCTACCACCCACCGACTGTCCCATGCCTCTAGCGGAAGGAGCCTAAATGAGAACTATTAGTGTATGTACATGTCATGTATGTATGAAGACGAGACGACGCAACGCGGGCAAGTGTTGCTCAACGCCACTGCCTCCAACCGATAAAGCGCTCCAACGCAACACCTAAAAGCAAGCCCCGTGTTTTTATTGCCCAATATGCGATGGATGGAGGAATCATGGTACCTTAGAAGCCGCTGCTTCCACCTCCTATTATGGACATTGTACCTACTGCATGCCCCCTGGCTGCTTGCTCCCACAGAGACCGAAGCTTCATCTCGAGACGATCGATCCCCTTTTGATTCCATCAATCGCATGACGGATTCGAGTCAGAGAATGGAGCCCAGTCCTTATTACAGTTTGCCACCGATAGACCAGATCTTGAAGGATAGAACCAGGCAACTTTATTACACTACACTACTTGACCGTCTCGAGGAAACGCAGTTCCTCATAGAGTCGTTTGTAGATGCTCTGATCGCTGAGTGATTGAATGCCGAGCGTACCACGTATTTCCCCTGGGAAATCAACGTCGACTTTACGTCGAGATGGTTAACAGGGCTCAAATCCCTGCGAGGCCTACGGTCGAAGGGCGAGGCAGAGACAACCGCCCATCCTTTGCCTGTGATGGTGCAAGTGCTCTCATGTATGCATCCTTACATGGTATGACACCTCATATTGGCTACTTGTGTGAAGATTCATATTGCGCGCTCCATTACCCTAGCCTAGGTATGTTCTGGCCAATGTTGGCTGCTGGCAGCATCGACATACAATGTACAACGTACATACATACGCAGCCGGAAACATCAATTTCACACTCAAATTTCGCTATACAACGTACAACATATTTACGTTGTAGGAAGAGGCCGGCATTGTCGGTGAGTAAAAATGCATAAGAAATACGTTGTAGGCAACTAAGAATCTCCGACACAACCCCCCGTCATGCACCCATTCCTCATTCCTTAATAAGCTGGAAACCAAATGAGCACGAGATTCCACCGGACCCCCACTGCTGCTCGAAGTCCAGTCCTATCGGACAGAAGTGACGGACAGAACGCCTCCCAATTCTTCGAGTGCTACTTGGGCCAACGACGGATCCCGCTAATACACTGGTGACCAACAATGCGCGGTATGTATGCAGCCGCCAAATTGGCCGGCCTATTCACTAAAGAATCGAAACAAGGGGCCATGGCATGGCGACTTGGGAGGCGGATATCTTGGAAAAGAAAAGGTAAGAAAAAGGAAGGCAAAGTCGCTCGGGCGTGAGATGGCTCGCCAAGTGACCTGGGATACAGACACAAGCGTCTTGGCCTTGGGCGAACGAATCTTCTGGCCGCATGTTACTACGATTTGATTGGTGCCTCTTAAAGTCTGGCACGGAACAGAGAGCAATATCTGCTAATAATCGTACATCGTATTGTTTGCTGGGTACCGAGAGGTGCAACGTACTATACGTTGTATCAGGTATCTTTTTTAGGTCCATACATGGGTAATTATTCCAGAATTCCTTTTTAATACTGTGCACAGCCTTTGAATGAAACTACTTCGTCCATATTCGTAGAACGCCAAATATTCCCCACAATGTCGGCGCACATGAGATGGTGCAGCAAATCAACGGAGTACAACGCCTGCCCAATGATTACCCATCGCCTCCGGAGACATGTCATCTACAACGGTATGTATGTAAAGCAAATTCAGTTCTTAGCTTCGTGCCATGTCATTTTTTCGGCTCTAGGTAGCTAGTGGTGTCGTTCACTCTCGTCGCAGTCTGTGAGGCATTTGATATCAGCCGCCTTTCCATTCCCATTCTACCAACAAACATACCTGCAAGCGAAGAACCGTATGAATTGGCCTTCCGTAACCTTCCGGGTGGGTACGCTATACGTTATGATCCCGGGGGGTCCGTACGTAGGTTGTATGTACATAATTACCCATTCACCGCATCGGGCCTGCCTACGGAAAGACTCCGGTCGGAATCAGCGATACGCTCTCGTTCACCGAAGACAACCGAAGACGCGCCAAGTATTATCTGGCCTCCCAACGAAAACTACGAAAACAGTTACTCCACGTCGTTCCCCCTCGACATCCTTTGTCTTGTACGTTGTAGTCGTCACCGACTTTGCTTCCGGTCCAAGAACTTGCGTCTCCCGTGAGTCGTGGACCACATAAGACCGGCCGTCTCGGCTACAAAGCGGGACCGCTTACATCCATCACGCCTCGTCTTTGATATTGGGACGACCAACTCGCGATGGTTGCTTCCGCTGTCACTGGTCTCGGAGATCACCTTGACAACCCGCGACGGTCTAGTACCATGTTCTACTCAGTACGTAAAGTCGGATACGAACATCTACATAGTGTACATCTCAGCTCATATCTCGATAACCAAGAATTTAGAACCGCAATCGGTAAGGGTCTTCATAGGTATTGAGGTTTTTTTCCAACTCCCGAGTGATTACATACTTTTACGAATACTCTCGTCGTTCCCCACCGCTCTAGTCAAGAGCTGGATCGTGGTGGTGTCGTCGCCTGTCCAACAACTCCATTCCTTCCTAGTCCCTGAGGTAATGCACAGCCTTTTCCGGTCGTAAACTTCCAAGAGATATTGTCTGTAGGGGTCCTGAGACACGAGGCGGGGCCATCACAATGTCATGAATGTGCATTCTATTCCGACTCGGCTGCAACCCAGTGATATCCACCACCAACCTCGCGGATGGCCGGCCGCGTGCTTTCTTTCCGTTTGCAACATCTGATACTTATCGGCAGCGGCGCCTTCACTAGGCAATACGTATGTATTCAGTGAAAGATTCCCTGGCTGGGAGGAAGTGACCAAGTATTCCGCAACAAGCCACTCCCACACAACACCCGTAATGATCAATACGTTGTATGTACTCCGTACAACCCCTTCCCAGCAATGCACGCGTTTGGTGGTGGATTCGGGGCATCCCTCAAATAAGCCCGGCGTCCTCAAAGCGGCGTCTCCAAGGGAGTCGCCTATTCACGATTCGTCGGCTTTGCGTCAATCCACACTAGCACCTTTTGATACTTTCGAGGGGAATATAATAAGTGGAGTGGCCAGTCTCTCAGACTCTCACATGGCAGACTCTACAAAGAAAACCTTACGAAATATTCGTACTCTCTCAGCCCCAATGGCTTATTAATCATCGTGTTCTACGGCGTGACGAATAGGAGGACGTGGGACAATGAAAAATTCCTCGCCGCCCACCCCTCGAACCGTCCAACATGGGGCATGATGAGGAAGCTCTCTTTCGCGCCCTCGGGCTTGGGACAAACCGGATGGCATCCGTATATCCGTCTTCTTTGATGCTTATCCGGTCGACACGATTCAAACTCGTTGTCCACCTCGAGAGCCGGCTGAGGAACGCATATTCCGACTAGCAAGCATCCAACCCCACTGGTAAAGCCGTACCGCTGCGGCCGCCTGGGTGTCAATTCCAAGGTCGCTATCTTAAGTGAACTTGCAGCCAGTTGGGTGTTTTGGAAGGTCTGATCACCGATATTAGATGCGAGTATTCGTTAAGCCGAACCCTCCCCGTGGGCGTACGAACAACGATCGCCAGTGTTCAAGGGCGTTGCCAAGTATCCGTACACGTGTAGAGTGGTGCAACAGCGTTGACGTCGTCGAAAATGGCTCGCACCGAGGCAAAGGTCTGCCATGATCACTCACGATAGACATGGATCGTTGGTTGCAGTACTCATGCCCGAGTACCTAATAGTGATTTTTAGTGTACGAAGCGAGTTCGAGCTGGGATATTGATCCCCGCCATGTGATGGTTTCGTAACGGACTGGACATGGCTGGGCCAGATGTGGGTTAAAATCACGGGTGACGAAGCGACGCATCCATTGTGGAGTGGATGGATTCGGGCACACCAGCGCCGAGGCGGCGGTACCTGCTCAAGGCACATGGTACTATGGATGTGCATTTGTACATTGTGCTTACGAAGTATCCATATATCAGTCGCGGCCATGTCCTCTAGGTACCTACGTTGTGTTGTACTGTGTGTCGGAATTCACCGTGTCCATTACGGCGAATACACACGGATATGTCCCGCGGTGTCCCCTCTAGTGTGCACATACTGTACATACGTTGTAATACGAGTACTCTGTATCCGTGCCGCCCTGAACCAGGACAGTGGTTCCCCTCAGCCATCATCTTGGCGTCATTGTCGTCGTTAGTCACTCACGCAGTAGTTGGGTCGTCCGGCGGACGGAACGGTGTACGTTATATTCGTAGGTCCCGACTAGACTGTGGCAGCAAAGCAAAGGAATCTGGCCAGACTCACAGTCTGGGCTCACCCTTCAGAGACGAGAATATCGCTAACCCTGGCCCGTCTTTTATAGAGGCGAATATGTAATGTAACGAACGAAATTTCAAGATACAGAGGTAGTTGGTGGCTCAGTTTCGCTTTTACGAAGTAGGAGCCGCCTATACAACGTAAATTGGTATGTGATGTGCACTCCTTCAGGCGAGGGGAGCAACACGACATACCTACAACGTACGCAGTACATATTATACGTTGTACAATGTATCCACGAAGTACACGTGTAATTAGTGGAGGCTGTCCTAGACCCAAAGCCCGTTGGGCAAATCCACACATAGCATGGCGCGGTTTCCCACCCCGGGCGAAGGTTGTGCTCCAGAAACAAGCTCGATTGGAGACTGAAGTACCGGGTACGAGAAACGCAGTACAGATATGCAGTAGAAAGCAAGTATATTGTACTTCCCAGGGTATTGGCCACTTTCAACGTTTACGAATACATATGTACACCATTGCTTCTCCTATTCGGCACTGGCTTTTCGCGAACCTCTTCCACCTCCGATTTTATTTCTTACGAATTAGTAAGCAATCTCCAACTCGTGAGGTCACGTCACTAGATGCAATATATTCGTAGCATCCGCACCGCGACCTGTCTTCCCCCCACGACGTTCTCGTGCAGTGTAAAAGTATGTATGCGCTACCTAGGTGGGGTTTTCGGGACCAGTGGTGTTCGTGTATTTAATGTACTAATGTACCGTACGTTCGTGTGTACACTGTCACTGCGCCGTCGTCTCGATAGCGAGCATAGCACTGGTCACGATCATTATGCTCTCACACCACATGTATACACACACACTTTTCCCATTTCTATTAATCTCGAGTTGACTGTCACCATAGTCTACCTACGTTTCGCGTTGTTTTGTTGTGCCAGAGCAGACAAAGGTCCTCGAATAAGCAAACGAGCACAAGGCTGTACAGGTTATTCGTACATATTTAACTGCCTTTAGTCTTATTATATGTCTTGTGATTGGTTAAACTGGCTGCCCACCATATCCACAATCACATCAACACCACGGTCCGGTGCACATTTCATGTTTCTTCAGCCAATCCCAACTTTCACACAGGGTGTCATTTCCATCCTGGGGAGGCAACAAGGACGAGGCGGTCAGCTGATTCGTTCGACCCCAAGCAGGATTCCGGTTGGCTTCACTTCCAGGCCTGCATGGGGACGATCGTTGCGGTTGACGACCGGCCGGATTGCTGCCTACTTTTGCCCCGACGATACAACCGCCATCAATGCACACAACTCTTTCTGAGCCCAGGGCCCGGTCTCTAGCCATACCTACGCTAGAACGACATGGCGCTAGCGGTACAGTGATCCTTGAGCGCATTGCCTTCCTACACCTTTCCGTTCTCTTGTTTTCTTTCTCTTGATCCTATGCCCATCCCTTGTCCACCCCCTTTTTCCCTCACGGGCGGTGCTCCAACTAAATGGCGAGAAACGCTCCAGAGATGGGGTGCGCAGGTTAGGTCGTTTCAACCATGGGGCGCTCTGCAAAGTGCATTACTCATGGGGCCCCCTATTGAAAGACAAAGGCGAGGGAAAAGGAGGGGTTGATTTGGGCGAACCGAAGCGGCGACGGAGGCGGCAAACTTGAGACAAGATCGGAAAGGCATCCAGTTTTTTGTCTTCGACGGCGGCGGTCAAAGATTGGAAAAGCCCCCTTTCCATTCTTTTGCAGTCGGAATTCTCCCCACGTCCCATCCGTCGGGCAACCGCCAAAGCATCGGTCCGACATGACTTGACTCGGTGTCTACGGGCGGCTATCACTGTGTCCGTTTGCTTCTCCCTCTCAAGAGCGATCCTAGACCGCAAGCCTTTGTCTCGCCTGCCTCGTCCCAAGACCAGTCCAACTTGTTTGCTCGTCTCCCGCCTCATCAACCGAGGTTCATCACAGGGTTCGCTATTATTGGAATTTCATTCGCCGTGCAACTCGAGGGGCCTGTCCGAGCATGCTACGAAGTAGTGCAGAATTGAGAAGGTAATTAGCTCGGATGACCACGGAGTCTCATTGAGGGACCCTCTATTCCGCTTTCTCACTACAACTACGGAGTATCAGCACCGTTCCATCATCCATCGGTCGATTCGGATCCCCGCAACATGACATCAATGAGGGGCTGGCTGGGCACGTTACAGCATATACAACGTAGTAGGCAGATGGATGCCTGGTTTCTTTTCTTGCCTCTATACTTTATCCAGGGAGGGTTATTTTCGTCCTTTTTCACCTTTTTTGTTTCTGTTTTCTTGCTCACCCGTCATGTCGTCCCATGGATCTGCATGTCTCGTCTTATGCCCGTCATACTTAGGCTATGTTCCCCTCATATTCACGGTCTTGCAGTACACTAATGTCAATGAGGTCGAAAAGAGGGGCCCCGTCCAGGCCCTGCCAGGATCCTTACTGACGACCATCACGACAACAAACAAGAGGCAATTGGCCGACAGCAAAGCCTCGCTGGTTGGTCGATGTTTACTTCTCCGACAGTGCTGCAAGACCCAATGGAAATGGCTGGCTCGAGACTCCCTGCGCACGCTGGCCATACATAGGTCGGCTTACAGCGTCCAACATTCCCGTCGCCCTTGCCCACGAAACGCAAGCAAAAAGAAAAGCACACGAGAAAATCCTCCACATCAAAGGCCTCTAAAAACTTCACTTGCAAGTTGGGGGCCAGAAAGGTAAAAAGGTGGGAGATTTATTTCTTATTTTCTTGGCGTCCGTGGCCATTGTCCGGGAGGGAGCAGCATCCCTTTGCCCTCCCTTCAATCCCTCAACCACGTCGTTGTCCTCCCCGTCCGTATTGTATTGCTTGTGCTTCGACTGTCGGGAATCGTGATCCGCAATATACAGTAGGGGTAGTTTTGAGCCGGCGCTGGATTGCGGCCGGACAGCTGTGTTTGCCTGATCGAGGAGACTTGGGGTGTTGAGCAGGTTGGCTCATTCATTGCGGTTTCTCAGCCTTTGTACGAGTGAGCCCGAGTTGAAGTCTCGTGTACGAAGTATAGCTCATTACGTCCTCGTCACCGATGCCGTCGATGTTGAGTTGATTGTATCCCTGGGCTGCGTGGCACTCTTGCCTCGGTCGCGCGTAACCATCCTCGCATATATTATAGTGCCCTTCGTGATGGCGTTTTGGTACTGATTTTCGTTGGCGAAGGACTGGTCCTCCCCAGGTACATTGGGAGTGCCTGCCTTCAAGCGGGTGTTGCTCGAGAGGATGCAATTGCTGTACTGTGTGTCTGGCGTCTCATCGTCGAAGTGCAGCGTCGAGAAATGTCCGATGTCTGGCGACGATGGTGCTGGAGGCGTGGGTGGCTCTCGGGCAGGAAGGTTTGTTCCGTTCTGCTGTGACGATGGGTAATACGTGCCATTCCGATCCTCGTGGAATAAGCCGCCGATGAGCTTAGGCCCCCATCGTCAACTTGCTCACTGGTCCGATATGTCAAGTTGCCCACGATCCGTGGCGCTCCCCTGGGAACAACTGCGAACACCATCTTCTTAGGTTGTTCATGTGACCAAACTCGCTCGACTGTGCCAATGGAATTACCGCGTTCCTCTAGGTCGACAGGTCTTCGAAGTAATATATTGGTGAGGGATGAAAGATGATGCCATCACTCACCCGCAATATCTATCGTGCGGCAACGAAGTGCTGGGTCGCACTGCCTCTTGCTGGTAGAGGACCCGTGGCTGGGGAACACGACATGGATGGGTAGTTGGTTGATCATCTTTATCACGTCCCATGCGAGCTACAGCGGCTGGGTTTCAAATGGGTTGGTTGTTGTGCGTACCGTGAGCGAAGACACACGATCAGCTGGGCTTATGCGTCTCGATGGAAGAGAAACCGCGGGATCGACTGTAAAGAAAATGATGACCCGGTCGCTACCATGTCGAGAGTAGAGACACCAGCAACCATCTCCGGATCTACTGGCCAAACGATGCTTCCACTGAAGACTGGCGTCCGTTACTCTACTATGTTGACGGTAATCTCCGCCCGTCGCAAGTCATCTGGTCCGGAATTCAGATAGTAGTATAGATCCAGGTCGTTACCTCGACCCTCGGAAGGTCGTCAGAGGGAACTATCACTGCACACCATACCTCAATTCCTTACAAGTCACGTACATTGGATGGTGATTGCGCCTCGATATATTGTTCCTCTCCTATATGCCGCTAATATTCGATGATGACTGATAATGGATAACACTTTAGGTTGCTTGAAGTTTCGCCTTGGACTTTTTTTAAAAAAATAAATAGGTAATAAATAAAAACATATATGAATTTCTTGGATACGAATGAACGTTTCCCTGGTCGCGTCTACTTGATACCCAGCGAGTAAAAATGTTACTCTTTGGGCAGACGGCTTGGCATGATCCATAACAAGTTCTACATTGATTTCGAGGGGAAACAGGAAACGCTAGGACCACTTCGGGGTTGGCACCCAAACCCTCCTGCCCTCACTCTTTTCCCTCTCCCTTTTCCACGGCAACCGTCCCTCACCACGATCCGTCAGGCCACCGTCGTCCAGCAACCGCTCGGCTCCGAGTCCCCCACGAGACGTCCACCCCTCCCCATTCCGGTGTCCGAGACGCACTTCACTCGTTTTCTCCGTTCGTTCCTTGCGATTTGTTCCGCCGATATCAAGCATCTTCATCGTCAATCTGCACTCGCTCGCATCACGCCATCTCGCCATCTCGGACCGAATCATCATTCTGCCACGTCGACATTCTCGTTCAACCGTCTTTTCGTTTCTCGATACCCCAGTCACCGACTCCCTAGTGCTGCCGTCCTTCGTTCCTCGGACCTTGCCATTGTCTATCATATATTGAAACTCGCGCCTACGACACACATACCATACCTCCTCGGTCGACCGACGATAGTCATCCCTTCGTTCTTTGACACCGCTGGCCGACGCGCTCACCTTACGCCCAGCCAACAACTTTCTACGTACCGCGTCCCTCAGCAGCGTCAGGGACCACAGCCAAGGTCACATTTTCTCCGCCCTCACTTGCCCACCGACGGCCTAAACGACTCTGGCGGCGTACATGCTCTCGCCTGCCTATCTCACCCCCTAATACCACCTTCCGGTCCCGTTTCTTCACCGACGTCACACCTATTTATATTTATCTCTCCTTCGTCACGGCCTCCCCTCCCGGCCGACGGCCTCGTCGCCCACCATGTCCGGCTTTGGCGACTTCACCGACATTTGTCGTAACACACCATTGCCGCTATGTGCTTCGATCGGGCCCGCCGCTGCGGCGACGGGCGGGCGGCTCGGCATCGAACCCGACTGCTACGCCCGTAACATCGAACTGGCCAACACGATCATTTTCGAGGGAGGTGCTAGCGCCATGCACATCTTTGCGCTGGTCATGACCGTGATTATGATCCTCCACGTCAGGGGGAAGTTTACTGCCGTCGGTACGTCTACAGAAATATAAAATGGCAAGATGATGCGCGAATGGGGCGATAGGGTGCATGTAGCCCCTGTCCCCCAGTTCAGGGAAACTCGGAAAACGATGTGCTAACTTTGCCTTTACCTTGACAATGTATAGGTCGCAAGGAAATCCTCATGGTCTTCTACATCTACATGCTCCTCACTTTCGTGTCCCTCTGCGTCGATGCGGGCGTCATTCCCCCAGGATCTCCACCATGGCCCTACTTCGTGGCTGCGCAAAACGGGCTCGCGTCGGCGCTGGTGACGTGCCTGCTCATCAACGGGTTCGTGGGTTTCCAGCTGTACGAGGACGGGACGCCCGTCTCGGTGTGGATGCTGCGCATCATCTCGTTTCTCGCCTTTGCGCTGTCCTTCCTCGTCTCCCTCGCGACGTTTATGGGCTGGGCCGGCATGGGTCCCACCAACACGGTCGGCCTCTTCGTGGTCCTGTACCTCCTCAACGCCATCCAGCTGTTCATCTACATTGTGATGCAGGTTATCCTGGTGACGCGCACGCTGCACGACCGCTGGCCGCTCGGAGATATCACCTTTGGCGTCTTCTTCTTCGTGGTGGGCCAGGTTCTCATGTACGCCGTCAGTACCGAGATTTGCCAAGCGCTGAGCCACTACCTCGACGGCTTGTTCTTTGCCACGGTCTGCAACCTTTTGGGCATCATGATGGTATACAAGGTATGTCTGCTCCTGGCGCGTGGTTTCCTGTTGGATGGAAATTAATGATGCTTTTCTCCTTAGTACTGGGATTCGATCACCCGCGAAGACCTCGAGTTCTCTGTCGGAACAAGGATGAACAACTGGGAAATCAAGGATTTGCTACCAGAAGACGACCGCCGAACGACGGTGTATGCCGATGATCCCTATGGACACAGCAGCGGCTACGACCAAACGTACTCGCCTTCTCCCGCGCGCTACTCGACCAAATACTAGTTGCATGGTCTCACGGAGGAGAAGGTCAGTGGGCTCATGGTTTGATGGAGCTCATGGGACGTTGGGCCCTTTGGCGGAACGGATTTCTGGCATTTCCATAACGCACCTCCGTCTTTGCGCTCCTTTCGCCCTATTCAGCGGCTTGCAAACAAGCGGACGGGCAAACTCTCTGCATGGCTACGGCTCGGCGTTTTCTTTTTCATCCTTGTTCTTCACTCGTCTTCTTTTCATGATCTTCATCATGCCCGCGCATGGATTGGGTTATAGGTACGGCGATTTTTGGCTCGGGTTCACTTGGCAGAGAAACGAAAAGAGCTTACACGGGAAGGATCGAAAATCGAATCCTTGGATCCCTAAGCTCGTGGTGATGAACAAAAGACAAACACCGCGCAGTCGGCCATTGGGCGACTGTCGGCATGATGCATAATTGAGTGTATATAGCATTAATAGTATTGTTTCAAGAGACAAGAGTCTCTACTATGATACAAATACGTACTTGTGTAGCAGATCAGCCAGGCATGCTTTTGATTCATGGTTTTGATTCCGATAGTCTATCTTGATTGGATCGAACATTGACTCGACGGGCGTAAGAGAGCTGTATTTACAGATAGGAAATGGCTGACCGGGCGAATGGCTGCGAGTGTAGCTGTAGTGACATGAAATCACGTGACTCGGGATACCCGTTCCTGCTATAGGTTTAGTTCCTGCTATATTTTCTCTATAACCACCCGCCTCCCTTACGCGGCTAGTTTGTATACGAGCCGACTTTTTACTTCTCTATTATACTATAATTTCTCCTTAAGACTCACTATACCCATCAAATTTCATTAAGATATTTTCACTAACCAGCCCTCAACCAGCCAACTGCTTGGGTTACAAGGGCTGCGTTACGTGCGTTATACGAATAGACGGCCCTTCGCGTCTTGATTTCTGCAGCAGCTATCGTGTTTTGCCTTCCCTATCTTAACGGCAAGCAAGGTACGTACATATTTCTTAGTAAGCTTTCTATATTCGTCCCCGCTTTTCCCCTCGATCGCGTTTGGATTCAATACGCGTCACGGCCCTGTCCTGCATCCTACTTCGTAAACAAATCCCAGCGCAACCGTCAGTACTGGCAGCTAATGGTCGGCTATCCAGAGCAGTCGGTCGAAACCCTGGCGCAGGGGGTGCCCGCACCTCAATAGAGGACTACATCCAGCTCAATCCGAGCTCAATCGCCCGTCAACGTCACACACAAGTCGCGTGACTGCGCGTCCGATTCACCATGTCGCTGGATGGGGATGCCGCCATCCTCCCCGCGGCCTACTTGGATACCGTCCGCACCCTTCACGAGGACGAAGAACTAGAGCTCGAGGAAGCCCTCAGAGCCCAGACAGAGTCCATACGCAACTCGCTAAAGGACCTGCTTGCAAAGCGAGCTGAGGTGGAGGCGGCCCTCGACCGTGTCGACGCCGCCATTGCCAAGCGCCGGTCAGACCTGGAGCAAGCTGCCAGGGAATACTATATTCGGAAGCAGGGCATCGCCTCGAACAGCCCGTTGGTTCCGTTTGGGCACCAGCAGGCAAAGGGCCAACAACAGCAAGCACAGCCGCGCACCGCCCCCGATGCCGAATTAAGCACCGGTGTCCACGTCGTTAGCAGTACCGGGTTGTTTATCGGCGATGTCACGCGAATCCAAAGCGAGAATCCCATCGTGGAGATTTTGCTCGACCTGCCGGTCCTACGCCCTGTGACGGTACGCCGCGACTGGAACACCCACCCGCACAGACTCGCCACCATCTACGACCAGCGCCACACCAGCGGCACTGGTAAGCCCGTCCGCTGGGTGGCTGTCATGATCCAGGCCACGGGGGATATTCGCAAGGGCGACGACTGCTGCGGTCACTGCGCCAGGCATATGTGGCCTTTTGAAGACTGCATCATGCCCCCGGGGCATCCGTTCCGAAAGTGCGGAAACTGTGAGTGGGCGAAGCGGACCTGTATCCCGTCCGACGCCAAGCAGGCCGTCGGAGAAGATGACTCTGCTCTGGATCACAGCGGTGTTTCCACCAAGGAAGCCACGCCGGCGGTCGAGCCCATCACACGCGCCAACCTAACGGTACGCCACGACGGAAAGGTCTACACGCACCCGGAGTGCATGGAAGGGGTCCCCGTCGAGAAGATTGACCCGAACCACCCGTACTGGGATCCCGAGTGGGACCCGGACCTGCTATCGACCATCCGAGCCCAGACGATTGAATGGAAGATCAAGCTCGAGGAAGCCCGTCACAGCGCTTCCAGCGTCAAGTTCTCCAAGAACCGACAGGTCAACCGCGGCGAGACGATGCTCGAATTCTTGGAAAAAAGCACCTTCCACCCGTTCCAGCTGGTGGCCAAGAAGTACATGGACGCGAAGCGCCTCGCCGCCTTTGACACGCTCTTCCGCCTCGCCGAAACCATACGCACCCTGTCCACGAACGGCCTGGACGTGACGCCCGAAGAATGGCTCCGCCACCGGCTCCAGCAGATCATCACCGAGACCGAGGCAGCCGGCCTGCCGTTCGACTTGGCCAGGACCATAGCCACCTTTTACAACGACCCGCAGATGACGGCCTTCCGGGAAGAGAGGGGGATCAAGACCATCGGCCGTCCCGCCGGCTACAAGATGGCCGTGCCGCCGCGGCGGAAAAAGCGAAAGACGGACCACGATACCTCGGCGACGGGTTCGCCGGCGACGGGGGCGCACGACAGCGGCGGCTACAACACGGCCAGTTTCAGGGTGGACGGGTCGCCGAGTGTGAGGGCCCAGGGAGGACAACAACAGGCAGCAGCCGAGACGACAGCCGCGGGGGTGGAAGGCGGAGCGGGAGGAGCGGCGGGCGAGCTGGTGCGGAAGCGCAGGAAACACGCGGACTCGGAGCTGAGCTACGAAGGGTTCACCGACACGGACGCGCGCATCGGCGACCGCGTCACCAAGCACGACTTTGCGCTGCGGTCGGTCAAGTCGCGGGCGTACGCCACGACGGCCACGGTGACGCAGTACTGGCACTGGGTCGAGCAGGGGGGCGGGGAGGCCGGTTCGTCGGAGCGGGTGTTCCAGCACCAGGTGTTTCTGCCGTGCGAGCCGCCGCAGTGGGGGCTGTATTCGGCGCCGGTCAACTTTCACTTTGGCCTGCAGGACGTGGAGGAGATTGCGTGGGCGCCCGAGACGCTGAAGGTGATGGTTCGCTGTGTGGGGGGGAGAGGAGGGGGAGAGGCTGGTGGCGCACGCGGGGATATGATTGGGGATTTTGCGAGGGAGAGGACCAAGAGGAGGTTTTTGGTGTTTTGTCTGAAGAAGGGGCTTCGGGTGGTGAAGACGACTGCGTAGGTTTTTTTCCTTTCTTTTGTTTTGTTTTCCTTTTTTGAATGACTGCTTTGAGAAACTGACGAGAAAACAGGTACGAAATCGAGCAAGCCTGGGAGCAGATGAAGGTGCCCGTCCTGGGACCATTGGGGGAGCCCCAGGGACAGGGCCAGGGACAGGCCGAGACGACCGGTTGAGATGAATTCCAGGATACGTCTTGATGAGTACGTCGACCAAGGGACTTTGCTTTACATCTAATTTATTTCATCATCTCCTCTTCCGGAGTACATCTGGGCCTATCTATATACTTATATGAAGTCCGTCTTTGGCGACATTCATGGAGATACCCTATTTCCGGCGTCATGAAGTAGGGGCAAGGATAGGAGAATGGCTGGTGTATACTAGGTATCTATAGGGGCAAATCAACAGTAGCTAATGGCGCCAGATCACTCAGTACGCGGTTTGACGGGAGACGGTCGGTCAACCTCGATCACTTCTACGCACAGGTCCCATACGCCCCCTGACATCCCTCACCGCAGTGAGCGGCCGTCGACCCGCACCAGTTGGCCCACGAGCAACACGTCATGTCCAGCGGCTCAAACGCGCACGTCTGGTGGCCATGATTGGGCCCGCAGCGCCCATCCGTGGTAGGCGGGAACTGGGGAGGGCCACAGTCGGAGACGCTGCGGTACCAGTTCTCGGGGGGATCCTCGAGGCAAGTGCCGACGGTGACGGCGCGGAAGCCGTTCCGGACGAGGGACTCGAGCATGTGGTCGGTCAGGGAGTAGACGGCGTGGTAGACGGGGTCGTGCTCGATGTGGAGCCACGATTGGGTGGCAGGGTTGGCGCCCTCGACGTGGGCGTCCCAGATGGCTTTGCTCTGGGCGATTTCCTCGGGCGAGTTGCGGAGGTAGCCTTCTGTGTCGAGGTTGAAGTAGGTGATGTGGTAGCCCAGGGTGTCGAGGAGGGCTTCGCAGGTTGCGTTGCAGGCGGAGTAGGGGGGGCTTTGTCCATTGTCAGTTTTTTTGTCTTTTCCCTGTAACACGACAGGGGGTGAAGCGGGAGAGTCACGAACCGCATATACGTCGGGAAAAAGCCAAAGAGGTCGGCCATGGCTGTCTCGAGATAGTGCATCTGGTTCAGAAACTGGGACTCGCTGAGGTCGGTGAGCCGTTGGTGGGACCAGGTATGGCCCGCGATCTGGTGGCCTTCGTCGATCATGCGCTGGAAGAGAGGATTGTTGGCACGGCGTGGACTTGATGGGCCGGTCGCAAAAACTCGGCAAGATATGGCAAGGGAAGCAGGACAGAGAAGCGTACCTGGAGGAGGCTGGGCCATGGGTAGTCGGGGTCATTGACCATGCCCTTGCCCAGGTTGTTGCCCGTTATGAAGAAGGTGGCTTTGGCATCGTAGGCCTATAGCATCCCTGTCGTATAAGCATCAATGCGAACAGGGCTTGTGCAGGACAGGTTCTCGTGAGGGGGCATAGATTGTTAACTAACCGCAAGCTTGTCGAGCAGATCCTCGGTGTAGTCGAACGGGCCGTCGTCGAACGTCAGCGCAATGTCGCCCGGGCGGGTACACCGGTAGATGGGTTTCCCGTACGGCACGGAGCCGAGCTTGGGCCGGGCCACGTTCCTCGTGTCCGGGCCCTGGGGTCGCCGGTTGGCGTCACATGCCGGGCCATAGTTGATCTGGCAGGCCGGCGCGGAACAGTACAGGTACCCCTGGCCGCACCATCTGTTATGGGTTGTCCCTGATCAGCACGTTCAAGTTCCCTTTGGAACCAGATGGTTCGTCCGGGGGAGCAAAGGGGGCTGCCTCACCCTGCACTAGAACAGCAGTATCCCGGGTCGCAACTCTTGCCAAAGCCTGTGCCGCATCGGCTGTCCTGCCGGGATTGTAGTGATGAAACATGCGTGCTGTCGGGGTCTGTCAGGGAGGCGGGGGAGCCGTGAATGGGAGCAACGAAGGCGGCGGCGGTGGCCACGAGAGCCATACTACGCTTGAGACACATGATTTCGGACTGCCGGTATGGATGAGGTTTCCTCTACGTCAGAGTCGGGATCAGGAGTGTGTATAAAGTAACAGAAGGCCCTGACGGGCAGAGCAACTGGTTTTATTCATGTGAGGGCGGAAAGCGGCAGACGAATAGACGAGCAGGCCCCGTCAGATGACTCGGGTAAACGAAAAGGACGTACATTCGGGCATCAATCTGAGAGCAAATACGAGAAGCGGCATGCTATGCAGCGTATAGAGTGGACTGCAATGGTTGAGAATCGTGAGAATACAAGGACAGGGTTAGTAGACATGCCGGTGCATACATATTGTCTTGGTAGGCATCTCCAATGGCAACCTTCCCAGCACTGGATGGGGCAACGCTGGAGGGACGTACGCTGTACGTTGTAGGTGAGGGAGAAGATGAGCTGACAGTTGATTAAGCGAGAATCGCACAGCAGCCAATGACGAATTAGAAGGACGCTGGACGGACGACGTGCATGGAGGACCCGCCTTGGTCTCGATGATGACGTCCTGGCATGATGTGCCCTTGCTTAGGCTGGAGGAGCAGAGCAATACGGAAGAAAGGAGCACGTATCAGATGCGATGCAGGGATGGGGACACACGAGGGTGAGGATAGCTATAGGGTCGGAACGAGTTGGGCCCTTGGGTGAGCCGAGGTCCATTCGCAGGACGAGGTGGACGAGGGGGTTTACGTTGTGGACAGGATGTACGAGTTGGACAGGACGAGTTTGAGGTGCCTGTGCCTGGGACATGATTCTCGGAATCAACCAAAGGGGGTTGGCACCTCGTAGACGGGCTATTGTGTGTTCGCCGGGAATGTCAGGGGTGTTCTGAGTCGAGATGTTTCTCAGAAACCAGGATAAGAGGCACCGGCACCTTGGCAGAGAAGACTGATAGGCTACATGCAGATATCATATACGATTCTTATGAGATGAGTGTCCTAGAGGATGGCAGTTTACGAGTAGTAAGAATGCCCAAGCAAACCCACAAGGCTCACGACGAAAGGCTCCCATCTTCGTTTTTATGCGGCGATAGACTACTGATGCGTATCACGGAATCAATAGCGTGATATTCTGCAGGGGAAACTTGAAGACATGGGATTAACGTATTCCGTCGTCGATGCACGAGGCTCACGTCTATCCCTTTCGGCCCCTTCCCCCGATACGAACAGACGACAGGCCAATCCCGTTCTACCAGCCAATGGAATATCTCATGGACTGGCCTGACCGCCTTCGCGAGCTGTTTTGTCTGCTGCGTCTATGTTTACAGAATACGCGATGCAAGCACCCATGCCATGCATGCACTTGCAAGCTCGGGAAGCGAGAAAGGACGGCACATACAACCTTGGTTGCTCAGTCAACAAGACAGAACGCCCATATAGTCAGCCATATCGAGTACATGCCTCTTGATGAAGTGAAGTAGGGGTTGCAGGTTCAAGTACCCAGTTGAAAATAGATCCCGTGATTCATGTTGGGTGCATGTTGACGGCTGATCGTTGGGCCCCTGAGAGTCGGAATCTTGAGATCAGGAACCAGGAACCCCGAGGTCTGGAGCCCCTGAAGCCACCATGACAGTCTCTCAAGCCCTTGGTATTCTTCGGTTACACGATGTGGAAGTCGTGCTGGTTGAGACTCCTCGTCCAAGTCGTCGGAAGTTGAAGAAGGGATACCAACAGGACACGGCAGGTCAACTCGTACACAAACTCCATAGTCATAACTATATTATCTTTGCCATTCTGCTGTCCATCCAGGCATTGCATCTACAAGTAACATTATGGCACTAGATGTTACACAAAGAGCAACGCTATCGTAAAGACACCAAATAATGCACTGGCTCGTCTGCTTCGTGGCCTTGTTCGTTTAGTCCATGTCCTCTCCCCGACACCACCCAGCCCCTTGAATAAAGTCGTTGTAATCGTTTAGGAACCAAACGGCGTTGCCATGATGCGGGAGAACGGAGAAAAAGGGGAAGCAAACAATGTAGAAACGAAAAACGAAAACCCGAAAGCAAAAAGCCAAAGCAAGTCCTACCCCTTTTCTGAACTTTTGCTTCTCCATTACCCCCAAGCTCCCGCTAGATCCAACAAATACATCATGTCAAATAGTCATATAGATGAAAAGTAACTCAAGGAGAGAAACGAATACAAGTGTGGCATGTCATATCGCGGGACTGGGTGGTACTCGCATAGTCTTCGCAACGGAGGATCATGGCTCAGAGCGTGTTCCGGCCACCAACGCCATCGCCCTCCTCGCCGTCGAGTGCGACCACTTCGCGCGTCTTGCCCCATTTGAAATCATCCGAGTTGAAGAGGGAGTAGACCAAGATGACAATGTTGATGAATGGCGACGTGATGAGGTGGAAGAAGTAGCCGACAAAGTACTGCAATTTTTCGAACAGCGACCGCGGCAACCAGAAGCCAATGCAGAGCGAGTAGAACTGGAGAAGGGGGTTGTCAGTTGGTGCAAAGAAGAAGAAAGAAAAAAGAAAAGGGGGAATGGGTGCGGGAACTCACATATCGAAAGGCGAGAATGGAAATCAAAGTCATAAACGCAACATTGTCCTTCAGGTCCTCGCCGCGCCGCACGAGAATCATAATGAGCTGCGCCACCGCCGACAGGATAAACGGCGTAATGGCCCACGTAATGACGGTGATGACCGACTGGAGGCGCTCGACGGGGATGATGCCCGGGCGGAAAATCATGACAAACTCGTTGGAAATGGCGCCCAGCGCCCAGCGCTTGCGCTGCGACAGAAACACCCTCCACCCCTGCGGCACAGTGGTGTAGGCCTTGGCGCGCAGGGCCTGGGCCGTCTGCCGCTTGGGGAACAGGCTGAAGATGATGCTCGCGTGGATCGAGTCCTCCGAGTAGTTGCCCATGATGTGCAGCGTCATCAGGTCGTTGGGCTTGGGGCAGTAGCCGAACCGCTCGCGCAGCACCTCGTCGCCAAACGTCGACTTGTCCACCTTGATGAGCTGGCAGCAGCCGGGGAGGCAGTTGACCTTGCCCGTGATGCGCGACTGGAACATGCGCCGCAGGCCCTGCGTCTGCGAGTACTCGACCGACTGGTACAGCGACCAGAGCCCCCAGTTCTTGCCGTCGTAGTCGACGCAGACGTGGCCGCACACCCCGACCAGCTTGGGGTTCCGCCGCATCTCGCGCACCATCTCCCAGACGCAGTAGTCGTCAAAGACGGTGTCGGCGTCCATGCCCACCAGGTACTCGACGTACTCGAGCCCGCTCTGCATGAACACGTTGCCCATGTACTCGAACACGTCGTTGCTGAACATGGTCAGCATGTTGCTGGTCCGCATCTGGTAGTGGTACATGAACGACCGCGCGAAGCACAGGCTGTCCCGCTTGCCCTGGTTGTACTTTTTGCCCACAAAGAGGTACGGGAGGCCCTTGTAGAAGCCCGTCTGGACCTTGGTCGGCATGAACAGCCCGTCGCGCGCGCGGTAGCCGTTTTCAAAGTCGCGCGACGTGCCGGGCCCGAGGATGTCTTCCAGGAGGTACTGCTGCGTCGTCTTTTCCATCCCGGGCCCCTTGACGTTGCCGTCGACGATGATGAAGATGAGCCGCGGGTGGTCGTCGATGTTCTTTTGCGCGATGAGCGAGTCGAGCGACCGCGTGAGCTCCGTCAGCGTCTCGTTGTAGCAGGGCAGAAGCAGCACCATGCGCTCGGGGTGTTCTGGCTTGATCTCTTTCCGGAAGAGAAAGAAGCAGAAGACGCGGGTGACCAAAAAGTGGCCCATGATGCACAGGATCATGAGGAACTGCAAGATCGTGTTGGAGCTGAGCAGGATGATGAAGAGGACCCACGCCTCGTGGTACGTCACGGAAACCCAAATCAGGACGCCGTTGAGGATGCAGAGGCCGAGGAGGAGGGCCCATTTCTGGAGGCGAAGAAGCGACCTGGACACCTTTTTGAGCTCACTATCCGAGTCCCATCGCAGCTTGGCCTCCTCCATCTGGACCGAGGACGAGAAGGACGCGCTCGAATCGGCGCCCCGCGAAAGCCACGATGCATGGCCGGACCGCGGAGTTTGGATCCCGATGGGAAGATCCTCTGCGCGGAATCCAGGCGTTATAGACTGGATTCCTCGTCAGTGCCACTCGACAAACCCGGGGGACTTGTTGAAACAACACGTACCGATGCAGACGACTGGTGGCCACTGAGCCGATGGTCTGATTGACTTGGTCGATGCCGCTGCACTGAGGGGCGCGTGCTGCTGCTTTCGGCCACCTCAACGGGCACCGGTGGAGGTGGAGCGACTGGCGCCGGGGGTATCGCTGGACTGGAGCCACCCGCCATCTTCTCAAGGCGCGAATAGAGAAGAAATGGGAGGCGTAAGGGGTATCGAGGAAGAGGTCGGATATGAAAATATGCGATCAGCACTACGGCCAGAGGGTTGATGGCATGGCCCTTGGAACGAACGAGTGTGGTGTTGCCCCAAGAAAAAAAGCGACTGGTACCTGCTGAGCGGGAGGGGGGGAAGCAGGGAAGAAAGAAGGATGCGAAGGGGCCAGGTATTATTGCACCTGAGGACGTGAAGAGAGATGAACGAACGGTCACATCTGGCATAACGGCGGGGCCAGCTTCTGGTTTGGCAACGCGCCATGCGGTTTCCGGATCTCGCTATCGGACCCGGAAATGGATGAAGAAAGACGTCGCAACATGGACCGGGGGTGCATGGGTGGCTGTCGGTTGAGCTCAGGCCCATACGGGAGGAAACAAAGGATATTGGACGCCATGTCACCAGCTGGATGGTCGTCATGGTTAGGCGACTCCATGGGGCCGAGCCCACGGGCTTGCTGCTAGCATTTCTATTTTCGATACACCCTAGTCCTAGGTGTAAGCAGTGTACACTATGTGACCAAGGCTCCTTGTTGCCCTCAGGGGGGCCGGCTCCGTAAAGCAAAGGGCAACAGCAAGAAGCGGTTAGACGAGGCCCCGTCTTAGCTCGTGTCTTCTCTGGTATTGCCAAAAGCATCACTATCGTACTGGCGTTAGCTCTGGTATGGTCGAAGAGGGGGGGTCTAGTGAGATGTGGCGCCGTTGCCGGGGGTTGAGATCGAAGTCTGCCTGAGGTCGGGGAGGACAAGAGACGGCTCCACCCAAAAGAGACAGGAGACCGGGGAACCAGAACGCCGCACGGCGATCAAAGACAGGGGGGTTTCAAAGGTGGAGATGGAGGGGCCGGAGGCGTCCGATGTAGTGTGTTCCTACTTCATACTCTGGAGTTGGAGGGTGTCTGTGAAACGGCACAGAGAGGAAAGTAAGACAAGGAGCCAAGGCATCGACAAGTTGTCGAATTCGATTTACACGCCGCATGCCAAGCCTCTTGGAAATGTGACAGAGAAAAGGCGGATAGCATGTGTGGGCTCATCTGCCGGTGAAAGGTAGATCGCTGCACATGTGCGGAGACCGGGGCTCAAGGCGGACACGACATGAAGACTATTGGAGTGACGAGCTCCCGGGGCGTACAGAGCGAGAATAATGCGCGATGAGCCGACGGGCCCATTGGTGCGGTTGACGAGGACACGAACTTGGATGGCTGTAGTCTCGCTGTGCAAAAGACCGAGTCATGGTGTCCTCGAGTCTCGCAGGTTTGGAGGTCGCAAGGAACGAGACGAATATCGAGTGGCTCGTAGCCCCAAGACGGCGAACTGCGTGATGGACCAAGCTAACGGGATGGGGAAGTCGTCTTTTGTCGTCGTCGTCGTCGTCGTTCCACCGGTTCGTTCCATCGTCGTCCATCCTTTGTGGTGACCCGACCTCTCAGCTTGGTTCTCGCACGAACCGAAAGAAGAAAGACGCGCAGCATCCACTCGGCCTCTTTTGTCCTCTGGGGAGGAAGTTGAACCCCCGGGCACCTGTTCTGTCGTGCGTGCACCTAGTCGGGAAGGAGAATAAACCCGCCATCACTGACGTGTTCGTGTTGTCGGACAGAGTCGAGACGCGTCGAGTCGATGTCGTCTTGAAGAAAAAGCGGGACACCCTAGTCATTAAACGGGGAGCCGCGTCTCGTATGCTCCTATCCCGTTTAAGACAGCCCCACCCCGTCTTCTTGTACCTGAAGTACCCGAGGTACCAGAAACGGAAAGTGCCAAGCTCGGGTTTCAGGGGTTAATCCTTTCCTATACACCCCCCACATAGACCCCCTCCTTGAACAATGGTATGGTCCATCACTTAACCCTTTTCCCACGTCCTCCACGGATCGTCCTTTGTACACCCTGATCTACAAACGACCAGCCTTTCCCTTCCAAGCAGGCACATCAGTGTTAGTGGCTTGTGCATGAGTCGAGTCTTCGTGTATGCAGCCCCTCATGTCATGCCACCCACCTCCTTTCTACCCGTCAACGTGGCCCATCTAGGTACTTGCTCTTTGAACGTACAACGCATGTACTACCACGAAGTAATATCTGGTAGGCTGGTAGGGCCTGAGTCTCTACCTTCTAAGGAAGAGTAGCATTGCCGCTTGCGGTCGATGGGCCGAGTAAGCTGATGACGGTGTACAGTATGTTGGCGTGACGGAAGGGCCCGGGAGAGATTTCCTCCTCCCTAGACTATACGTACATATATATGTACAGACGTGAAAAGAAATAGAAGAAACAAAACGATCGTCGCGTTGATTCTCCGACGTCCGATGAGGCTGGCGACACAACCGCTGGGCGACCATCGACCACACGTCGTGCGACCTTGGTTCGCATCGACAACACGAGGGTTCTCAGCTCGCGTAATCCCGCACTTCTTTTCTCGTGTGCCTGTGAATCAAAAACCGGCGAAATTTTAGAACAAGTGGGGTGACCAGGCCAAGCTTTGCCGAGAGGCTGGGATGATGCAGGGGGCCCGCATGCCATCAAGCCAGACTCCATTTCTTTGTCTCACATATTTCTATTCAACGCTCTTCTTTATTCCCTTTTTATTCTTTCTTTGGGTCGCCACGAGGACCCACGAGGCTGGGCGCTTTGTGGCTTCGGCAAGAGGGGAGATCAGACATAACGCATTTGACCCACCACCCCGGCTCAACAGTGGGGGAAAGTCTGGGGGAAAAGGAAGACAACAAAGACTCAATGGACTTTGGAATGTATTTCGTTCATAGGGCGTGCAAGTGCCGAAGAGATTGGACATTCCACTGGACAAAGAAACTCGAGAGTCCATAGCATGCCCTGCGGCAATGCCAACGGGACAATAGAACTGCACCCACAATGATATCCACAAGGGAACGGCAACAAAGGCTCCAATGCCATGAAAGGGAAACTGGTGTTGGTGAGCGTAAAGTCCAACCAAGGGATTTCCTTCCGGCTGGCATATATCCATACCCCTGAATGACACTATGTTCAAGTACCTTGACTGAGAAGCCGTATGGTTTGGAAACGCAACAGATTGCCACAACACGAACAAGGTACGCAAAATCGCGTGTTTTCATTGAGGCAGAGAAGGAGTGCTCTGCGGACTTGTCCCAGCTATCCGTACATGTACATAATGCTCTGCAAAACAGCAGTAGAAAATGAATGTGGTGCATCCAGGGGAAGTACTCGACCAGTCTGGCCTCACGGTCGGACGAGCGGATGTGATGGCCAGATAGTCTGACAAAAGCAACATAAATCAAGACTTCCACCAGGTCAGTTCAATCTGAAAGTGAGCCGTATCATAGCCAGCATAGTGCAGTAGATCCCGGAGCCATCATCCCTTTCGTCATTGACTCTTGAAGATGGTGAATGTCGCCAAGTCACTGCCGACTCGCGGTACCAGAGTCAAGACTTAGTAGTGACAATTGCCGTAAAGGGGCTGGCACCCGGCGCCGCAATGCGCATCAGAGTTGCCGCTATACGATAACACAGCCACGGTCAGCTTGCAACCTTTCAATCGGAGAGTGGGGAGGAGTGAGTGGGCGAGAGAGTGTGTGAGAGTGAGAGAGAGAGAGCCGAAAGACGGCCCCTAATAAGGACATGGAGTCTTACCAGTAGCCGTATTTGGAACAGCACTTCTTGTCGCCGTACTTCGAGCACGATGCCTTATACTCCTCGCCGCAGAGGCCATTCGTCGTGTCGCTGATGCCCTTGGAGTCCTTGGACTGCTCCTTGCAGGACCCGTACTTGTCGTTGCATCCCGTCCCGCAGTAACGATCATCGGAACCGCTGTGGTAGGGGAAGGACAGAAAGGTTAGCCAGTTGGTTATAAAGCCGACGAAATGGACCATGAGGGAAAGCTTACCAGTAGCCGTAGAAGGAACAGCAATCTCCAAAGGCGGAGCCCTTGCAGGTGTAGCCTTTATGACCGCCGCAAGTCTGGTCTCGCGAGACATTATAACCGTTGTCCTTGTGCTCATCGTCCTTTTTGTGCTCCTCGTCCTTCTTATAGTCGTCATCCTTCTTCTGCTCCTCGTCCTTCTTCTGCTCCTCGTCCTTCTTGTAGTCGTCATCCTTCTTATAGTCATCGTCCTTCTTATAGTCGTCATCCTTCTTATATTCGTCGTCCTTCTTCTGCTCCTCGTCCTTCTTATATTCGTCGTCCTTCTTATGCTCATCGTCTTTCTTGTATTCGTTGTACTTCTTCTCATCGTCCTTCTTCTCGTCGTCCTTCTTCTCATCGTCCTTCTTCTCGTCATCCTTCTTCTCATCGTCCTTCTTCTCATCGTCCTTCTTCTCATCGTCCTTCTTCTCATCGTCCTTCTTCTCATCGTCCTTCTTCTCATCGTCCTTCTTCTCATCGTCCTTCTTCTCATCGTCCTTCTTCTCATCGTCCTTCTTCTCATCGTCCTTCTTCTCATCGTCCTTCTTCTCATCGTCCTTCTTCTCATCGTCCTTCTTCTCATCGTCCTTCTTCTCATCGTCCTTCTTCTCATCGTCCTTCTTCTCATCGTCCTTCTTCTCATCGTCCTTCTTGTACTCATCATCCTTCTTGTGATTGTTGTCCGGGGTGTATTTGGGGCCTGGGCATGCTGACTTGGTTCCGTGTGCGGCGGTGGTCGTCGTTGTGGGGCGGCCGTACCCGTCATCTCCGCCGGCGTGGCGATACCAGTTCTCCCTCTTGTCGCCGAGACACTCGCCTACAGTGACGAGACGGTATCCATGCTCGCGAGCTTTCTCGACCATGTACTTGGTCAGGTCTTTCACGGTTTGATGGTGGACGTCGTGGGCCAGGACAATGTGACCGCCCTGGTCGTCCGAATACTTCGAGATGCCGTCCATGAACCGGTCCTTGGCCTTCTGGAGCAGATCTGGGGTGTTATTCTCGTAGTCCTTGGTGTCGACGCTGATATCGATGAGGTGATAGCCCAGGGACTTCAACATATCCTCACAGCCGGACGCAGCCGAGCACTCCAGGAAAGGGGCTCGGAAGTAGGTAGGAACCCACCCGAAGACGTTGCGGAACGCCATCTCGTTGTAGATGACCTCGCTGCGCTGGATCTTTTTGTCGACTTTGTCGAGGTTGCGATGCGTCCAGCTATGGCTAGCGATTTGATGGCCACGGTCATGCATCCGGCGCAGCACCTTCGGCCACTCGCTATCCTTCTCGTCGACATGTGCCCTGTTCTTTCGGCTGCCCTGGACGAAGAAGGTGGCTTTGACATCCAGTTTGTCGAGGACATCCAGAAGCTCGGAAGTATAGCTGTCAGGCCCATCGTCGTAGGTCAGAGCGATGGTCTTGGGCTCGGTACAACGGCCAATTTTCTTGCCTTTAGACATGTTAGCGTCATGATCAGTTTGGCTGGCGAGAAAGAAGAAAAAAAAAGGGGCTACTCACCATAGGGAACGTGTCCAATATGGTCCCGCGAAACGTCCTCGGTGCTGTACCCATAAGGTCCTTTTCTGTGTTTTGGTCAAACAGGTCAGCCAACCCAATGCCTCATGAATGCACTTCTCAAGCCGGGGGAAGTCCTGGTTGGGATGTATGAAGCATTGAAGTCAGACCAAGAGAAAACAGGGAATCTTACACAGTATCACAAGAGTCACTATACTCGAGCCGGCAGGAAGAACCGCCGCAATGGGCAGAAGACTTGCCGCACCAATTAGCCTCGGAGCAGCACGTACCCGATGGGCAATGCCCGATCCCGGGGCCGCAGTCGCCACGTTTCCCAAGGGGAATGTCGATGGTGGCGGCAAGCGCGGTGCTGCCCAGGAGCAGAATGGGGAGAACGCGGCGCATGTCGGAGGAGTTTCAAATCTCCAGGGAGGGTGAGAGCCGCGGTAGAGCGAACCGTGCGAGAAGCGTTGCGAGATGGTGAGATGAGCGTGAAGACCGAGGATGCGGACGAAAAATGAAGAGGTAGCGCGGTGGTCAGGCACAACGAACAAAACTACCACTTGAGAGTCGTCAGTTACTTATACGCCGAGGGCAACCACAAGTCGGACGGTGAAGCAACGGACAACGAACAAATATTGTTCAAATGCGGAGAGATGGGGAGAGGTAAACTGTACCAGCGTGTCTGCTGATACGAGCTGTCGCCCTACCCACTACGCCTTCTCTGACGGCCAAGTTTTTGTCTCTGTTGTTCGTTGCTCAGAATTCGGGATGGATATCGGGTGGCAGAGAAGTCGCGAGTTTCTCGACTCGAGCGTTCAGGGGCAGACGGGGAAAAGGAGATGACTGAGAGAACTCGAACTCATGTACAGTAGCTGATATAGATGATATAGCTAATATTCTCAGTAGCTGATATATATATATATCTGATGGACTCGGTAACTGATATAACTGGCCTACTCAGTAGCTGATATCACTGATGGTAAGGTGGGAGTTTGAAGTCTTGACCGCGTGCGGCGATGGTCCTGGACTCCCGGCCCATCCAACAACCTATGGGCAAGCCACACCAACAGCTGCATGACCTGATGAGTGGGACAACTTCTCTCCTGGAAACATCACCTCACGACTGGTTGGTCCACAGATATCGTGGTGTTTAGTGATTCACCACGTCAGCCAAGCTAGACGGACTAGGAAAGAAGAGAGCAAAGACAATGATACATTCCGTGATACTAGTCTTCCGAGTGTCGCCTCACCCTATGTGAAGACACTGAATGCCACCCTCTCCTCTTTTTTCTTTTTTGTTTTTATCTTTTGAAGAATAGGGGGATAAAAAAAGAAAAAGGGGGGGGTGCAGATGGCGTGAGGAAGCTTCAGAATTCGACCTATGTAGTCACTGGCTTACTTTCATTTCCAACGGCGTCGATCTTAGGCGCTTGAACGAAGAAACAGATCGGGGCCTGGATTCACGTTGTCTTGAGTAGTTTTTACTTCATTGTAGCTCAAGTCTCAAGGTCGCCGTCTAATCTGTCCAGTATCTATCCGTATCAAGTCCTTGGCCCGGCAACCCGTTCCTGTAGCTCGGGGAGAGTTGTGTCTTCCAAACGAGTAGTTGGCGGCTGCTTGAGTTGTTGAAGAAAAGCACTTCTGTTTCCTGTGCAACTGGCACCTACGTTGTAAAAGATCGACGCCTGGTCGAAGTGAGGACCGATCGTAAAAGATCGACGCCTGGTCGAAGTGAGGACCGATGGTATGGAATTCGCAGCAGTACTTCGTAGTGTAGGGTCGGGAATCGGGATACAACCAACCCGCTGTGAATAGCGTCAGTGAAATGTGTGCTCCGTTTGAAGTTCTTCTCGTCCCATTTTACCCCATTCCCCCCTCCTGCCCTGCCCAGCGTACAACGTACTCCAAGGAAAGGAGCTAAGTTCCGAAGTGACGGATTACAGTTGAGACGATATGACGACAAAGATCCAGAACGTAGTGGGTAACATGGCTTGGTACTGGATCTTCCCGGCAACGGGTCCCATAGCCCCGCCCTACCGCTTACCCATGGGCCGTCTAAAAAAACTGGGTCTGTACATTGTACGTTGTACATATGTACTGTCAAGGTCAAGATCATCGTCAGAGGTACTTCGTAGGGCGCCCAGCGCTGGACTCGAGATCCCATGTCTAATACAACGTCTGCGTTGAAATCGGAATGACTTGTGTGACATGGAAAATCTGTGTATGTGAATCCAGCTCAAGTGACCAGTGGGCAGACCTCCTCCTCGTATCGTATTGCGCAGATGCCAGGACTTGGGGTCACACGACAGGTTCTTGTCATGGACGTTAGAAGACTAACCCCTGACAATCATCACGTCTGGGATAGGACGAGATAATAGGTTAAATAAACGCTTACTTATTCCACAGACTCGGTCGCTTTAAACCGCATTTGAGGCTCTTAGTACCCGAGACAACGATCGACCAACTGTGAGCGGTTGAAGCGAGAGAAATCCGTCCCGCACTAGCGTACAGAATGAAACGGCACCGAACGGCCGAGATGCGCCGCTGATCACCTCGTCTTCAGCCCAGCCACGCCGCCAGACGATATGAGCGTTCTCGTCCGTGGTCTGACACCAGGTGCCGTTTATCTGGACCATGGGAAGTCCCGACATGGTAACTAGTAATATGGGATAGAATCTTTTCTGCTTGGTGGAACCGCTAGCTGTAGGCTGCCGAATTGCTGGCTCCGACAACTCGTATTTCGGTGCTGACACTTTCCGGGCGGCCTTCTAGTGGCTGTGGTTTCTCGCCGTAGCTAACTGTCGGATCAAAACTGCTTATGTACATACGGCTGCCCGCGTCGCTGATCGGATGCCTCCAATAAAAATGACGTATTCCAGCGTCGGTTGATGCAGTGTACACTACATGACCGGAGTAATTTATGAGCATGAATGGTTTACGGATTTCCCTCGAGACTCGAGAGGGAGCATATGTGCTTACTCCGTTGTCTGTGCCACAGCTCCTGGAAATTCACTTTTCTGTACGTTGTATGGCCCCACTTACGGCCCTAACCCGGGGCGGGCCCGTTCTGCAGGGATTAGCCCTGTTGGACCTAATCCGTCCCAGGCCACCGGTCGGGTGGGCCTTGGTTCAGACGCCAGATGTACAACGTAGGTATGTACAACGTACATTGTACATTGTACAAACGTATGTACTTGGTAGTGTACAACGTAAATGCTGATACGTACCAGCGAACGGAGAACTACGCTGTATGCCCTGACAGATCATGGTGGACGAAAATAAGTTAGTATATAAGGCAACTATTAGATCACCACTATTTCGTAGCATTAAGATGTAAAGCATGAAGTAATAAGTAACTGGGGGAGAGAGAAAGGGAGAGAGGGAGACGGAAACAATACATAGAGGGGGTCAAATAAAGTCCAAGGGGGTTCAAGACCGTTTGAGGAAACGGCCCCACGTGAAAAAGTGGGTGCTAAAAATAAGCTTACAATGGGGTATGGCCAAGGTACATACATGCAGTACCAGAGGTACTTCGAGCCACATGGCTTAAGAGCATTCATTCCTATAGCCAAACTTCATCCATGCCATCGCGGTCCAGTATCCAACATCATCCATCCCATGCAGCAACTTCATTCGCTCAACACCTTACTCCCGGCGGTCCCTTGATAATCTCAGCTATTCTAGTTCCTCTCAAGTCTCCGCGCCTTTATTACCGGTTCTCTTATCTTACCCTTGTCAATCTGAATTGTGCCTAGCTAGGCCGGCCTGGTCACTGAGGCCGCTGCGATGGTCCCTCTGCCTCTTGCCCTAGGAAAATGCCGATGGCCGTACACTACATTCTCACACCAGGTTCTCCATTGCATCCTTGTTTCTTGCTTTCCCGAACAGGAAAAATCGAGAGATGGCTGGCGACCTAAGCCGCAGACCTCACTCCACCCTCATCCGGCCATTTCTTTGACGATCAGTTATCATCAGCTCCTCTCGATCCCGAGTCGGCTTGGGACACAACGCCGAGACCTGTCTATGATGGACTTGTCTATGACATCTACACGCATCGCAACACCAGGACCACATTTGGCCTTTCTTCTCTCGGAGGTAGCACCGTCCTCATCCCAAGGCTCCTCGTTGTCGGCGGGGAACGGGATCCGGACATTCACGGCATAGTCCGCATGGGTCAGCATACGAACTATGATGTATGCGACATGAAGTCCTGAAGCTAGGTCTCGCTAAGAACAAGGTTCGGCTGCATACCCAGCATGCCTTTTCAAACGGCGACTGGCGACGCGAGGCAAAGCTCCCATGCGAGTCAAAGCCCCAGCACGAACACACCGAGTACGAACGCAGCTTTGTAGTCCATCCTTTCTCGATTTGATCGACTCCGATGCACGAGTAGAAGTACTCATGGCACAGAACTATTTTCCACCTGCAGATCGTTTCTTGGCTTCTACACCCCACGCCCCTTGTTGATCTTCTCTCAACGAGCCCACGCGAGGCTTCAGCTGGCCTCTTCCCGAGACCATGTCTCGAAAGGATGAACTCATATCCCGTCAAGCTCTTCGATGGAGAGAGCCGACGAACCGGTTCTGGCGCAGGCTTGATCGCGTAAAACATCCGTGTAACACAAGTTGCCCTGCCAGCCAGCCTGCCCTCCCTTCTCGCTCAGATAGGACTGGCATCAGGGGAGCTATGTCTCTGGGAACCTGAACGATGCTGGAGTCTTGCGATAGGTAGGACTGGCCCTGGCTGTAATACCACACCAGTCGGCCACTTTTGCTCCCCACACCCACCTCCGCCTGGCCCTCGCATGGATAGGGAGTAGCCGTCTAGCAAGGAGTGGTGTGCCGGCCTGCCTGGAATGGTCCATATACGCTAGGTCTTCCTCCAGTCGTTCGCCTAAATCGGGTTCCCAAACGTTTTCGTCTACTCACACACTCACACGCACGGGTATACATACTCCTTGTGCCTGACATCTTGGAGGGCAAAGTTTCTCGCGGCCCGTGGTGGCACCACATCACCAGTCCCAGTTTGAGCCAGCCTGTCGGAATGCCCCATGGCCATCTGTAGATCGTCTCAGACGTCAACAGGGCAGACCCAGTTAGCCCATTACATTGATGCCTTTTCCTAATTTTGCCGGAAAGAAAAGCTCTCGCTGGAGCTTGAAAGGGGCGACATGAAGCTGACGTCTTGCTGAATCGACTGCATCGAGCTAGCTTGCACTCCGCTTTCATACTCCTTTCGTACGCCTATTTCTCCCCTTTGACCTCCCTTTCCCTCCTTGGACATGCACATCTGCCATTGTTGCCCCTGAACCTCTTTCATCATCCAACCCGCCCCTCGTACCATTGTTAGCTCCCCTCTCCACTACACGTCAAAAGACTCTCCTCCCTCCTCTCCCCCTACTTGTCGCCAAGTGAACCGGGTCCCTCATCTATCCCTGTACCTGCACCCCTTCAAGAACTCTCAACCCGATACATCTTCCCTAAACCCTCTCATTTTTTCTTGTCCAACAGCGGGAGCCGCGTCTTCCAGCAACCGCCCGTACTAGTCTCAGCATGTCTGCCCAGATTTGCCAACTCGGGACCCCTGAGCCATCTCCACGCGGCTCTCCCAGATCCGCCTCACCTCCCAGCTCCCCGGAAGACAGCACCAGACACTGGGAATACCCCACTGATGGGTTTTACCCCATCACCCCGCCGACGGAAGCATGCGAGTCGGACGAGGAACTCTGCGGCACAGTCGCCAGCTCCATCCACCTCGAAGCCGGCGCGGGCACGCTCGTCGCCGTCCTCGGCGTAGGCTACGTCGGCGAGCACCTCGTGAGCAACTTTGCCCGGAAATACGGCGTCCTGGGCTTCGACGTCTCCGAGCCGCGCGTCCAGCACCTCCGAGACACCTTCGGGCCCGATACCAAGGCCAAGTTCACCAGCGACCCGCGGGACCTCGCCGACGCCACGCACTTCCTCGTCTCCGTGCCCACCCTCCTCCGTCCGGACCAGAGCATCGACTCCTCCTTCCTCCAATCCGCCATCCAGAACATCGCCGCCCACGCCCGCCCCGGCTCCGTCATCGTCATCGAGTCCTCCGTGGCCGTGGGCATGACGCGCCAGCTCCTCGGGCCCCTGGCCAAGCAGCGCGGCTTCTTCGCCGGCATGTCGCCCGAGCGCGTCGACCCGGGCCGCGTCGAACCGCCCGCCAACGCCATCCCCAAGATCGTCTCGGGCCTCGACGACGTGGTGCCGGGGTCCCTGGACGCCATCGTCCGCCTGTACGAGCAGGTGTTCGACCACGTCGTCCCCGTGTCCCGGCCCGAGGTGGCCGAGATGACCAAGCTCTACGAAAACTGCCAGCGCATGATGTGCGTCGCCTTCGCCAACGAAATGGCCGACGCCTGCGTCCCCCACGGCGTCGACCCCTACGAGGTCTGCCGCGCCGCCTCCACAAAGCCCTTTGGCTACATGCCCTTCACCCCGTCCCTCGGCGTCGGCGGCCACTGCATCCCCGTGAACCCGTACTACCTCCTCTCCAACTCGCACTTCCCCCTCCTCCAGGCCGCCACCGAGACGATGCGCGCCCGCCCCGCCGCCATCGCCCAGCGCGCCATCCGTTCCCTCGCCGGCGTCGTCCCCCAGGCCGACGACGAGATGGACCACGCAGCCACCGCGTGCCCAGAGCATAACAACAGCAACGGCAGAGAGGGAGGTGTGCCCCGACAGCCGCGAGTCAGGCCCCGGGTCCTCGTCGTCGGCATGGGCTTCAAGCGCGGCCAGTCACACCTGGCCAACTCGCCGGGGTTCGAACTAGCCAAGGCCCTCATGGCGTCCCGCAACGTCGAGGTGGCCTGGGCGGACCCCCTCGTCAAACAGGAGGCCATCCCGCACATTGAAAAGCTGGACGACCGGCGGCATTGGACCGCCGAGGTGCTCCGCCATCGCTTCCACAAGATCATCGTCGCCTTCCGGCAGGACGGCCTCGACTTTACGGTTTTGGAAGAGTTGGCCTCCGAAGGCAAAGTGCCGGTAGAGATGTGGTGTCCATGAGCTGTTTTCCGAAAAGCCCTTTCATTCCTGTTCCAGTCTGTATCTTTTTATTTTGTCCATTTCTTTCTCTTCTGTAACGGTCCTTTTTCGCGGGAAAAGGGCCGGGATAGAGTCGCCCAGCCAGCAACTGTAACTGGACATTGAGCTTGTGAAACATGAGACGCACGTTGAGCGATGGTTCTCGAGTTGCCATGCTTGCGTCCTGAGTGAGGTGCTGGCAGGGCTCGAATAATAGCCACGGTTGTTCTCATGTCTGTTGGTGGATTCGTTTGCCGTCCTCTTTACAGTTTCTTTCCCCGTCTCTTCCGTGTTTTAGCGAATATGATATTGTGCTCGGTGACAGTAAGGTAGAATAAACAAAAAGAGAAATACAAAAGCGTGGCATCGCCGTTGTCGAGTCGCTCCAAGACCCTGCCACTTGAGGGAAACGCAGGGACAAAAGGGGAGAATGGTCAGGGGATGCGCGTCGGCGGAACCGTGTGCTTCCTTACCTTCACTCCGTCAGAATCTACAATATCTACTGGGCGTATCTCATGTCGGATTGTCCACTCTTGTGATGGCAACTAGTTTGAGAGGCTCGTAAAATACCATAGATTGAAAAGTAGCTCATAGATACGCAGAGGGTATACGCCAAGGGGAGGCTTGGAAACGTACAGAAAAGGAAGAACAATACCACACGTACACAGCCAGCAGGGCAACTTTGATACAGCAGCTCAGCCCACTCGAGCTTGTCTCTCACTCGAGTCTCACGTCGTGACCATTACCTGTCGGGCCCCATGATCATGGTTCCTAGCAAAGCATGGACGGTCGTCCGCCCTAGTCGCCCAGGGGCATACCATCCAGCTCGTCCAGCAAGCGGCGCCAGTTCTCCGCCAGCATCTCCGAGTACTTGACACGTTCCTGGGCCCAATCCTGGTTCCAGCGGGAAACGTGGTACTGGTTCGACTGGAAGTAGAGCAGCTCGTCGCGGATGCACTCCTTGACGAAGACGGACCTGTTGTGCTGGCTCACGATAGATTCCTTGTCCTGCACGGAACGGGTCAGCAAGTGGCAGGGCAGAGCCTCCCATGGTAAAAGAGAAAAGGAAGGGGAGGAAAGCGAGTGGTCCTCCTACCTTGATGATGGCTTCGACGACCTTCTCAATCTCGCCCGGCTTGACCATGCCCTCGGGCTTGTTGCGCAGATTGGCCAGCTTGGTCTCGTTGGTCTGTATCCTCCGCTCTAGGTAGGGAATGTTGTCCTTGTCGAGCCGGTCCCTCCGTTCGAACATGTCGCGGATGCTCACGAGGGTGTCGCGCTGGCGCTTGAGATCCTCCAGCACGCCCTCATCCCACGCCTTGCTCTCGTCTTCCAGCAGGCTCTGGCAGGTCCGGAGATGCTTGCCTGTGGCCATCAGGCCGTCGTTGAGGAGAGGCACGTCGTTGGTGTCGGTGGCGTACGTGTCGTTGCTGGCTTCGGTGAGAGATTGCAGGGAGAGCGCTATGCGTGCGTGGTCTGCGGCCACGCCTTCGGTGCGCTTAACAAGACGGTCCATGATGTTGCAGACGCCGATGTAGAGTTCAGACGAACGGCGCACGCCAGCTCGGGTTCGGTTGAAGAGGTCTTCCAGGGTAGGCGGGAGAGAGTCTTCGAGGCCCGGGGGGAGGGCACGACCGGCGAACTCGTCCTGGACGGAGATGGTTGCTTGTTTGCGCCACACGGCCAATTCCTGTGATTTCGTTTCCCCTTCCTGTCAGCCTGGAGATCAGAGAGGTAGTGGCGACGGGTTTCGGTCAGGGGATATGGGCTTACCGTCGGGACGGTCAAAAACATAATGACGAGTTGTTCTTGGCCGAGCACCGGGTGGCGAACGAGCGCGTTGAGGAAGCGTGCGAGCCCGCGTCGGCGCTTCTCGATGAAAGCCCCATCGTTTGAAAAGTGGTTGCCGTTGACTAGAAGACACGGACAAGATACGGGGTCAGCGAACGGGCGCGCACCATGGGAAAACCGACGGGGGACAGGAACAGGATTCTCTAACCTGCAACACGCTTTGGGGGTAGCAGAGGAAGTGCCCGGAAGGGGTAGCGCTTGTGTAGGCAGTCCAGCAGCCACACAAAGTCGCTGTATCTCCGAATGACTTTGCTCCCCCGCCTCACGCTCGACACTTCGTAGTTGTGGTGTTGGAACAAGAACATGCCCTCTTTTTCGGGCATGAGGGTGACGAGGACGGTTTCCTCCGGGGCGTGGCCCGTACGGCCGACGGTCGGTCGCAGAGCGGGCACATCTGAAGCGTCGCGCGAGGCGCCTTGGTTTCCAATGTTGCTGCCAAACGGATTTGCCACCTGCGGGCCCGGCAAGGCGTCGTTGAAGCCTCCACCGGGGCTGTTGCCGTCAAAATAGCCCCAGCCGCCCACGGCCGGCGAGCTGACTGAGGTTTCCGCGGGCGGCTGAACCGAGCCGGTGCCAGACGCCGCGGCGGGTGCGGTATAGGATGACAAGGTTCGGTCTGCTAGGGGCGGGTTTTCCGGGGCAGAAAAGTCGGTGGTCGCATCGGTATTGTGGCTTTGTGAAGTGGTGCCGTTGGCCTGAGGTATCGTTTGTGGGTGGTCGTGATGTCTATGGGCACCGGGCGAACCCCATGGGTCGTCTACCTCGGGGTACTCCATGGGAGGCCGTCGGATGGTTTGGGGTTTCGACGGGGAAGGAGACTGGTGTTGTTGGTGTCGCTGATCCGGTTGCTGCTTGGCAGGTGATGCAGGAGGTTGGGGGGGTTTGGCGGCGAGTTCGGAGGCTGAAGGCATCTCCGGGGTATCGGGACGACTGGCGAGCTTGGGCTCAGGAAGGTCTAAGGTTGTTTATGGCAATTAGCTGGGTGAACCAACCAACCAACCCCCACACCGAGATACGAGGATTGCTGATAAGGAAAAGGCTTGGCGGAAGCAGAGTGGAGGACTCCATGCACGTCATGGCAAACGAGCAGACGACGCGACGCGTTGTTTCTTTTCGGGGGAAGGAACGAGGATAGCAAATCAACATACTTCTCCGGCGCTCATCGACGCCGTCCAAGCTGACGGTCTCTCCCTCCTGGGCCAAGCCAACCAGTGCCAGCAGCACGTTGAACTCGGCGCGGTCTAGGTCCAGAGCGGTAATGGCGGGCGCGACGATGGACATGATGTCGGCCTGCTGATCGGCGCGGAGCTTTGCCTCTTCGAAGAGCTTGGTCACGCCGGCAGAAGTGACCTTGCCAGCGGCACCATGCTCGCGCACGAACCTATCGAACACCTCAATGTAGCTGTCGGGGGAGTCGGAGGCGGGAAGCAGGGTGCGGATGAGGTCGGCACGAGACTGTTGCTTGCGGGGCGTGGGCATATCCCAGGGTGACCTGCTCCCATCGCCCGAGAAGTCGTCGTCGGCAAAGAGCGAATTGGACGTGGACTTGTTGGCCGGCTGGGCCTCGTCGTCGAAAAGGGAGCGGGACGGGGCGGCGGGAGACATCGAGGACGGCGATTCCTCTGGCGATGAGCCGAAGAGGGACATGTTGGATAGGACTGGCGGGCGATGCCTCGGGGGGCCCTGATGCACGGGGAGGTGATGCTCGAGATGGAGCGAGCGCCGACGTATCGGTGGTGTGAAAGGGAGGTCAATCAGGGATGCGATCTCGATTGCCGTTCGGTTGGAGGGAGAGGAGGATGTAGTGCCGAGGAAACAAAGGCCAGATCAACTCCACCGTCAAGGCGAAACACGAAAGGAAAGAAATACAATGAATCAGAAGATGAGAAGTCCGCGGTGATTGATGCAGAATAGGGTTGAGAGGCTGGAAGGATACTGGATTGATGATGCAATTCGCGCACCACCTTCAGTTCCCAGGTAGGTAGGTTGAGCCTGGCGCGTGGACAGTGCAAGAAGCCGTATGTATGTACCCCGTATACCCCGTTCTGCACTGTACTACACTGTGCTGCACGACGATGCGTAGGGAAGGCGCTAGCGACGGAGCTGTCATCCTGGACCAATGCATATGGCCAATCAGAATGGAAGTCGGTGAGCGTTGGCAGTATCAATATGTACAATTCGGGTTGCATGTGTATTCGTCAGGTACATTACAGCTACGAAGATTGGAGGTCCATCTGAGCTGGGCTACGATCATAACATGTCAAACAAAAAGGATTCCACGCTGGTATGAACAATGTAATACAGGGAATAGTGTCATTCTAGACTAGCTGGTGGCACACCTACAGGGCCGCAGTCATAGTACAACCTGACTAGACCTGGCCCAACACTTCCAATTCCAAGGAAACAAAAGCACTTCGTCTCCAGGTCTCGCCGTAAGCAAAGAAACTGTCTGATGTTCCTAGTCAGTATCATAGTCTGAAGAACGAGAATCATGTCATTGATGAAAACAAAACGCCCTTAATAATCATACATCCAAGGAAGGTGTAACGCTCATCGCACGTCTAAAGGCTCGAGGCGACGGCTTGCGTGGAAACTGCGAATTGATGGGAAATTTAATCATGCAAGGGGCGGAGGGCAATTTGAAAAGAAAAGACAAAGACTTACCAGACGGATCGAGGCCACTCGCGACTGTGGGACGGAGGGTGGGTTATGGAAGGAGGATATGAATAAAGTTGAAAGAGAAAGAGTTCTTGCATCACCTTAAATAGTGGTCTTTTTTTTTTTTTTTTTTTTTTTTTTATCTCGTGAAATTCGAAGTGGAGTCGGACAAACTTCTGCCGTCAGTCGAGGTGGTAGGTGCTTTGGTTTTCTATGCGGCCAGGGAATCTTGCACTGAAAGCCTACTGTCGATGACTGAAGGAAATGGACAGTATGGACGAGATTCGATGTAAAAACCTATCCTCACCTCCCGACTGGGTTCCTCCAGGCTGGGTTCCTTGGAATTTTCGTACAGGCCGTCCAACTTGGATCGCGTTATCGCATTGCTGATATCAAGAGCATCTTGGAGCCTTCCGTTGCTTTGAAGGAGCTTCCAGCGTAGGAATAACAATAAAATAGGCCGTACAAGAGACAACCATTGGGTCACGGGATACCGGCGTACGATGCTAGGCGATGAAATAACAAAAGTTTGACACGGAGAGCGGCACTCATAGGGAACACAAGGTAGCTTGATCCAAGATGGCATGTTATACATAGCATTCGCTTCTCTCACCATAATGTACATGACCACCCACTCTACCTACAGCCCAGTCCAGATGATTACAATCATGTTACAGCCTTTTGTCTCCTCTCTCCGTCTCCCTCTCCCTCCACTCAAACCTGGGCTCACCACAGGGTATCGGCCGCCTTCTCCTCCTTCTCCTCCTCGGGGCGCTTCTCCTTCTGCCTCTTGGCAACCACCTCCGAAACAGTCGGGACCTTAAAGTACAAACTGGGCGACTCGCCCGGCTTGAGCAGGTGGCTCAGGTACCCCCGGTGGGCCGGGTCGCGGTAGTACTCGATATCGCGACGGCTCGTCGGGTCCGGCAACCGGTAGGGGAACCCCTTGCGGCGCATCTCGGCCAGCACGCTCGGGACGTGCTCCGCGCCCACCGGCAGCGGCTTGTCCGTGTTCTCGCTCTTGCCCTCGACGATCCGCCGGATCGCCTGCTTCGTGTAGAACCGCGTCATGATCTTGCCGCCCGCCCCTTCCACCGCGTCGATCGCCGACGCCGACGCCCGCGATACCAGAATGTCGATCGGCTGCCGGAGCTCCTCCTTGCCCCGCCCCAGGAGCTTGATCCCGTCCTTGATGCTGCCCACCAGCCTCGACTCGATGAGCTCCTTGACCGTGATGCGTTTCGTCGGGTCGATCCGGCCCGCGTCGATCCATTCTTGCAGTTTGTCGAGATTGACCTTTGCCATTACCGGTGCGCGTCTGTTGCCATGTTTCGTGTTAGCATCGACCATCTCGGTCCCCTGTGGCACCTTCCAACGCACCTGTTCTCGAATCCCATCTTTCCCCGTTGTACGATCAAAGGCGTCTGGCCGCCCTGGAACCACGGCTTCACTTTTCCATGCTGTCTCTGACCCTTGTGGCCACGTCCGGATGTCTTGCCCTTGCCCGAAGAAGCACCTCGTCCCAGTCGGATCCGCTTCTGGTAGGCGCCTTTGTTGTCTCGTAGGTTGGCGAGGATCGAGGCCTGTCGGGTACCAATGGTAAGGCCGGCGAAGAGTGAAACGAGGCTCGGGGTGTTCGCAGCCGGCCTCAGTAGCCGGCTACAGCATGATGCCACACGCAGTGGTGATGGGCGGGGAAGCATTGTGAAGATGGGCGGCGACCGTTGATTGACCAAACTCGCGAAGCTTCAAAATTTCCCGTCTCCCGTGTCTCCGTAAAGTCACTTTGGACCATGCCAAGATGTCACATGACCTTGGCTCACGGCTTACTAAGCTGGGATCCCTTGGACAGCCCACTCCCAATAATAAGCATCTCCAGCTTCACATAAATCAAGTTCACGGGCCATCAGAACAGTTTCTGGTATGGGCGTTAGTCAAATATTTGCAGAATATCTACCAGTGACTGCAGGTAAATCGTCAAAGGACGCTTACTTGGATATCAATTCTACACTTGAACTAGAATAATGGCGTCCTGAGCAACTTCCAACACCCTCGACTCCAAGCAAACGGAAAATAATGGAATGAAATCAGAACCAATCTCTACCATCATCCCGCCGGAACTAATAGGTAATAGACACAGCCTTGTAAAGATACTTGCCATCCCGCAGGACGTTCTCCCAAATCCACTTCCCAACATCCTCTCGCGAAATCGTCCACCCAATCACATCATTGTCCCACGTGCCGGCCACAGGATCATGGACGCTGCACCGGATCGTCTTCCCCGACAGCGGCCCATCCGTCAACAAGCTCGGCCGCACAATCGTCCAAGCCTCGCCCTCCCCCCCGCGCGCCGCCTCTGCGAACAGCGCATCCTCCATGATCCGCTTATCGGCATGCGGGATCTTCAGCATGTAGTGGTACAGCGGGTACGCGAGCAGCGGGAAATCGCGGCGCTCCGTGATGCCGTTCGTAGACACGACGCTGAGCCGCGGCCGCCCCGCGACGCCCCGGGCGCGCAACCCGCGCAGGGCCTCCAGGAGCGCCGTCATGGCCTTGTTGCACACGTCCCGGTCCGGGATCGCCATGCGCGAGAAATCGAACGCCCCGCCGATGCTGAACGACACGGCGTCCACCAGCCGCGAAGGGTCCGACGGGTCCACCAGTATCCCTGACACGTCGTCCGTCGAGTGCGCGTTGCCCTGCCGGATCGTCAGGTTCGGGTGCGACGAGGCGGGAAAGTCCGCCGACAGCTTGGACGGGTTGCGGCAGAGCGCGATGCAGGTCACCCCTGCGGCGAGGGCGTGCCGGAGCGCCGACCGACCGCTGCCGCCTGTGGCGCCGAGGAAGGCGATGGACCGGGGCTGGGACATGGCGGAGAGTGTTTCGCAAAGGCGTATTCGTAGGTGGTGGTGGGTGTTTGGAACGTCTCGGTCTTAGTTAAGCAATCGATATAGAACCAGTGCATAGACTTCCAACGGCATAGAGGACAAGTGGGAGAAGTAGGATAGAAACGAGACACCAGTCTGTATGTATGTGATACGATCCTAGGGTTGCCGTGACCACCCCCTGCTTATATTATTATACATATTTATTTTGAGCTACCCGGGCAATATAGCAGAGTTGCCAAATGTTTGTCTCACCTGGGCACTTAAATTTAGCAAACAAACCACGCGTAGTAAGCGGTCATGGCGTCCTCGGGCTTTCGCGCTTCGCAGCGCGAACGAACGAACCACTGGGGCGGTAAGCTTCTATTCGCCGACAGCAGTAGACCCTAGAAACCTGGAAGTCAAGTAGGTCCTGTCGATTGCCCTCTAAAATAGAACAAGCTCTAGTCCGAGGTCCATTCAATAGTCATTCGCGTCGTCGCTCTCAAGATGGCCCCCAAAAACTGCCCACCGCCCCTTGTCAGCGTCGTTGTCGATCCCATCCCGCTCACACACTTGTGTATTAACTTATGTCCTTCCCGGCCTGAAACGGAGTACGCATGCCCAAACGCGTACGAAGTACGAATACTCTCGGACAGCCAGTCAAGTCGACCTCTATATGTGGTGCGTAGAGGTCGAACGTCGCAAAGATTATATTCGGATCAGTAAATCCGTTTGCCCAGCTGCTCCAATTACAAAGACCAGACATCAACCCCGACCTTGTATTACCTGAAGAATACAATCACTTGCCTATTTTCAACCTCCCAATCCATCTACCGAAAACAGTACAGGTCCTCCCTGGTGTCCTCCAGGATGTAAACTGAACGGTAAGGGAAGGACGGCTTATAGCATTACTATCCCATCTCGGGCAGGTAGGTTGGATGCACCAGTTCACTCATGCTAGGTACACGGACGAACCACTCGATCGGGAGGCTCAACTGCTAGAATACCTACAAAGCTCCGAGACACGTGTCAAACCTCCGGCCCGACAGTGTTGATACGCGATATTCCAACAAGAAATACAAGAGATTAAACCGCAAAACAGCATCATTACCACCACCGGGATCCCGGGACGAAGAAACGGACTCCGGGGTTTCCTATCATGTCAAAAGAATATGCCGATGCACGGTAGAGGATATAAAAAGAAAAACAAAGCCAAAACGGAGCTTGTAAAGTAACAATGGGGTGTTGCGACAGGGGAGTGGTGGTTCGAAAGAGTTAGGACTCGAAAAGAGACCTAGATGAAGAACAGCCCTGCGACTGCGACGAGAGCAGCAAAGGCGCTCGCACCCGTCGTCTTCTCCTGTCCCCACGACCCAGCGCTGGGCGCGTCGTCCGAACCAGCAGCCTCGCCGCCGGATCCACAGGCATCCTCGTCCTGGCTGAACTGGCGGGGGTCGCAGTTGCCGTTGCCGCCCGACCCCATGTCGCCACCGCCAGACCCACCACCGTTCCCGCCGTTCCCGCCGTTACCACCGCTGCCGCCGCCGCTGCTATTGTCGTTGTTGCTGTTATTCCCCTCATCCGAGCCAGGTACCGTGGTACCCGGGTCGGAGCCGCCTCCGGGAATGGTATTGGGCCGGCGGGTCGGAGTGGCAGTGGCGGATGAACCGGATTTGGTAGATGTTGGCTCGTCGTCGTCGTCATCGTCGTCCTCGCCCCTGTCTCTGTCGAGTCCCGTACCCAGCAGGCTCTTCAACGTGGTGCGCTCATCGCCGTCGACCACGGTGTCGTTGGTGCCCCTCGTGCTGGTATAGGTATAGCTGCGACCACTGTTCGTGCCCGGCGCGCTGTCGGCATTGTAGCACTTCATCTCGACATCGCTGACGGCGGCATAGAAGTAACCGGGGGATTCGGTAATGTCAGGGTGCTCCCAGTCCATGAGGCCTCCTGCCCAGTTAATGGTACCTTCGGCGTTGCTCTCGAGACCACCAGGCCAGACCGAAAACATGACACGAGACGGCGTCTGAGGGTATGCAAAGTTCTGAGACGTGGCGTTCCACGTGTCAGCCCGTTTCCTGACGCGCTCGACTTCGCCATCCACGATCCAGGAAATTTCATCCGGCGTCCACTTGATCTCGTACTCGTGCCAGTTACGGAACGAATCGGATACACTAATATTCTTCGATTGCTCGTCTTTGACACGCTGCCGTTAGTATTACTGAGAGAATGATAGGAAAACGGCAAAAGGATGAAAAACGGGAGAAAAAAAAAGACTTACAATCAGGAATGCCTTGGAAGTAGTAATTGGTTTGGGATGTCTCCAGGTCGACCCCGACCCATTCGTAGTCAATCTCGTCCTGGACGTCGCTGAAGAGGATAAAAGCAGTGATAACGCCGCGGCCACGCGAGGTCCTCATCCTTGCCTTGACACTGCCGTACCACATGTAGACGGTGGAGGAGAGGACGGTGCCGACGCTACCCTTGGGCATGGTCAGGAGGACGTTGCCCTGGGTAATGACAGGTTCGCCCTGAGACACCCAGTCGGCTTCGCTCGGATCGCCGAGATATTTGCTGATATCCTTGATGCGATCAAGGCTGTTCATCTTCATCTTGCGGTCCTCGCAGACAGGAGCGGGCATGCACGAGTCAATGGAGAAGGATGACCGGGGGTCACACCCGCCAAGGCAGTACGCGCCCACGCCACATTGTCCGTACACTGCAAGGGTCCGTCAGTGATGCTGATGATATCAATGGAATGACATGGGGATTGCAAAGTCGTCTCAACAAGAGGAGGGACGTACTGGAACAGCAGGGAGCATATTCGGGACATTTCTGGTCGACACCACAAGTCGGTTGGTCGCTACTTTGGGCCATGACGGCCGCGCCGCCAAACAGGGCCGCGCCGAGGGCTAGTGTTGAAACACGCATGATGCTTATGCGTATGCAAGTACGTGGGACGAGGGGAATGTTGCGAGAAAATGTTTAGATATTCCGAGCACGCAGCTCCTACCACCGACACTGTGTCGAAACGAGTGGCTTGAGAGGGTACCGTGCCGTTGCGTCCCTTTTGATGATTATGTATGTTGGAACCCGGCTGGTATATTTCGGATGAAAGGTCCAGTCGGTAGGTGAACGTCTGAGCAGGTAAAAAAATCCGTCGTCGGCCACTCTATATACGATAGTTCGGGCAGGCGTAGGCGGCGGGGATAATATATTCGATGCTGGCCAAATCTGACACACGGGCAACTCTTCTTTCTTTGCAATGGGAATTCGAACTAAATTGGACGTAGTCGTCGTCGTCGTCGACGTCGAAATCGGTTCGTTGAGGACTTTGTTGGGGACACCGATCGATTGGGTCGCGTCGTACACCAACGACAGGCGGGTAGGACAAGGGGCCTAATTGCAGCGGATCGATCGGGCGTATTAGCGGTCGTAGACGCGTATGTAGACGTTTCGTACGATGCAGGTGAAGACGAGAGTCTAAGAAGAGCCAAAAAATTATAAAGCGAGGCGGAACCAGGTCACCTAACGAGCGATGATGACACTGGTGTCAAATCGGGTCAACAACGAGTGAATAGACGACCGATCTTGGTTGGTTTTGGGAGAGAACCTTGGAAGCCAAGTCGGAGGTTGAAGGGAAATTAAATGGGAGAGGGAAAGGACAATGGAGGGATAGGGAGCGTGTTCGAAAGGGGAAAGGTCAAGGCACTCCACACGTGTATACGTACCTACATCATACCACGTCGAAAGGTACCCCTCTGAACTCCCGATCTCTAGACCCAGGGGAAACGAGGTGGAACCACGAACCAGAGCTTTGAAGAACCAATCACTCAAGAGACTTGGGATGGACACCCCACTCGGAGCCACGCAATTCCGTCTGGTTGTCCAATCATGCAGAGGTTCGTTAAATACCAACGGGGCCACTATCACCTCGTAAAAATCATGTGGCGTCTCTCGTGTTAGCCTCGACCATCCGGGAGTATGGGCACACTACAAAGTAGGACGATCCGTATTAATTATAGAAAACAGCCGAACGACCCAACTTGATCAGCGATCTTTGGATATTCATGGCAATTCTGTGATCAATTCACTGGCGACGTCACTTTCTTCCTCTGTTCTTTTCATTTTTTTTTGTTTTACTTCTCTCCTTGATATTCATTCTCCTTGTGTTGTGTTGCCATTTTACTCTGCGGGTTTCGTTCACCCGAGAGAAATGGCTCGCCATCCGATCGCCCGTCAGGCAATCGATCTGGCCGGCCAGTACGTAGTATTACTAATAAGCTCATGAGCTTTAACAATCCGCGTCGTGGTAGGAATGAAAAAGGGGGGGAAATGCAGCGACATTTCCGATATGTAGATCAAAGCGCACTCTGGGGCTTCAGTCGCCCGGTCGTAGAAGACAGCCTACATATAGGACCAAAACAAGAATCATCATCCGCAAGGTACTTCATAATCGGGAAAAAAACCCAGGCTGACAACCACCCGTGGGCGGCCCTATCCCTCCATGACTCCCAAAATTCCTCATGGTCTTTTTGTACGAGTACATTCACCATCAACTGCCATCATAACACCCTAACCCCCCTTACCGCAAGGCCTGCTGTCGCCTCGATCCCATTTACCGCTACAATCACGTTTATCATGACCGACACCCATCTCTTCCAGAGCAAAGTGACGTCGCTACCAATTTACACGGAAAAGATGTATCGAATGTTGGGGTGTAGATTCGAACGAGCTCTTTTTACACTGGCTATCTGTGTCTCGTCCATCCTTGCCCTATCCATCCTTGCTCCCAAGTGTATTAATACCTGTTGCATGGACTGGTGATCCGTGGTCCGTGGTCCCAAGAACCCAAGCACCTTGCCAGTCCTTAGCCTTCCGCAATTCCCTTGATCCTGATTTGGAAATACGGGAAGAGGTGACGGGAAAGACATACTTTCGTTCTCTTCTCTTAAGACAAGCAAAAGACCACTCTGACAGCCAACCCGATTGCCCTCCCCCATAAAAATAATACATCGACCCCGTGACAAACCGAAACTTTCCTTCCCATTGACAGACTGAGCGTCCCATATCTTGAAAACCTTCCCTCCGTCTCCTCTTGGCCGGATAGGTCTGGGAGGTACACCCATGTCGACTAAACGACCCCAGTCACCCGCAAATCCAAGGATCTCCCACCCGAAGACCTTCCATGCTTGTCAGACCCAGCAGGCCGGGTATCGAAAAGCGATGGAAGACCATGCTGTGAGATGTGGTTCGTCCATGGGACCATTTGAAATCCTTCCTCCCAGACCGAATCATGGAATCGTGAGTGAAGAGTGCACCAAAGAGCAAAAAAAAGTAAAAGAAAAGACGAAGACGAAAAGACGAAAAGAAAAAAAGAGGATGAATGTCAGACGGAATAAACGAATAAGGTCGAGAGCAGTACCAGTCCGGGCACCGGCCTGGGTTTAGAACGACTTCTCGTGTTGGCAGACAAGGCGGCAGTCAAGCTCTCCGCTATTGCGCTGGATTGCCAGGATTGACGGCATTGGTCGGATGGGTGGGATGCGCCTGATGGGGGGGATGAGGGGGATGGGGGGCGTTGGTGGGATTGGCGGGAGTAGCGGGATTGACTGCAGGGGGAGTCTCTACGACGGTCGACCTTCGGAATCGTCGTTTATCGGCCCGGGGTTTTCTGCCAGAGCTCTGTCGTCGAAACGGACTTTTAGCAATTAGACACTTCACAACAAGAGTCGCTGGAATGATAGTTACTGACATCGAAGGTGCCGTCCTGGTTAAACATACCGGGAAAGTGTTCCTTGGCGTATTGTTCACAGGCTTTCGCTGGCTTGCCGACCTTTTGGCCAATCACCTTCCACTTGTTGTTTTCGTACTCCTTGATTGCATTTAGGAGGGCCTGGCTCTGTCCATATAATTAGTTGACCCCGGATATTACTTCGACTTGGGGAAACGGGAACAGGAGGCAGACGAACCTCATCCTCCGCAAACTCTGCATAATGCATGTCCTTGTACCAATGTTTCTTCACGCTACCTTCAGTACGGGTAGGGAATGTCTATCCAAGACTCGTCAGTATAAACCGTGGGACGCAGGGAGGCGAGGTAGAGGAAAGGCAAACCTTGGCAATCTCGGCCCAGCTGTTTCCGGCATCACGCATGTGCTTCAATCTCAGCTCCTCGGCAGGGGTCCAAGGGGTGTTGGTGCGAGTCTTCTTTGGAGGAGGCGGCTGAGGAGTGGCAGAATTGGCATCGGCGGTCGGAGCGGCCTGACCGGGGGCCTGGCCCTGGACCTGACCAGGGGCCTGCGTCTGACCCTGCGCCGGAGCGCCCTGTGCGGTAGGCGCACCAGTCTGGGCACCAGCCGGCCCCTGAGCGGTGGGAGGCCCGGTTTGAGCGCCTGTAGTGGCCTGGGGGGCGGCCGATGGAGCAGGCCGCTTACGGCGACCAGTTGCCGGCGCCGGGGCCGGTGTCGGCGCCTGCTGCGGAGTAGGTTGCTGTTGCGGTGCTTGCTGGGGTACATTCATATTAGGCTGTACCGGTGCCGAATGATGTTGCGGATGTTGCTGCTGGCCAGTCGGGCTAGCCTGCGGAGGTCCACCGTACTGGAATTGACGCTGGTCACGGTGCTGCATATCCGACTGCTGGGCCGGCTGGTAGGGATGCTGGGCACCACTTCGACGGTAGCCAAGTTAGCAACGTGGGTCCTGTATCCCCTGATACAAATCATCAGAGGTATCAGAAACAACAGCATAGCCGCGACCGATGAACCACTAACGCGCGCGGACATTCGGCGTTCAACGACGGCTCCGTGTGGGTATGGGTAAGAAGGACTTGTATGGGGATAAGAAAGAGACAAAGGTATTGTGGAAATGAAACCGGGGAAAGGTACGACCACGAATGACTGGTGTCACCAAGGCAGGCGAGGCCAAGCCTTGACCGACGGGGTCGGAAGGTATACATGTGTACCTGAACGGGTTTGTACATTCGGGTTGTAGTTTGTGAGGTTTGGGAATAGTCTCACAGAGTGACAAACCAAGGGGGGGTGTTCGAGGCAGGGGCGAGGTGAAGTACATGGTGAAGGTACGGATACAATGAGCCGATGTACTTACTGGATATCGCTTGGCTGGTGAGTGGAGTTGGAGTAGATGTACTCCGGCACTGGGCCGACTTGCCACTGCTGCATGATCTTTGTGCAAATACATGTTAGTAAATTGTTTCGGAAGAAATACCGTGTACCGGTCGTCGAGAGAAACAACGGAACAGTCCATGGAAACCGGAAGCCGTAATTGAGCGGGTCCGAAACCCAGAAGAAGAGAAACAGCAGAGAGGGACGTCGAGGTTAAGGAGCCCTATCGGCTCTGGTAGAGGCAGCAGGAACATGAAGGATGTGCGGCGAATATGAATGAGCAGACGGGATTATGATGATGTAGCCTGAAGCAAAACTTGAACGGGCTGGCATGGCGCATGTAGTGTGATGGCAGCATTTGAGCGCCGACCCCCAGCGCGAACGCGGACGCGTCTCTGAAATTGCGTGCATGCTGACACAGGTACAGTGACGATGATGATGGGGGATCAAAGGCAGGCGAGAGTCGAGAAAAGAAGACGCAAAGGAAAAAGGACGCGCGCAGGTACTTACGGGCAGGTATCGTCGACTTGACAATGGTAGCGGAAATCGCGAGATTGATGGAGATTGGGTGTCAAGACGATCGACGTAGTATCTGGGTGGACGCGAAGTACCAGACGACTTTTGCGGGAAAATTGGAAGGTACTTCGATGTTTGTGTGGTGATGTTGAGAGAACAAAAGAGCTACACGCCCCAGGATGTGGATCGGTGGGATAGCAGGTTGAAGTACTCCGGAATGAAAACCGGGCTGGGGCTTCTTGAATCCTTGGTCAGAGGGGACAGTCTGAAAGTGGGGTCTGAATGAGATGATGTAACGGTTAAACAGATAAACGGGAGGCGATGTAGTGGATAAAGTGTTGTTCCAGTGGGAAAAGGCTGAGCACGGCGTTTATTGGGGTGGCGGGGGAGGGACAAAGCAAAAAGCAGAAAGGGCAAGGGAGGGGAAACAGCGGGACACGATTGGTCAGATATGGAATTTTGGCCAACCAACTGCAGGAGACCGAGTGGGGCGTGTACAACGTACACTCTTGCAGTACGCGTCGTGTTAAAGTGGAATGGTAGAGGACCCGAGACTTCTCGAATCGCTGACCGGGCTATTCGCAGGCTTCCTCCCGAGTTGTTCACCTCAACAACGTACTCGGCTATGGCGCAGTATTGAAATTCAAACGTGGCGTGGATAAGTCTTGTGTGGGTAGTTCGGTTCGATACTTGATGAGATAGGTGGATGGGTGTGGCGAGGTGGCGAGAAACAGTGGAGTGCTGTTTGACTCGAGTAAAAGGAAGGAGGGACTGGAGGGTGCAAGTACGTACACCGACCGGGTAGGCGTGGTGAAAGGATGGAAGGTGAAGGTACGAATAAGGTAGATAGGTACAAACAGGCGCGCAAGAATACACACTTACTTCGTGGGAAAATAGAGTTGCGAGAGGAAATGAGCACGCGTACAGTCGAGGCTAAAACGTGGGTCAGGGCGTGATGAGATACGAAGCCTGTGCGTATAGCGGTGGAAAGCGGCCACCCTGTTACGTCGTAGATTTGGTCGCTGCGCGATATAATGGCTGCGAGACTGCAATAGGAACGATGAATGGCGTGTTTCCCCAGTCCTTCTTTACTGTTGCGTTAGAAAGTATGCTCTTTCAATTGAGTGATGGTATAAACACGCGTGCAACAAGGGGATGTGTGTAGTTGCAACGGCTTCGGTGGATCGACCACGAGGCTGGTAGTCTCATGGGAAGTAGCAAATAAATAGATACCTGGACATACCTTACAAGACGGTATAGGGAAGAAGTACGATGTCGTGGGAAGTAGACTCGACAAGAGTGGCAGCGAGGTACTTCTGATGGAAGTAACTTCTCGTTCACTGGTGTTTTGGGCGTGAAGGCTTCCAAATGTGGGTTGGTGAAAGGGGAGAGGAATTGCTAAGCTGACGGGGGGAAGGGAAATGCCCTGGAGTACGAATACATGGTCCGCGTATTTTTTACGTGACGTGAACAAGAGGATGAGTGGGTCCGTAGTTCTGCGAAATAACCGTTCATTGGTCCGTGTTCAGTCCCTTACGTCAAAAGTCTTAATTGCCAACCCAATTAATAATAGTTGTTACCACACTGATACTTAGTCATCTCAATGTTTATACTCTGTAAGCGAATTATAATTCTCCTAATTATACGTATATTATAACGTACACATAGACCTAAGAAAACATCGTGCCTTCTGATATTAGAAAACAAATATCAAGTTATATAGCACGATTATTATGCCTAGGGCCGTACTACCGGGTCTATAATATTACGCATATTCCAAAACGTTTAAAAGTGTATCGGAAATTACGTACGATATGTACCATACCTACAAGGCCAAACGATAATTTAGGAACCCGGATGCTGGATTGCGCGCTTGTCAGTCAGCTTAGTTCATCCCGTGTGTACCAGTACCTAATGAGTGGGTAAAGTGACTTGCTAAATGTAAACCGTGCAAGTACAGGATACCTCTCCGCATCTTGCAAGCCGGTACAGATGTACCACAGACCTCTCAGATGAATAAAAGGGAGACGGCTCTGAATGCGACATGTCCTCTACTGTTTGCCTGTTTGATATGTGTTTTTAATCCACGGGCTGCGCTGTGTTGCGCTAGTTGCTGAGCTACGAGTGTCGCCGGCGTATGCTTCAAATTGATGACACCTGAACCGCCAAAGAAATACGAAGTACTGGCCTTTTGGCGTCTTCCGGTCCAGCATCACATTGGCATCTCCCTGCAGCTGCTTTCCATGATGTCTCGAGGAGAAGACCTAAATGGCTATTCTCGTCTTTTCCGTTCTATGAACTTCGTGAAACCTGGTGGCTTGTACAGCGAAGCACTTGACGGGGTTCGCAGTCTGGGCCATTTCCAACATTGTCCAAATATTAGGAGAATCGACAACATAGTCAACTGCCGAATGCATGGATCAACAGCGGCGTATGCCTCTGGGCACAATCAAACTTGGTTGTTGGGACCAGTCAAGTCAAACGCCTCCCACGGCCTGCAGGACAAAATATCAACTACTTCAACGTCGAACATTCTCCGTTATATGGTCGCGTTGTACCTCTGAAACGGCACATTGAAACGGCACATGTCAGAGGATAAACCAGGTGAACCGGATGTTTAATGCGGGTGAAGAGAATCGTGAGGGGTCAGAGTCGGCTTGCGGCTCTTCTGCTAACCGGCACAGAGATCAGCACGCACTTGTCTTGACGAGACGGCAACCGCTGATTTTTTTTGTCGTTTGCCGTGGGAATTATCGACGTTGGCAGAACATTCAACGACATGGCCTCACCATGAGACACAGCGTTGAGTTTTCAGAGGGGGCAACCGGCCGGCACGGCAGAAAACAGCACGCGCTGGTCGTGGAAATGAGTCCAAGGTTTGCCTTTTTCGATAGGAATACCCTCTAGTGGGATCATGTATTCAGCCTTTTGCTGCCTTTGCCGGAAACATGCACTCCCGAAAGCCAGCCGTGTCCTGCATTTGTTGGTGTAATCGTTAAAGCGGTCTTTCATTCCAAACAGCAGTCCGGAGGGCGGAGATCACTGGCATCTCTCTCAGGAGCTCTTGAGTTGCGGTTTTCTCATTATTAGTACGGGCCGCTTTACAAGTTGAGCTACAGGATGGCCACCGGGGAAGGTAGGAGGGGTGGGTTCGGTTTGGTTTGAGGCGGACAGAGTCCAGGCAATACCAAAAGAAAACCCCAAGAAGAAAACTCCGGAGGAGCGATCCACGAGGCAAGCTGCATGCCACGCTTCTCGCAAACTTGCCCTGAGAACCAGAGAATCTTTGTGCTCATTCGTTATTCTAGGCTCGCACAGTCAGTTCGTCACAGTGTTGATTGGGCGGGTGGCGTGTGTCAGCTGCGTTATCTGATTATGCTGCTACCTCGCATATCCCTGGGTCACCACCAACGGGCTCGTAGGGACAGATGATCGCCGGGAAGACCATCATCCGAACATCAAAAGTCCCCGCCGACCACAGCCACGGAAATGGGACGAACGAGGAGGTACTGGATAGTCGCCCATGATCCTCCCCAGGCAGCATAGACATCCTGTCGCCACCCCTTATGATGTAGCCCAGGTACGGAAGTAGTAGCTGGGGCCAGGAGACAGGTCATCGTTTGTTGCAGCCGTGGCTCCGACTTGCTCATCCCGGATCAGATGTGACAAGGCGGTATCCGTAGAAGTAGGCAGGTGTGTGATCTATGGTACCTAGTCAGGAGGACTAATATGTCCGAACATGGTCGAGATTCGAGGATTGGCCCGAGATGTGTAAAGATGACCATTAGACCGCCTGGGGCTCGGCTCCGATCAGTGCGGCCTCGGACGGTTGAACAGAAACCCCTCGGTCATGTCAGGAATGGCGCTGTCGATGGTACAAGGTATATTCCAAGCAAATTGATGACCGAATTCCCATAAGAACCTTTCATGACATTGTGAATAGCATCCGCATAATCATATGGATCACGACTGCAGTGTTTTAAAGGGGGGTATGAACCAAATCGGTGAGAAGTGCGAACATGAAGATGAGTAACCGCGGGGATAACAGAGCGGGCTGGTCGTTCGGGATAAAGCTGTGGGGAGGTGTGAGAAGGTGTACTTGTTTCTAGGTAACGGAAATGCGGGAGCTTATAATGCAATGTTTGCTGCAGGAACGTATTTGTTTATCGATACAAGATGGAAAACCCAATCAACAAAGGAAACCGGTGCACAGGCTCCGGTACTCGGACAATACATTCTGATCATTCGACGAAGTACACACTCGGGAAAAGAATATATTTGGAAGCTTGGGCCGATATGAGGTGAACTGTGGATACGGTCTAATGGTTTCTGAATTAGGACAGGTGGAGAAAGCCTGAGACCAGGTTGAAATTGCGCCAGTGCGTTAAGGAGTTTCAAGGGACTCTGCAAGTTAGCCGTTGCCGTTCGCTCATTGACCAATACGGCCATGTCAATATCCAAAACCATCAGTCTGATCCTAGATCGACCGGGGACTTGTTACGGAATCCGGTGGATATGACATTCTGAGTAAGTCCAATGAAACGAAAGTGGAACACTATAATTTGGCCTTGGCGATACAACGTGGTACGTGATGCTTTCGAGTTGGTGACGGAAGAAGACAGACGCGCTATCGGATTCTTCAAACCAATCCGAGAAAGGTGTCATGTGCACTGATGTTATTCTGTCAAGCAATCACTTCTCGCGGAAGATTCGAAGAGGAGAATACAACTTCTGAGGCTGGTCCCTAGTCGATATCAGATCCATGTCGTTGGGACGACTAGGCACACATGGCTTGTATGTCGTAGAAACTTGGTAGCCACTGATGTTAACTCTAGCAACACCTTTGTTCTCGGTATCGCTATTCGTCGTGTAAGGTGTCTAATACGGCCCTGGCCTATTACTTCGTAATAGTACTACACTCTCCTCTCGAACGGGAAGGGTACGGGAACATGCCATGAAATGGTGGGGTACTCTGGGGGAAAGTGCTGCTGTTCTCAATACCTACAGTAATACTTCAGCCTTGTAATCACGAACCAAGTCGTTGTACAATGCCGTAGTAGGTACCTGTGTAGTAGCTAGGTACCTTATTCGTACTTCCCATGTTCTCAAAGAAGCAGGGACCACTTGGGGTCGTTACTTCGTAATTACTCGTTCTATCGATGATTCGAACCTCGTCCGACCCCGCCGCACAAAACGGTTTTCTCTCACGGTAAACTATCAACCCCACCCCGCCGAACTGCAGCACGTCCGTCACGTCCTTCATGTGTTAACAAGCTCGAGGAGATGCATCTTCCCCCGACATCAGATCAGGCGTCACGGACGCGCGGGTGATGGTACCGACGGCAAGCGCCGCGGAGGCTGGCTTGGCCAAGCTAGAAGCCAGCTAGCCTCCCCGTTCACGGTCAAGGCGCAAATTCGCCAGCCTTTCAGCTGACATCGGCCGAGTGTAGTTTGGCTTCTTCACTGAGACGCACGGCGACTGGTCCATGGGGCCTTTGCATCATGCTGCACATCGTCCCAAGCCAGTCTGCTCCTCCCAGAAACACGACCAAGAGACCCTTCATCGTCCTTTTCTCCCACCTTGCGTCGGCAATCCCGCAGTTCCTCGACGTATAGCGCGTAATGGCGATTCTTCTCGATATTTCCGGTCAAGGAAACGTGGCTATTGTCTTGAAGCCGCCGTCGCCCGCTAATTCGTGGCGTCTATTTTCGTAGGATTGCGAATGACAGGTCTGGATCCGATGCGAATGCGATGTCATCGCATGAAAGGACGACTGTTGTCATCCATCTCATTTCCTCTTCATCAGATTGCTTCCACAGTCCAAGGGATTGTTGTTGGTTAGTGGGAGCGCTCAGTTAGTGGAGGGAAACGACTCCTTCGCCTCTTCCCGTGCCGTCCCCCGGACTACCCCTCGATGTTGAACCCATGTTCCATCATGGGCTACTGACCCCTGGCCCAGCCTCGTACGCTATGTCACCTCATCCGAAGCTGCCGATTACCTGCCAGGGCGGACTTGCCAGGGTTTGAGAGGCCAGACCAGCCCGACTTGGACCAGAGACCCACGACAGTATATACTCTGTAATTAGATCCGCCCCGGTTTCTCTCAAAGTACTCTACGAGGATGGTCAGTCGCGCTCTTTTTCTTAAGCTCTACTCCTCGAAATGTGTGCACAACCGGTACTAAGATGGTTCAGATCAAGGTTGAATGACTACCTGCTTTGATGGAGGGGGAGACGAAACGGGCGTGGCCAGATAAGAAGGCCAATGGACCATGATACCAGGCGTTTTGCTTCTCTTCACGTCGCATCTTATTACATTGTCCACAGTTTCCTACGGGATTCCGGGATATGAGCAAGGGTCAGGCACTGTGGCTCGACCCCTCTGTGACAAGACTTGGCCTGACGGTGTGGGTGACCCCTGTCGGTCCTGGATGCACGAGATCCCGAACGTCAACACCATCCGTCCTCCTGTCTCCGCCCTGCCATTCCGAAGGCTCGGTTGCCTTCTTAATCATTACTCTTCCCACTTTTTCTTTTCACTCCGCCTTTTCTTTCTTCCTGTTTACTTCTCTTTAACCTGGGTTCAATTTGTGATCACGAAGCGCAGTTGCGTGTCCTTCTTTCATCTCCCGCAGCTGGGGTTTTTACCTACCTGTCCAACTGGTTTGGCTGCCCACACTCCTTTAGAAAAACTTTCGATTCTTGAACACTTCTTTTTCCGTTACCATTCCTTTCACATTCATTCAAACGAACATTTCAACTTTCTTTTCTTTCCTTCTCTTCTTTAGGTTGGTTTGTTCGTCTTCCTCCTGGCTTTACGCAGCAACCTCCCGAAAAGCGCTATAACGTAGCCTTAAGCCCGATTCTGTCGCTTGCCTGAGAGATTGTACGGCATCCCTCCTCTCTTTTGAACCACGGTCAGCTCCTTAAGGGAACGACCTCTTCTTTTTTTTTCTATCGATTCAATTCGCAACGAGAGCGGCATCTTCTCAAGAACAACTCCTGTTTCGTGATCGAACTGCGCCGAACCAGCGTTTTATTGAGCGGTCTTCTTGAAACGATAGATCGCAATGGCTCCCACCACGCAGGCGGCGGCTCAGCCGGCCACTACCACACCGACCTCGGACGCTGAGAACCGACGCGCGCACCGCGTCAGCAAGCCGCGGAAGACAGCTACTGGAGGAGGCCGTGCCTGGAGTAAGGAAGAGGTGGGTCTTGCCAGGGGGTAGAGGGTGTTTTCTGTTCGTTTTAATGCGATGCTGATATATGTGCCTACAGGAAGCATATCTGCTCCGATCGCGCCTTCAGAAGATGCCGTACAAGCACATCGCGGCTCACTTGAAGAAGACGGAGCTCGCATGCCGCTTGCACTATCATCAGCTCAACCACGGCAATAGCCGCCGAAAGCAGCGGGCCGCGTCGGTATCTTCTAGATCCTCGGCCAGCCAGTCACCTGCCACGCCCGTTAGCTTGCCGTCTCCGGCTCGCGAGTCGCCGGCCCCTGCGATCACGCCTCCCCGAAGCGCCGGTCACTACGGACCTCCCTCACCTCCTCCGGTCCAACTACCTAGCATTGTCAGCAGAGGTGTCTCGCCCCACCTGCCCGCCATCCTTCCCAAGCCCGTGGGGATGACTCTTCCGCCGCCGGTTGTCTCCCCAACCCGGAGCTACGTTGCTCCCGTCTCGGAGCGCGGCTTCCCTCTTTCTTCGGCCTCCTTTCCGGGTGGCCCGACGCACTCCGCAGCCCCGCCTCTGCGGCTTGACTGTTCCTTTGGCCAGCATCAGCATTCGCATTCCTTCACCAGCCACGGCGCCATCGACATGGGTCGGTTGAATGCCGTCTACGAGGCACACCGCGCCTCCTTCTGGGCTACCATCGCCAACGAATACGGCGGGCATATCAGCCCCGTCGCGCTAGAACAGGCGTGGAAGACGGGCTCGTGCCATCAGCCCCAGCAACAGCATCATCCGCAGCAGCAGGTCATCACGCCCATCAGCCCCCTCTCGAGCACTGCCGATAGCCTGGAGAACGACGGGTACAGCAAGCCCCAGACGGACAGGACGCGGATTTCAGCCATTTTGGGCATCGATGCCAACCCGAGATCGCCCCGTGACCGCGAGATGGTCCGTCGCATGGAGGAAGGGATGGCCCACGCCTAGCCCGACAAGGAGGAAAAAACAAACAAGAGCGAAGGCCTGATTGGGGAATTTCAACGACTCGAGTGCCTTGTCTCTTTCGTCATTGTATTACCTACACGATGCATCTTACCTCGTCTGTGTTGAATTTTGGAGGCGTGGGAAAGAAGCGCTTGATGCTTTGAAGTTGCCGCGGCCTATTCCCAAGGCTTGAGTACGCGAACCACGACCGACTTTTCGCTTCTCTGTCAATATTTTCCTCTTTCCCTTCATGTTTCTGTTTTGGGAAACTCTCCCCGACGTCTTTTCTTCTTCTTTTTTCTTCTTTTTTTTTCACTTCAACTGATTCACCACTCTTTTCGTCTTTCTTTTCTTTCACAAAAATACTTCATACGGCGAGGGGCAACCGGCCTCGACGAATGGGAATGGGATTTTGTCCTTGAAACGGCTTCGGCGCAGATTTGGCTCCGCTCTCCTCCGGTTGGACTTGGCGGGTGATCTTTCTGAGAGGCTGGAACGCCACGTAGGACTGGTCACCGGCCTGGGAGACCGGCCAACAGCGTTGCATAGCATAGGTGTGTACGTTGGGGAATGGGCCGCCTACTTCCGAGTGACTGCCACCCCGACAGGCTTATCAGGTCGATATCCAAACGGTCTCGGTCGCTGTTGGAAGAAGGGAGTCCTGTTTATTGGGTGTTGTTGCGTTTGGGAGGGAAAGGGGGAGCAGGTCAGCAAAGGGACGGGATACTGGCCGAATTGGATGAACCCTGGCTTCTTTCCATCCTGGACAATGGGCCATATGCTTTTCTTGCCTACCTTTTTCGTTTCTTTTTTTCTTTTTTTTTCTTTTTCTTTTTTTTTCTTTTTCTTTTTTTTTTTTCTTTTTTCACTTCTTTTTACCCTTCTTGTTTCTCGTTTTTGTTGCGTTTCCTTTGCCATGGCGCCGAACCCAAGGCAGGGAGAGAGATGAAGACATGACAGATGACCTCTGGGAAAGCAAAAAAACACACAGCATACCCGCATTGGGTGACATGGACTTGCATGCCTGTACGAAGTACACTGCCTAGCTACCTTACATATGCAACATCCAGCTCAGGTCCTTGTTGAGAGAAGCAAACAGGACCTGGGCTCTGGACACGTGGAATGACCATTGATTTTTGTTAGCCTTTGGGAGCCTTTCGAGCACGCTGTCCTCCATGTGAAGCCCCTCAATATTGAGGTAGTGATGGTTCCAGTCAAGCTTTTTACTGTTTTTCTCACGCATCTCAAGACGGTCTCAAAGTCACATCTCGCCAATGGGTTCACGGGCGGTATCGGAGCCGCTCTCACTCATCGACGACCCGACAGCCGGGTTCAGGGTACGTACTTCGTAGATGAAGAAGTTGCGGCGACGGCAGTGAAGTTAGAATGGACCACCCAGACTTTTTACCCCACCAGCAGCTACCTTAGGTGGTAGCCTAGACCAGATCCGTTTCTCCGTGTACATTATTACCTTCCTTCCCGGGGTAGCTTTTCCCCGGATCGAAACCAGGAAATCCTCGCCTCTCTACCTCCCACATTCCTGGGTACCTAGCTTACGAAGTAGACGATCAAAATAGGTACACCGATCGGTGAATCGATTGTACCATATAACCCCTGTTTTATTGTGTTTAAGGTACTGTCGCGGTTTACCCTTTTAGGAAATTCAAAAAGGTTTATCGAATATACCTTCACTAACAGCACCTATAAAAGTATAACGTGTAACGTATTCGTATATCAATATCATCGATCCGATTCTAATCGCTAGTCAACACCAGGTTCGAACAGCAAAAATACTAGCTAAATAACTATCCGACCCCCGAGCTGTCTCGAAAAGAGAATAAGGACGAGGGCAAACGAGGGTAAGGACGATATTATGCCATGTTATTAAGGAGCTACAAAGTGGACTAGCAGGGTACTTAGTCCCCCTGGTTTAGTATATCTAAAACCCTGTTTTTACATAGAAAACGCCCTGCCTTTGATATATCTACTTATACTCTATCCGCTCATTACCGTGATGCTATTGGTTTATTTGGATCCGTAAGTACACCACACACAATTAAACAGGGGTCGGGGTGTACATTCCATTGTACCCAGGACTTCTTCAACGAGTCACGCTGACGAGACCCGACGACAGCCGAGGAGCTACTAAGTACAAAGTACTAGCCACTAGCAACGACAGCCCCTCATCATCTGCCCCGCCCCATCGTGGCTGAACCATTGAACTTGGAAGCGACGACCACCTCAGGAAAGGAGATAGGTCTATGATAATAGACACCAAAGCGACACAATGGCTTCTTCCACAGACGAAAGCAACGCCCCTGCCACGGATCACTCGCAGCAAGGCAGCGACTATCTCCAGTTTCCCGTCTTGCCGCCCGGCGGCAAACTGAACCGATGGTCTCACAAGTTGACGAGAGAACATGACTACCCCGGTGCTCAGGTACGGAATTGCATTCCCCGTTAAATCTTGGGAATTGGAAGAGTACGGTTTGTTCACGAGATGGTGGGAGTGCCGTAGGCCATGTTGTATGCGGCCGGTGTCCCGGACCGCGAGGCAATGAAGAACGCCCCTCATGTCGGCATCGCGACTGTTTGGTGGGAGGGCAACCCGTGCAAGTGAGTAACATCCTTTATCCCGACGCCGGGGACTCTTATCAGGATATTTGGTTTGTAGCGCGTACCTCGTTACATGGTCTGCTGACGCGCAATGGACTCTTAGTACACACCGTGAGCGTCACCAGTGAAAGATCCCTCGACGGGAGCCGGCTTGGCCTCCGGGGGAATAGACAACTGCAGCTAACGGGGATTTTTGAGTCAAGTTCTCGATTTTGGCAAGATTGTCAAGAAGGCTGTGGAGAAACAGGGCATGTTGGGATGGCAGTTCAACACGGTGGGCGTGTCCGACGCCATCACCATGGGAGGTGAAGGTAGGCTCCCAACCCCCTTCTTTCTCTTAGTATATTCACTGCACCACCCCACCCTTACTGACACCACATGACGACATCAGGCATGCGTTACTCACTGCAAACCCGCGAGATTATTGCCGACAGCATCGAGTCGGTGACGTGCGCCCAGCACCACGATGCCAACATCTCCATCCCCGGTTGTGACAAGAATATGCCGGGCGTGGTCATGGCTGCCGCCCGCCACGACCGCCCCTTTATCATGATATACGGCGGCACCATCCGAAAGGGCCACTCGGAGCTTCTCGAGAAACCCATCAACATCGCCACGTGCTACGAGGCCGCGGGCGCCTACGCGTACGGTCGTCTCCAGGCCAAGTGCGGCGCCGGCGAACCCGGACGCACGCCGTCCGACGTCCTCGAGGACATTGAGCGCCACGCCTGCCCCGGCGCGGGCGCCTGCGGTGGCATGTTCACTGCCAACACCATGGCCACGGCCATCGAGGCCATGGGGCTTTCGTTGCCCGGGTCCTCGTCGTTCCCCGCCAACTCGCCCGAGAAGGCGCGCGAGTGCGAGCGCGCGGCCGAGGCCATCAAAGTGGCCATGGAGAAGGACCTGCGGCCGCGCAAGCTCATGACCCGCGCGGCCTTTGAGAACGCGCTGGTGCTGACCATGATCCTCGGCGGCTCGACCAACGGCGTGCTGCACTTCTTGGCCATGGCGAACACGGCGGACGTACCGCTCACGCTGGACGATATCGACCGGACGAGCAACCGGGTGCCGTTCATCGCGGACCTGGCACCGTCCGGAAAGTACTACATGGAGGACCTGTACCAGGTGGGCGGCACGCCGGCGGTGCTGAAGATGCTCGTGGCGTCGGGCCTGGTGGACGGGACTATTATGACGGTGACGGGCAAGACGCTGGCGGAGAACGTGGCATCGTGGCCGTCGCTGGACCCGGGCCAGACCATCATCCGGCCGCTATCGGACCCGATCAAGGCGACAGGGCACATCCGCGTGCTGCGGGGCAACATGGCGCCCGGCGGGGCGGTGGCCAAGATCACGGGCAAGGAGGGGCTAAGGTTCACGGGCACGGCGCGGGTCTTCAACAAGGAGCACGAGCTGGACGCGGCGCTGTCGGCCGGGACGATCCGGCGCGAGGACGGCAACCTGGTGCTGATTGTGCGGTACGAGGGCCCCAAGGGCGGACCCGGCATGCCGGAGCAGCTGAGAGCCAGCGCGGCCATCATGGGCGCCGGGCTGACCAACGTGGCGCTCGTGACGGACGGGCGGTACAGCGGGGCGTCGCACGGGTTCATCGTTGGGCATGTGGTCCCGGAGGCGGCGGTCGGGGGGCCCATTGCGCTGGTCAGGGATGGGGACCGGGTGACGATCGACGCGGAGAAGAACCGCATCGACATGGTCGACGTGGACGAGGGGGAGATGGCGCGGCGGAGGGCCGAGTGGAAGGCGCCGCCGCCTCATGTTCGCAGGGGCGTGCTGGCCAAGTATGCGCGCCTGGTGGGGGATGCGAGCCATGGCGCTGTCACGGACAGGTAACGTGCCACGCCACGTCTTGGGCCTACGTTGATTCATAGGGATGAATGGTCAGTGGAAATAAAACCAGCTGTTCATCTATTTATACGATCTACAGCGGATATGTCAGACATCTTTGCCATGGAGTTGTCATCGAAAAGCCAACTGTCCGTCATGTGCCAAATTGGCTCCTTTAGTTATACCGGAATAATCTCGGAAGAGTTGTGCAATTCCGGGTATCTCATTGGTTTGAATACCATTCTACCCCCTGAATCGTCTCTATATCAGCCAATAGCAATATTGGAAACCATGGAATCCTCCAAGGTACATGGTCCATTGTTAGCAAGTGCTCGCCCCGCCGGCCACAGACCTAACAGAAGTACTCTGGAAATACTTGGTACATTTGACAGCACCCAAAGTGGATCTCTTTTCAAAAAAAAAAAAAAAAAAAAAGAAAAGAAGAAGAAGAGGAAGAAGAAGAAGAGGAAGAAGAAGAAGAGGAAGAAGAAGAAGAGGGAGAAGAAGAAGAAGAACAAGAAAAAGAAGAAGAAAAAGAAGAAATCATGTCCAAGAATCAACTGCTTGCCAGCCTTACTATGCCTACTCTTTCGCCAAGTTTCCATCTCAATATATTAACTTGATAAACCGTTATTTTCTTTAAAGAATACATCCTTTTTTCTCAGCCTCGAAAGGTACCTTGGATACTCCCCACGCACGACTCTCGTGTTATGCATTACTAACATTACAGAGGTACCCAGTACCCACCTCGATACCTCCACACACGCAATTCGTACCCCTGGACCAACCAGGGACTGTGTAACTGGTACCGTGATTAGTACACGTAGAACGTATCGACAACTCTTTCCTCCTGAAATCGACTGCTACTTCGTACGTTCGCAAGAGACAACAACACACCGAATCTCCCTCCTCTCCGCCTCCCCCTCGGCGCCTCCCACCATCGCCGTCGTCCTCTGCATCGCATCATAACACGCGTCATTGGATTGGGAAGCCTTCCCACCTTCTCAGACGTTCGCCCGTCTCTCGTTTCGGGGAGAGGACCACCTCGCCTCCCTGCCACTCGTTCAACTTCCGTTTTTCCCCCTTCGCTCTCCCCTAGGAGTCCCTCTAGTTGGGCACCTGGGTCTTGTTTTAATTTCTTCACTTTCGATCAATCGGCCCGTCTCTAGTGACGACGCCGTCTACCGGCTCCTAACTCCGGGTAGTCAAAATCTTAATCTGGAACCGTCGACACCGCCTTCTATTCTCTCGACCGCTCGGCTTCCCTGTATCTTTTTTGCCTTTGGCGGCTCCGAATATTCTTGACGAAACGAACGAACGAACAAAAACGATCAACGAAACACACACGACGACCCAAGCATTAGACAAAGACTTGCATTCGGCCTCTTCAAACTAGATCTCTGCGAAACCCGTCCATTCGAAACGCCATCCGCATTATTTTGTTCGCTCCGTCCAGAACCGACACGCACGCGCCGTCTCGACCCATACATAGATACCTCTTGACCTTTGACGGCACCTCATAATCTTTCCCCGAGGAGCCTTTGGCTTTTTTTTTCATCTTCTTTTTTCTAACTCGAGCTGCATGGTACTCTAATCGCACCCTCTGATACAACTCCCCTTCTATTTGGGCGACTCCAACCCGGGCAGCCATGGACGTCCTCAGGCGAAGCGTCAAGTCTGCGCCAACCAGTCCAGCCTTTCTTCCCGTCTCCGACGACAGGTTCTCCAGGCACTCGCGCTTCAACAGGTTATCGTCGCGCATCGCCTTCCTCAGGAGACCCCTGCGCTTACGGGGCAACTCCACCATCTCCATCCCGCTTGGCATCGTCATTGCCTTCCCATTGATCGTACTGATCCTCATCCTCATCCTCTTCGTCAGCCATCCCAGCTCGCCCGGAAGGATATTAATGCCCCCGGGGCCTCCCCCCGCTATTCGGTATGTGTGTTTCTTGTCGAGGGTTGGTCATCGCCCTTCCTTGGTTCTAACCAGTTTGTCGCATCGTACAGCAAGATCAGCGAACAATATGACAAGGTTTTCGAGGAAGGCTGTCGCGAAATCGACACTACGCAGCCTCGCGCCAACGCCACGTTCGTCGTCCTGGCCCGGAATAAGGAGGTGGACGGCGTCGTCCAGTCCATGAAGGCCATCGAGCGCCACTTCAACCGCTGGTACAACTACCCTTACGTCTTCCTCAACGATGTCGAGTTTGACGACAATTTCAAGAACACGGTCCGCAACTACACCTCCTCCTCCATCGAGTTTGGCCTCGTCGGCCCCGACATGTGGGGGTACCCCGATTGGATCGACCCCAACGTTGCCAAGGAGGGCATCGCCAAGCAGGGTGACGCTGCCGTCATGTACGGCGGTATGGAGAGCTACCATTCCATGTGCCGCTTTTACTCGGGGTAAATATTCTCTGCTGCCTGCAATGTGCTGTAGCGCTGTCGGGTAAGAGGGCACACTGTGCTGACCATCGCCATGTAGGTTCTTCTACAAGCACGAGCTTCTAATGAAGTACGAGTGGTATTGGCGCCTAGAGCCGGAGGTTAGCTATTTCTGCGACATTACCTAGTACGTCGGATGCCCATGTCCCCTGCCCTCAGGCCTCCCATGTGTTCTACGGTCCAGCCGTGTGTTCTACGGCCCACCCGCTAACCTCTGTTCCCTAGCGACCCCTTCCAAGAGATGATCAAGGCGAACAAGACGTACGGGTTTACCATCGCGGTGAAAGAACTCCGCGAGACCGTCCCCAACATCTTCCGATACGCTTCGGCCTACAAGCGCAACAAGGGATTACAATCCAAGGGCCTCTGGGAGATGTTCGTGGAGCCCATTGATCCCAAAGAGGACGCGTCTGGCAGCGACGACTCGTCCCAGAACGTGTTGCAGAACCAGTCGCCGAACCCGAACAATGCGCTGCCCAAGGTTGATCCCGAGTCCATGGAGGGAGAAACTTACAACATGTGTCATTTCTGGTCCAACTTTGAGATTGCCCGGCTCAGTTGGTTCCGGAGTAAGGAGTATGAGGAGTTTTTCGAGATGATGGACCGTAGCGGAGGTTTCTGGATGGAGCGGGTGAGTTGCCGCCTCTGCCCCCCTTTTCTTTTCCCTCTTGACCCCGTTACCTCCCCTCAATGGTCACAGTCCCCACCACTAACTCCTCGGCACCAGTGGGGAGATGCGCCCGTCCATTCCCTAGCGGCCGGAGCGCTCCTTGGCCCCGGCGATATCCATTACTTCCGCGACTTTGGCTACCGACACACGACCATTCAACACTGCCCTGCCAACGCGCCGGGGAAACAGTTGCCGCGGGAGAAGTACCTCGAGAATACGACGCAAGACGAGCAAGAACGCATCGCCGAGGACGATTACTGGGAACACTGGGACGAGGAGAAGGAGAACGGAGTGGGCTGCCGGTGCCGATGCGACACGGACATTGTCGACGTCGAGGGCAAGGACGGATCGTGTCTCGCAGAATGGGTTGACGTCGCGGGTGGCTGGGCCAGTCCCTGATTTTCGTCATTCGGCTCTTTCTCGAAAGACGAACCGAGCTCCTCTCACCTCCGTCGCCCGCGCCAAGAAGAAGGATGCTGGTTATGAAATGCGCATCGACACGCACACACCACACCCACACCCACACATATACATACAAACATACACCTATATATACCGGGCCAGGTATACAAGGGCAGATGCCCAGCAGGCGGAGCACCCAAAAGGACGAAAGTCTGTGTTGTACATATTTACATGGTCTACAGGCGCACGGAAAGGAGGCCGTCCGCATTGCGTGTTTGATTTGATCTATTTTCCTCGTTGCATTTTTCCTTTCCCCTCCCTCATCTTTCTATTTCTTCCTTTCAGAAATGGCCTGCCTTGATTTTGTTTCGGGGGGAGGTGTCTTTGCGCGCGGGGATACAATTCAAAGCAGAGCGGTACGAGTGCTTCACTCACCCCTTGCCTCTATTTTTGCGCCTATTCCCAGGAGTTCCAGCAGATGTATTGGGCCATTCGGCGCCTTTCTCCGGGCTCTTGTCTATAATCTTGTCGAACTGTCTGTCACCTTGCTGAGCATCCGTTCTGGGGGGTTGTATTTTCGATGTTACACTTTTACTACGCGCGCATATGCATAGAATAGAGACGGAGGAAGAGGGGAGAAAAGGCCAAATCAAGGCACGGGAATACGATGTAATGTTTCTTCTTGTGTGTTGGCCTCCTAGAATCTCTGTTGCAAGCCGTCTTCTCCACGAGGCAGCAATATCAATCGCTCTGGGATGGACGAGCAGTTGATTCTTGTGTCCTGGACAGGCCGCCCCCTGTGAGAAGTATGTGGGAAAAGAACGACAGGTTGACGTGGAGCTCGAACTGACGAAAACATAAATACTCGCCTGTTATTCTTCTTTCTTCGCTTTCCCCTTCTATCTTACGACTTGCCTGATTCTTCCTCTTATCATCTTTGCTTGATCTGTTCTTAACCAGCTGATGCAATGTCCTGTCCTGTTTATTTGTACGTTCACAGATACGCGGAAAGCGGGACGATTCGATAACTTGCTTCTCGAGTCCTTTCTGCTTACCTTGAGCCTCGAGGTGGGACATTATGTTATACACCACGCGGCGCCTATTCGGCCTTCCCGCCTATCCAATCTTGCTGGGTTGGCATGTGGGCACTTGATGGCATAAAGGGTTGCCGGGGCCCGCAGGACGGCAGAGAAGACGACGGTGTTGCCGTGGATGGAGGGACATGCCAGATGGATGTCTCCCAGCCCACCCATTCCATTGGTAATTCCTTTATTCTAAGCTACCACCAGCTCGTGTTCCTAGCTGTACTGCATGTTTCAAGTGTGGTTGAAGTCCACAGGACCCATTCTATCGTCAATGACAGACATAATAAGACAGACGACATGGCATATCTTCGAACTCGGCCCGTGTTTCGCCCCGCGCCTTGGAAACCAGTGCCATGATCCCCTGAGCTCGACAATGGTTTAACACGCGGCATCATCCCATCCTCAAACACTTCGACAAAGATTGAGGTGAAAAGACCGCGCGCCATGTTGATGCGGCGCTGCTTACGTACCACTCGATGGATCATACGACGTAGTTACGGAGAACCTGGCGCCAAAAGCCAGGGATATAGACAAGGGGTGCAACGGACGGAAGGCAAGAGGGCACCTACCTTTACGACGATTGGTCTATGCGTAGGTATAACTGACCAGAGCCGACTAGATCTGGAGCCGCACCGTCGCGTCCCAATTGTCACGGCGCAATTTCGGTACCGAGTCCATGTTACCGGTGACGATGCCGGCAATGAATAGCAGAATAATATGCAGGTGACATGTGAGACGTCCCATTCCAAGGCCCACCATATGTCCCTAATCTCTGGGAATGATACCGGTAGTATGGCCGGGCGAATGGATGTGTGGGGGTTTGGCTAGGGAGGGTGCCCGGGGTGAGCAACCAGGGAGACTCAGGCCAGTGGGAATGGTCGATATCGAGAAATATGGCCGGTCTTGTGCTTCTTATCTAACCCAAGGAACAAAGAATGAAGGATCTGGAGTGTGTATCGGGGAAAAGGAGCAATGAGGCTGCACGTGGGTATTGGAAAGGAGAGACGGGCCGTAAATACCTACGAGGCCAGGACTACGCTGATGGACTAGACTACTGGTGCTCCGTAATAAGAGAACAGGCGGATAAAACCGTCTTTTTGGCTGGTCTCGACAGGCCGGGGTATTGGGTGGTTCTCCGTTCACCGTCTGCTGAAATTTGGTGGCTCTGACAGGGGCCGAAATTGCCAAGGAGATTGGCCATCCACGGCAAAGGAACTGGAATCTTCGAACTTCTCAGTGGAGCTTCTGGACGTGTAGGTTTACCAGGTGTTGGGCTGGATCCATCGGATTCCGAAATTGCTGAGCAAAACTCCCCATTCCACGCAAGGACCGGGGCGGATGAGGATGCGGGAAGTGGGAAGATGGAGCTGAGCCGGCCGGCTTTTGAGCCAAGTCGGATGAACAAGATCGAGACGAGCTCATCATAGAATGGATAGACCCAGTCCACCTGTCAATGGTATGGCCATCTTGTCATCCACAGCATGGTAGATTCGGAGTCGTTCTCAAACCCGGATTTCCGGGGGCGGTACAAAAGGCATGACCCAGCCTGCCGTCCCGGTTAGGGAAGAGAGGAAGAACTGGCTAGGCCGTTGGAGACTCCTGGAAACAATTTTAGCCACTTTCCACTCAGCCTCGTGTTCCTCCCCTTTGATATCCCTGTTTCTTGTATAGCTGTGCAAACCACCCAAATGATGACCTCTCAACAACGCTCATTGCCCGAGAAGGGCCTAGGTCAGCTGGGCGAGAGCTATGGTGGCAGTGGGCCGGGGGCAATCAACTTGGTAAGCCGTTGGCCACAGAATCAATCACTCCCAGTCCTTCGTTTTGAGTATTTTTGATTCTGACTTGGGCAGGCTCGGAGGTCTGGTCATCATCTGAAAACCTTGTTCCTATTCACCAAGAGCGATTTCAAAACGGTCGTGTTCCCGCAAAGCATCTTCGCCGTCGCTGGCGTCATGTCGGCAGCAGCAGCGCCGGTGGTGGTGGGCGAGCGACCAGGCATGCTGGAGGTGGCACGGCGCATCCCCCTGATGCTGGCGTGGGTGTGGCTTAACCTTCTGGTGGAAGACATTGCGAACCAGCGCCTCGAAGGGGCCATCATCGAGGACGCGACCAACAAGCCATGGCGGCCTCTGCCCTCGAAGCGCATCACGCCCGAGGATGCCAGGCGATGGCTGCTGGTGGCGATCCCGGCGGCGGTGGGAACGGGCGCCTGGCTCGGGGCGCTGCAGCCGAGCCTGTGCCTGATGACGCTGGTGTGGATGTACAACGACCTGGACGGCAGCGGCAGCGACATCTGGCTTCGAAATGCGCTCAACGCGGGGGGTCTCATGTGCTTCAGCTGGGGGGCATTGGCGGTGCTGGCGCGCGGGGAGCTGCAGAGGCGGGCGTACGAGTGGATCCTCATGACGGGCGCCGTCGTCTTGACCACGGTCCACGCGCAGGACTTCCCGGATCTGGAAGGGGATATGGCGCGCGGCCGGAAAACGGTGCCGTTGTTGCACGGCGAGGGCGTGGCGCGCGGTTCTTTGGCGGCCATGGTCGTGGCGTGGTCGATCGCTTGTCCGGCGTTTTGGGGCGCGGTTTCATGGTCATGGGCCGGGCCGTTGAGTATAGGCGCCACCATGGCGGTGTTGACGCTGATGCGGTGGGGACAGTGGTGGGATGAGGTGGTGTGGAAGTTGTGGTGTCTCTGGACGGCGTCATTATACCTCCTGCCAGTGTTTGCATAGCTGTACGAAGGGCGGTGGTTCGATGGGAGAGAGTTCTGGCAGATGCACAACAGTACAATACAATAATATTAAGTGCATGGACGGCCATTTGAGGGGGGGAGAGAGAGAGAGAGAGAGGGACACATCAAAGTTGGCAGCTCGACGGGACTTTGACCAAGCCAGAGAACAGAACGGCGCATCCAGGCAGTATCATCTTTGTCAGAATGTACGAAGTAGGGGCACCTAGAAAAGAACTCGACTATACGTCCTTCCTACACGTGTGGACGATTCGAGACAGACGGCGGGTGTGTGGTCGGTAGTTCCCATCGAGCCCGAGGGCTGTCATTCGTCTCGATGCCCTATCCAATTCCGCCAGGGGTGGCGTTTCCCGCCTGTCATCGATTCAACTTGCAGAATCGTCCAGCTCCCGGGTAGGTATTGACAGTTTATCTCGCTATCGTTGAATGCATAGCAAAGGACGGGAGCAGTTTTCGGAGTGAGTGGTGACAGTAAAGTGGGAGGAGGATGAGATGAGGTTGTCTGCATGGACGACGACTTACCTAATGTGTTAGTGAAGCGCCCAGGGGGGTTCAGATGGAGTGGGATATTGTGGGGAATACGGTCCACTTCCTATCCACAGTGTGAATTGCGATGACAATTTCACTGGACGTTTTTCTCGTAGTTGTACAAAGTACATATGTGTATATAGGTACATGTTGCCTGTAATTCTACCAAGGGGCCGGTTCGGAGCCATCCACAACCGTCGCGTGTACCCTTGGCAGCAGCAATTCTTCAGCCCCATCCGTCGGTGAACCGACAGGCCGGATATTCCAACCGACGGGTTCTCTCGAAGCACAGGGCTTGGTCCTTCCATTTAATCTTTGGTGGTGGGGGTAGCGAATCCTACGCCTTGGACAGTGCGTGATCACATAGCTCGCTACCTACAGCGTAAGGTACACACACGTGTACCTTGCCTTGCGGCGGACGTGGCTAGGTAGCTACATTGTATATCACGTACTTCGAACGCCGAACCATAAGACTAGGTTCTCAGGCCGAATATCTCAGGCCATACTATACGTACTCCGCATCTGTCTATCTATGAGGCTGCATCAGGTAGCAAGTAATAGTGTACAATTCTTAAGTAAAGGAAGAAAATGGAGTAATGTACACAGTTGCTACACTGTAACGGGAACCATGGACTTGACGTAGGCCGCCCAAAACTGTGCTGTGGATACATGCGCCACTTTCCGAATCGTTCCGGTCCGTAATCCGCAGCCACAGCAAACGCCACTTCCCACAGCTCACCGCTACTCCGTGATTACCCACCAAGTCCAAGTCCGACGAGAAGCTCCGCTGTGACCTGCCCGAGTACCCCGGCCACGAAATCCCTCTCGTAAAAACTCGTGTTGAAGCAACCATGCAGCGTCAATGAATCGCGAAACGTCCAGACATGGCACTGCAGTGCGCGCGCGAGCATTTCGACCCCGATCCAAAAGTCGGTGACCTCGATTGTGGTACCGGGACCGTACGCGTCGCCATCGCCGTAGACGTACTCGCGCTTCAGGATCTTCTCGACCAGACCCAGGGAGCTCAGATCCGGGTTCTGGATCGGCGGCATGTTCTCGGGCACGGGGGCGGTGAACAGTTTGGTCGTCCGCCGGATATAAGGACCGATGATGTCCTGCATCCCAAACGGCTCCCCCCGCTCGTCGACGCCCAGGCGGTCGAGGTCCTGGCTGTAGACGGCGTGAAAGTCGGCCGCCAGAGCGTCAAAGGACTTGCCCTCCAGGGCGCCCTCGATGCAGACGGGTACGCCGGAGCTGAAGATGCCGACCGCGTAGGGGACGCCGTCCCAGGGGGCGCCGAGGCGGCGGCGCATGTCGGTGGCCACGAAGGCGGCGTAGTTTTTCGCGACCGGGTGTTGCGGGTATCGGGTGACGACGCGGATCAAAGCGGCATGCACGGCGGATGTGACGGTGAAGCCGCGGGCCGAGCAGGCTGTCAGGACGGCGGCCGTGGTGGCCGGGTCGAGGGAGACATGGGCCCGGCCGGTCGGGCCCGGGATGGCGTTTTCGGAGCCCGGGGTGGTCGGGAGACCGATGGTGGGGATTCCTCCGAGGAAGGTGGCGATCAGGCTGTCGGCGGCCTTCTTCAGGTGCTCTGGCGTGGATTCCTCATCCAACGGGGCTTTGACGACGTCGTCGAGGCTGGGGGTGAGGGAGCCGTTGGCGACGGACGATGCGTGGGCTGATAGTTCGGCGTCGAGGCCCAGTCGGAGCACGGAGACGAGAGTGGCCATGAAGGCGTGGGCGAGCATGATGCTGCCCACGCCGTCGATGCGCCAGTGGGACGAGCGGAAGACGATGGTGCCGGTGGCAGGTACCCAGTGCAGAGTCGCCGTGTCAGTGGGACGAAGCGAGAGAGCCGCGGTGGCGTCGTCGACGAGGGTGGAATCATCGTGGACGACGAAGGTCTTGGCCAACCAAGCCTCCGGGTCCAGAGGTGGCACGGTCAGGGCGACTTTGGAGGTAGGATTGGCTGGGTCGGTAGGCGGCGCTGTGGAGCCGATACCCGGATGCAACTGGCGGATCGCGAGCCAGGTACGCTTAAGGTACGGCAGGGGATCGGCGACGGAGGTGGGAAAGGCGAGGCGGAAGGACGTGGTGAGGGCCCAGTGCTCCCGGTTGAGCTTGGAGCTGCTGTCGCCGAGCAACTTGTAAAAGTTCTCGAGGGTGTCCATGGAGCGCGTAAAGGCACCAGGACCGACTGGTGACCAAGACACGGGAGCCGAGCCATACGGATCCACCAGTGACCCCATGGTGGCAGTTACCGTGGTGTTGGTGAGGTGATAGGTGGTGGTGTAGTCGTGATGTCCAAGTCAGCCGCTCACTTGGTCGGAGTGGTAGAATAAAATAGGAGACATGCTCCGCTTGAAGAAACGCCCGAGCTGGGGTCGACGACCCCGAGTGCAGTAGCGGGATCCATGATTACGTGTATCTACGGTAGCATCGCCGAATGGGCCGGTGGGCTTCAAGGAATGTGGAGAAGCACATCACGATCATGCCATGGACAAGAGAAAGCAAGAGAAAGCAAGAGAACGGCAAGACAGGGTCAAAATTGGCAGGACGGGGAGATGAACTAGCCGGGCCCGCCCGTGGTATGAAGGACGAGGATACGGATGCACATAATGTCAAGGGGACGATAGCTCCGGCTACCCGAAACCTCCTGAGCGGGAGTTAAAGTGGGAATCGGCAAAGAAAAGAAAAGGAAAGACAGTGGCTGTTCTGTCGGATCAATCCGACGACTGGGATACATTCCACTGTAGCAAGATACCAAGGCCGATGCCAATCTTGTAAATGAAGAACCGAGCGGGCGGTACGTGCTCGTTGACGACATTGCGCGTCTCGACCAAGCGGCTGGGACAATGCTGGATGTACGTTGTATGTACATGCACAGGTACCTGGATGCAAGGTAAAGATACACAACTCACGAAAGGGGTCGGTTCCGAACGTTTCCAAAGCCCAAGACAAGAAGAGATGTTGATGATTTACTGTTTATTCATTTATAATGGAAAATACAAAGTAGATAAAGAGGAGTACCACTATTTACAGCCGCCCTGTCTGGTATTTGCAGCCCTCTCTATCCTATTTCGGAAGGTTACGCGAGCCCGCGCAGTAGTCTGCATACGCCACTATCTTGGCTACAGATATCGCGTACCGGTACGTACCCCGGATCACGACAAAATTTTCATGGTGTTGAGACTGTCGCTATTCACTGTGACTTATCTCGAATGCTCTGTACTGTAAAATCACTGCTATTTTTCGATTATTTTTATTATCTTTAAGTATCTTAGAATACCCGATATTCTTTACCTGTCCGAGGGCTAAAAAGAGGGTGGAAGAGTAGTAGAAAAGGGTGGTGGAAAAGGGTGGTGGAAAAGGGTGGTGGAAAAGGGTGGTGGAAAAGGGGTGGAAGA
>NW_027263539.1:239985-542960 GCF_042370955.1 Sodiomyces alcalophilus JCM 7366
TCCGTAGGCATCCTTTGTACGAGAAAATTTTTTCCGCCCTCTTTTCCACCACTCTTTTCCACCCTTTTCCACCACCTGTTGGGCGGATCACGTGACCCGCCCAGGGCAAGTCACCAGATAGGCGATTTACGCCTATAGTTTTAGAGCGCTATTTCCCCTTCTATAATAGCATTATTATAACGGCCACGGATCATATAGCTTTTCTTAATAGTGACTCGGGGGAGGCTATAGCCATTCTAATCTAGCTAATCCCGATATTTTATCCTTTATTTTGATTATCGGAAGCTTTATAAACATCCGGCCTATTAAGGGTAATCCGATACTAAGAAAAGAGCCCGCAGATATCTACGGGAGGAAAGAAAAACACTAAGATTTATTATCGACGCACTTATAAGATAACGTGCCTATAAGGAGGAAGACCTTTAGATAAAGTACCCGGTAAAAGAACACGCGACCTGCTAGAAGGGGTTTACCTAATAAGAGGTGGAAATTAGATACCTAAGATTCCACCGACTAAGAATAACATCACGATAACGTCCTAGGGAGACCTAAAAGAATCTCCTAAGAGACCGAGAGGCGGCGATATCGTTACTAACACCTAATATAACACCTAAGACGATTTAAACACGATACACGTATAGATAGTGCGACACGCTCCCTAGGTTTTTGTTCTTACTATATCCCTATTCTATAAAGACACGTCCTTTATTATATATCGACTAGATAACCGAACTATAGATAGGGGGAAGGTATAAAGGGATATACAGATACTGATTAGCCGGGAGATAATAATATAAGTAGGAATAGGAGATATATAAGCGTATCCGAGGAATAAGGAGGCATACCCGTTAGCGATCTCTGGTTTAATATAGCGCCTCCACGGGTCGATATCGACCCGTTATTATAGGGAGCCTAAAAAAGAAATAACCGTCCGGATCGAAAAGGGCTAAAGTAATCGAAACCTAAAAACCGGAAGTTCTATTCTAGGATATAGACGCGTCCTAGGAGGGTGCGAAGTATAAGCTATGCTAACTTAGAGTCGGTACGAGGCGAGATTAGATATTCCTATTATAAGTAAAGGTATATCGGAACTTTATTTTTACGGTATTAGGGGAGGTACTAGTGATATCGCCGGTACCTCTCTAGAGAAGGTTTGGCTATGACGCTACGAGGAAGTGGTAATAATTATAAGCAGACTTAAAGAGACCAGGGAAGGAGATACGCGCGATAGGTTTACCCCGCTTAGTGGAGAAAAAAACCTTTTAAGAACAAGACCCCCCCCCCCGAATTTCCGGATTATTATCTTTTATATATATTATAATATAGTAGACGATTAGTTTTAAAAAACACAAAAACCTTCTAAGAACGTAATATTATCCTAAATATTTCCTTTTACTTATATTTCCTAGCTTAATATTAGACTAAAAGTTATTTTCTTACCGTAAGTAATTATTACTTTCCTACTCTATACCAGGGAACCGGTCTTTATTATCAAAGATCCCGCTACTATAGAAGCTAACCCGTAGACTACTATCTTATATCGTATCTAACACACCCGCTTTTATAAGGCTAGTGTTATCTATTCCGTAACCCTTACCAGACTTATTTATATATCGATAACCTTCCCCTTCTTAATCCATTTTTATAGAGTATTTAGACTTACCACCCTCCGTTTACTCGGAAATAAGCGCCTAGGAACTAAGTACCTAAACTACCGGTACGCCCGTTATCGTTCTACCTGCTATAACGATACAGGCCGCGTCTAGGGTAAATACTATCGGTAAGTTCCTAGCGGTGGAAGGAGAGTACCTAGTATCGGAATTCGTGGACGATATTAAGGACGCTATAGTCCTTATAGGGACGGGTATCCCGGAAAACACTAAGGAACGGATAAGAGTAAGATTAATGCGTATAAACTTAGTGGGGCGCGCACTGTCTTAGTGGAAACGTCTAGGTAAGGACGACCGGTCTAGCTAGGATAAGGTTAAGACTAAGTTCCTCGAGGAGTTTAAGGACGACGATAACGACCGGGAAGAGGGGGATATCGTTCTGGAAGTATCCTTATTTTAGTAAAAGAATAAGGAGTAGTTAGTGGAATATATTAAGCGGGCTATGCGTTTAAACGAATAATATATATCGGAGGATATCCGCCGACTACTTATACGAAGATTCTTTGAATATATAGTGGATAGCGAGGTTAATTAGGCTATTCGTATACGTGTTAAGGATTTACTGATTACCATAGGCCTAATAAAGAATAGTGTCCTTAAGAAAACGGTTATATTTAAGGATATTAAAAACCTGATTATCGGAACGGTATAAGATTATCACGATATATCGGAATTAACGACGAGGCGTGGGGCCTTAGGGGTTATCGATATCGGTATACTAAGTGCCTAAGCCCTAAAGAGCCTGAGTAAGATAGGGGAAACTCAGGAACGTTGGATAGAGTATATCGCGAGTCGTTTAGCGGAGCAGAGTTTATAACCAGCTAACGGTAGGTTATTTAACCTATATAAGTTATCGTCGTCTTTATCTAACTAGTATCGACCCTTATTACCGTATACGCCTAATATAAAGCGAGTATTCTGTTTTAGGTGCGGTAATTAGGGACATCTTATTAAGGATTACCTAGCCCGGGGTTTACGCGAGTAATAGAGATAGAGACGCGAGACCTAGGAAGTATATAAGGATAAGATACTGGCTGCCCGGGATAAGGAGTTACGAGAATAAAAGCAAGGTTAGAAGAACCCTACTAATATAAAACCCATATAGTCGGATACGTAGGCGCCTATACCTGTGTATACTATCCTTTATAATATTAATCGGATATATAGGGAGTTATCGAGGGCTATGCCCGAGGAGGTAGGGAGTAGGGACGCCGGTAATAGCACTAGTATATATATTTACCAGGCGGTGACTTTAGAAAGGGTTAGAGACATTCCACCGCTATAGTATATCGCTAAGTTAACTTTTAGAGATAGATAGACGGAAAAGAAGGGGATACTATTAATATTATAGCAGGAGTAAGAATTACACGAACTCTTAGGTCGGTTCCTAAACCTCTAGGAGGGAAGCATCTTAAAAGCCGTTATAGCAGCTAAGAGATAATAAGAACCAGAGTCGATAACCCCCGATATCTACCAGGACCCGCGGGTAGAACCTGTTAGAGCTTACCCTCCCGAACCTAAGGTAAACACGGATATCCCACCTTTAAGCCGGCTATAAGCCTAACTAAGATCGCGTAAATATCCTATACTATCCGTGGTCAAAGTAGAGGATTAATATATCGCGAACGGGGATAAACGTAAGGATATTAAGAAGTTTAGAGGCCTTAAGCTAATTCGTGGTATAAAAATAACGGGGACGGCTCCGTTTTCTATAACTAACTTTCTAGTAACCTAAACCGTTTCTATGAATTTAATATAGCTATTCCAGGCTTCGCTATTAATATAAGCCGAACTTTATTATATTATCTAGGCGGAACTTTCTAAGACCGACGGTAAAGGGGAGGCGAATAGGGCACGAGCCGTTAAGAAGAAACGCGCTACCTATATCTTATCGGTGATCGAAGCGGTGCATAATCTAAATATATAGCTAGTAGGACGCGTTATATATATAACCCTTAAGAAAGAGGACGGCGATATCGCCTATCCTTATAAGGATATAGCCTTTAGGCTAGACGTATATATACCGAATATATTATCTTATATTTTTGCTAGGGTAGAAGATATCTATTCGGATATAGTACTTCTGGATTCTGGGTCTACTATAGAGGCGGTAAGCCGGCGTTTTATTCGATATTATTCGTTCCCTGTCTATAAGTTAGAAACCCTATATATTATACGCTTAGCCGATAACGAAATTCTACCTGTTTCTAACTACTGCCTCCTTAAGCTAGTGGTTAGAGGAGTGCTTTCTATAATCCAGATATTTATCCTAGGGGATTTAGAGGAATAGGATATCCTGCTAGGCAAATAATAGTATAGGCGGGTATAGGTAGTGGTGGACTATTAGGAAAAGAGTCTTACGGTGACTAGACTTAACGGATATTCCGAGAAAATGCCTCTCCACCCTAGCCCTAGATACTACACGGTCCGCCCCGATAAAAAGAATACCCTAATCTTACCGCCGTATCTAAACGATACCGAGGAACTTATTAACAATAACACGGATAACTCTGGAGATAAATAGGATAACAAGATCCTGTGTCGCCTAAAGGATATATTAGCGGTAAGCAGGGAGAAGATAGCTATAAGATTATTAGATAAGTATTAAAGTTAGGCAGGAAACGCCCGATATAGGAGGTATAGGAAGGATAGATATAGACTTAGGTAAGCGAGTCGGGAGGAGGTATATCGGGGTTTTATTACGGGGGAATATTTTAGGTATAGAAAAAAGTATCCGTTTATAAAATAGGAAGGGAGGAGGGTTATAGGTTACCTGCCTAGGAGATATCTTTTAGGTGGGGCAGGAGATATCTTCTGTTTACCGAAGCTTTCGGTAGGAGTTTTCCGGTCTACTATTTTCTTTTTTTTCTTTTTATTATTATAATAACCCTTTTTTTTTCTCTGTTCTTAATTATTATTATCCACTATTATTATAGTAACGAGTTTTTATTAAGAAGAAGATTATTATCACCTTTTTTTACGAGATATACTATTAATAGTAAATTAACGATATCGTTATTTATATTTCGATATTCTTTTCTTATTATTCACGTTTATTTTAGAAGGTTATAAACGCGGTATATTAGACGGGGGCGTGCACTCGCCTAACGGTGAATAGGAAGTCACTCTACCATAAAGAACCCGTTTAGAGGAACGGTCACCCCTATTAGAAGCCGTTAGCGATAATAGAATCATTCTAAGTAAACCCTAAGGAAATATATCTAATCCCTAAGATATTCCTAGTATTACCCGTTATTTAAATTATTAGATTAATAGTATACGCGTTTCTTAGACCGCCCCGTAAGTTTATAGTATTAGCAGAACGGTAAGCGAGGAGGAGATATCTCTACCTTAACCTTTTACTCTGACCTAGAACTAAGGGATACGGAGGGGCGAAATCGTGTCGGGAAGTAATTCCGGTATATCTTAGAACGATATAAATATAGAGGAATACCCTCCCGAACTTATACCGTCCTAGCTAAGAGGAGAAGTCCTGCGTGGATCCCTGTCCGTGCATAACGTAGCCGTGTACGCGACCTTAATCCGGGAGTCCGTGGGAAGCACTCTAAGTATAGATAATATATAGGGGAATAACCCGGGTAATAAGTCTAAGGAACCGACCGAATAATAGAATAACCTTTTATCGGAGTAGTGGGGAGAAGTCCTTTTACCGGTAGTATTATCGAGTATTCTAGCGCTATCGCTAGAATATTTATGCTAGAATCCTATACCCTAGCCGGAGGAGCTAATTTCTAGCGTTTTTAAGTAAATTAAGGGATACCCCTTACGGTTTGATTTTCTCTATATATTCCGTAATTTATCCGATATATTACTATCCGAGGTATATACCTGGTTTAACTCGACTAATATTATAATTAGGAATATAGCGAATACCTCTAAGAAGAGGGACCTAGTAAAAGTCCTCCTGTACACGTACCGGGATATATTTACTATAACGATAGAAGATATTAAAGTCACTTAACGAATTATATATTAAGTTAAGATTAAGGATAGCGAGACGCCCCTAGCCCGATAAAGGTAATAGAGGTACGGTAGATAATAGAGGGACTTCGCTAAAGTCGCTATGCCTGAAATAGAGCGGGCGGGTATCCTTATTAAGGTATTTCGGGCACCTTAGGTGGCCCTAACTCTTTACCCGCCGAAACCTGGAAATAAACCTAAGCCCGGGGAAAGGGAAGTTCTTCGAGTCGTCTATGATTTTCGGATTATTAATTAGGCTTCGGAGAGACTAGCTTACCTTTATTATAATTTAGAAACCGATATGGATTTAGTTTATTAGGGGAGACTAACTATATATTTAAGTTACGATACGTTAAACGGCTTTTAGGGAATCTAGCTTAAGGAAATATCCTAGAAGCTTTTTATAGTGATAGGTCTAAATAGGGCTTAGTATTATATACGTATACTATAAGGTTTATCCGGCTTACCTAGCACCTATACTAGATTCGGAGACCTTGTTTTCGGCGACTTCGTCGATAACGGGGAGGGAACCTCTATCCTAGGGACCCGTTATCCCTTTATCCTAGGTTATATACGCGAGCTAGAAATAAATCTCTTTTTATATATTAACGACTATAATATAAGCAGCGCGGATTTTTCTATACACTTTCTATACCTCTAGGTATATTATTTTCCGCGCGTTATATAGGGACTAATCGGGTTATTAATAAAGAAGTGCTACTTCTTTATAGACTACCTGGACCTAGTAGGAACTTATATTTATAATAGACGTATACGGCCTGGATATAAGCACCGCGATAAATTTATAGATTTTATATAACGGTTTCGCGATAACCCTCCCTGCTTATAGGAGGAGATCTAACCTCTATTATAGTGTTCCCCTCCGTTCCGTAAATATATTCCCGGGAGAGTAAGCCTCGAAGATATTATTAAGGCCGTGTTTTAGGAATTTCGGCCTATACTCACCCCTTTAGGAAAACCGAGTATAAAAAGGGAATATATCCGTAAGCCTAAAGCGATATAGGGATAAGAATAGGCGGAAGCTTTAGATAAGCTATATAAAGCTATTTAGACTAATACCGTTTTTAGTATAGTAGACGGTATATAGTTTTATATATCCGCCGATATATCCGATTACGGATTAGGTATAGTTCTTATATAACTAGAGGGGGACGAATATCCTACTAGAACCTAAATTATCGATAAAAACTAGACGGCTATAAGAATCGTTTAGTTTATATCCTTTAGACTTAATAAGGCCGAGCGAAGATATTTGGTCCTAGAAAAGGAAACCCTGGCTATGTTAAGAGCGCTATAGGAGATATAATAGCTAACTGTCTCGAGCCCACACCCTATTATGGTTTACACGGACTATCTTAGCTTAGCGTAGTTAATAAATAAACTAACTAAAGTTTATAGGAAGTTATAGAAGTGGATTAAGAAGTTAACGGAGTTTGATTATATATACGTCTATAGGCTAAACACCTAGAAGGTTATTAGGATTATAGACGGGCTGAGCCGTATACCCTTACGGGTCTAGGACGATCCTAGACCGCTATAAAGATAATAAGCACCCGAGTTCTTAATAAAAGATAGGCGGCTTAATATAATCATAATAGTAAGACTCGAGTTAATATCGACTCGGGTCGAGTCTAGAATAAAGTTAGGCAGGAAATAGGAAGGTCGGGGTTAGGTCGATATCGACCTAACACCGGCCCTATCCTATAACACGATACCCGTTATATTAAGTAGTTTATAAAAGAGATCGGTGCTATTAATACTGACCGATTCGTGTATAGATATACCTCCGGAGATAAAGAACGAATTGCTAAGATACTTATTAAGGGACTTAGACCTGGATAAATAGTACGGACAGGTTATTCGAAGGATTATCGTGGGTCTAGAAATGCTTTTAACCCCGATATACCGCTAGAAGAAGATATTCCGTGTCCTTATATATATTAGCGGTAAGTACCGTATCTATAGTATTCTATTTTATAAACTTAAATTAGATAACTCTCTGGCTAGATATATAGCTTTTAGAGACGTGGTACCGATTCTATAAAGGTTCTATGATAATAGCGGATATTACGGTATTAAGATTATGCTAGTAAACCTAAAGGGTAGATGTTTCTGGCCTGACCGGGTAAAAGATTTAATAGACTATATTCGTTCCTGCGTAGTATACTAATAAACCGCACCTAGAATTCCTAAGCTACCGCTAGGAAAAATCATAGTCGCCTATCCTTTCGAACTTATAGGGATGGATTTTATAGGACCGATAACACCACCCTCCGCTAAGGGATATCGATACGTCTTAGTGCTTATTAACTACCTAACCCGTTTTATAATTCTTATCCTAACCTAGATCGCGGATACGTTTTTAGTATACTAGGCCTTATATACTTATATAGCGCTAATTTTTAGATAGCTAAGATTCTTTTATTACGATAACGGTTCCTACTTTAAAAATATTATTATCGACGTAGTTTCTAAATATTATAGGTCCTATATTATTTTCGGGCCGGTATCGTACCTAAATTCCACGGGTTTACCTAAGAGCGCGGTGAAGCTAGTAAAGATATAACTTCGTAAGTATATAGTAGCGAAATCGCTAGATAGACGTTCGTGTAGAGATATCTCTAGGTAGTATCTTAAGATTCCGAATATCGTATAGAAACTTAACTCCCGATTCCTATCGGTAATTAGGATAGCGCTAGTATAGGCGATACTGGGTTTTTCCCTATTATTAGGCGATAACGCGGAGTACGGGGAAGATAATATAGAATAGGCTTAGGAACTAAGGGATAATAGGATACCTATATTAATAACTACCTTATATAATATCTACGCGTATAAAAAGCCTCTGCTAAATATTATCGAGATCGACGACCCTATTAAGACTACCCTGGACTTAGATAGGTTTTATTATTATGCGGCTTTGGATATAGTTATCGAAAACCGGGAGGAGAGACGAAGCCGGGTATACCGATTTAAGACTTATATATCGGAAGGCGATAAGATCCTCCCCACTATAAAGATACGCTAGATACACGAGGGAATATATATATAGGAGTTTACGGATAAACAGGGTAGATCTATATTAAAGTTCGAGCCGATATAGAAAGGCCCGTATAGGTTACGATATTAGGTATCGGATATCTCCTGGATAGTAATAAATCGGTTAGACGGACCCGTGGGCGATATCCTTATAAACCGTTATCGGAAGATATATATCGACCACCTAAAACCGGTTATTCTAAGACCCCTATACCTGATTAACCACGGAGACGATATCACGGCGGACGGAGTTAACTTAAAGACTATAAAACCGCCCTCGCGGGAGGAACTAAGAATGATGGATTTAAGAGCGTCCCTAGCGTATTATTTAAGATGCCTGGAAGAAGAAGATTAAAGATATCTGGATCGGAGGAAACCGAAGGAGAGGATATCGAAATAGAGAAAAGGGATAAAAGGCTATTAGTGCAGGTTATAGTTGTTGGTAAGTCGCGATACCTGGGTTTAGTGGTTCGGGTCGAACCAGCGCGAAGTCAGGCAGGTTATTAGGCGGATCACGTAACCCGCCCAGGGCAAGTCACCAGATAGGCGATTTACGCCTACAGTTTTAGAGCGCTATTTCCCCTTCTATAATAGCATTATCATAACGGCCACGGATCACACAGCTTTTCTCACACCCTTTTCCACCACCCTTTTCTACTACTCTCTTCTACCTCTAGGTAGACGTGATATATTCGTATCGCCTAGAGGTTCATGTACAGAAGGTTATTATAAGTAGTGAATTTACAGTTACAGACATCAGAGATAAGATTAGGTGAGAAAGTCTTGTCCTAATGTATACGTACCGGTACGCGACATCTGTAGCTAAGATAGTGGCGTATGCAGACTACTGCGCGGGCTCACGTAACCTTCCGAAATAGGATAGAGAGGGCTACAAATACCAGACAGGGCGGCTGCAAATAGTGGTACTCGATAAAGAGTCCTGAGATCTGTCTTGGGTAAAAGTGCAAGGCTTTATCCGAGATTGACGATGCACAAAAGGGCAGGATTCGAATCCTGTTCGTGAAGTACAGTACAGTATCGTTTCGTCGCACTGTCAACTAGGTACAAAGTACCCTGGGTAAAAGATGGGGCCGCCCTTCCCGTCTCGCCGGTGGGATGTGACCCACTATAAACGACCCGCTATTTAGGGTCCCGGGACTATCGGGGGGTTCAGTTGGGGGTGTTTCTGTACGTTGTATATCTATCTGTACCAAGTACGTTGTAGTGTACCGTATTTTGGTCGGCTCCGATGGACGCTCCTCCTGGGCGACCGAGGGGAGCCGTAGATTCGTAGAGTCTCGCGAGCCGGGCATTGACCGTGGGATAGAGTAACTCTGGTTTTCCTACAAAATCATGTCTCGCAAAAAATCAGTTTTGACAATAAAATTCCAAACATCCTCCTTTGTGCGACCATCCGATGAGGACCTGGCTGAATTGTGTCCACGGCCCCTGCATAATCGGCATCACAGACTCGAACATGGCCAAAGTCGACGACATGGGGTAACCGATGTGTGAGTAGGCGTTTAACTAGTCGACAAGCACAGTCACGAGCAGCGCCGGCAATCAAATGGATCATGGGTACAGATTGAGATGGTGGTTTTTCGGGCCTCTTATGCCAGTCGAGTAAACATCCCGGCGAAAATCAGGGGATGTATGTTTACAAATACTACAGTGACGAGACAAAACTGTCGAGCCGATGTACTTAGAAGACCACGTTATAAGTGTGCGTAGGTACGTATATCGGCTTGACACTTATGTTAAGTTACTGTAAGTAGGTTCCGACGTCTCACCCAACAACCAGCGATGATTCGGTAGCCATGCTGTAACTTCCGGTCCCCCTGACGCCGTATTTAGAGCCACAGTCAATCTGTACGTTGTATATAGGTATGTCTCACGTCTCGCGCGAGGCGCAGTGGACAACAACCTCTGTCCAATCATGCTTGGTCGGACAAGACTGTGCCTGTTTTGCCTAGGTGGAACAAAGAATATATGTATACAGAACCAACCGCATCCTCAATGTAAGCTTGCGGCAAGTCTTTCTAACATCCTATTATTACACGCGGCAGTTGGTGCGAAGTAACAGTGCCAACCTGTGTCTAGCGAATCACATCTGGTCAGATGTACGTGCCGTGGTATCGGGCGCATCCCTTTGTTCCTTTACCCCTGATTTCCGGGGCATTCGACAGGGGACCATCGCGCTTACAATTAATTCCCCTTGCCTGCGAACCTGTCAAAGGGTTTTTGCATGTCGATCTTCTAACCCTGATTGATGTGTTGGTCGTAGCTGCGGATGCCATTTGATGTTGCTGATTGTTCCGGTCGACTGTGTGGTGAACAGAAAGGATATATGAGAACTGATTCCCACTTTCCCCCTGAAAGAAAGTGCTCGCTCCGTCTCATTGTCCATTCTATTGCCATTTTCTTCTTTCCCTTGCTGTCCTATGTCCTGCCCTTTCTTATTTTGAAGTACCTTCCCTTGTTTGTTTTCTGACTCGCGACTCGGTAATTATTCCATACACATCATCACTGACTCGGAGACTTTGTACCATATATTTCTCTCCGCCGGCCGCTCTCTTTTAACGCGCACTCCTTGCCTACTGCTACAACATTTAGTGGCAACACACAAGCAGGCACACCTCTTGACTATCGATCTACACAGCGAAATCTGCACCATACGACTTGATTCTCACCACTCACCTCGCAAAGCCAACAAGATGCGTCTCGAATTTGGACTTTCCGTTTTCACGGCAGCCCTGGCTTCGGCTGCCTCCATTCCCCGCCCCGTCCCCGTCTCCGCTACTGCAGGCAAGCGGCAGGAGACGACCTCCAAGTTGCTCGTCGGCGCCCCAGGCCAGATTCTCCTCGCCAGCTTCGACGGTTCCAGCTTTGATTTTGTCGCCGAGAATTCCATCGAGGGCACCACCGCCAGCTGGATGGCCTTCAAGGAGCCAAACCTGCTCTATGCCGTCGACGAGAACAGTGACCAGCTTCGTATCTTCAAGGTATGTCCGGGAGTTCTCCTTGCCTGAAATAAGAACCGTGCCTAACCGGATCATGTCACCTAGCTTGATCTTTCTACCAACGAGCTCTCTTCCGAGCCAGAAATCGTCCAAGGATCAACCGGCGTCGTCCATCTTGCCTTCAACGCCGACAAGACGCGACTAGTCGGAAGCTCCTAGTAAGCCGAAATCTTTGGATCCCAAGCTACCAGGCTCATTGTCACTTGGAACGCTAACGCACCTCTTCCAGCTCCGAGGGCCAGATCGACATCTGGGACGTCTCAGAGGACACCCCCAAGCTGATCAAGAACATCAAGTCCGAAGAGGAACTCGGCCCCCACGAGCGCCAAGACACCTCCCGCGCGCACCAGGCCGTCCTCGACCCTTCGGGCCGCTACTTCGCCGTCGCCGACCTCGGCACCGACTCGATCCTCCTCATCGACTCCGCCAACGACGCCTGGGACCTCGTCAACGTCGCCCGCGTTCCCACCCCGGGCTGCGGGCCCCGCCACGGCGCCTTCCTCCCGTCCGCCCAGGACCCGACCAGCGCCAGCCACTACGTCGTGGTCTGCGAGCTCGCCAACACGGTCGAGGTCTTCGCCGTCACCTACGGCGCCGACGGGGAGGGAATCAACTTCCGCCCCTCCCAGCCCGCCCTCGGCACCTTGGGCGGCTCGACCAACTCGTCCGCCGGCGCCGCGGCAGGCGCGATCGAGACGAGCGCGGACGGCCGTCACGTCTACGTCTCGAACAGGATCACCGGCGGCGCCACCGATTCCATCGCGCACTTCCGCGCCGTCCCTGCTTCGGCATGCTTTGGGGGGTTGAAGCTCGAGTTTGTCGGCTTGACGTCTTCGGCGGGCGTGAACCCGCGCATGTTCAGCCTCGGTGCCGGCGAGGACTTGCTCTTCAGCACCAACATCGCTGACGGGCTGGGACTGCTGGCGCTGCCCCGTGACCCGTCTGACGGCACGCTGGGTGAGACGCTCGTTGCGAGTGTCGACGTTGAGACGTTTGGACCCGAGGGCTTTGGACCGCAGTTTGTTCTGCAAATTGCCTAGAGCTGGGATACCAACCCCATGGCAATCGGGATGCGGGTCATCTCGGAGGGAAGAGCGCAATGAACATATTGGAATGGCGTCAATTGGGCATGTCTTATTTTTCGGGTCTTAGAGGAATTCATTTAGGCTGATTTCCGTCGAGGCAAATATCCAAGAGATACGGGTGCGTATGCACCCATCTGGTTGGCGGCGAAATAATCACGGTCCGCTGGTTTGATCGTATTCTCCTTCACGACTTTGTCCGAATCGTAGCGGCAATGCAATTCCATTGAAACTGCGCTGCGTCTCGAGTGGAGTTGGCGCTGACAGTCTGATTCATTGCCCGGGCCCCAGAGCTCACTTCGACCATTTTGCTCTGGCAACAGCATGTCACTAGGGATATAGATGTTAGTTGAGAGTCAGGGGACGACATAATTCACCGTGATGCTTCAGCCTACCTCGGCAGTCCTATGGGTATCTGATAAATCACGTGATATCAAGGCCCAGTCAGGCTTAGCCGCTGGGCTTTGAGTGGCTTAGTCATCTCAGGCCTGGACCGAGCAATAGCCGTAGCTTGGAACGATTCCAAATCGTCTAATCAGACTATCACAAATCCCTCCTCAATTCGACCTCATTCAACGTCACCTCGTCTCAAGGATCACCGCCCATTGCCGTCGCCATGTTCCTCACACGATCTGCCGCCGCCGCCGCCCGCCGGGCTGTCGTCGCCCCCATGGCGAGGCGCGCTTTTACCACCTCTTTCGTCCAGCGTACGAACTCCAATTCGTCTTTTTTCGCGGGCAGCACCCTCACCACCTCGACCTGGTTGAGCTGACGAGGCATTGTTTGTCTACTTTAGGTGACGCCGTCAAGTCCGCCGATTCCACTGCTGCCACCAAGGAGGTCAAGTACAAGACTCTGAGCGGTAAGGGTCCCCCCGCTACCGACCACGATGGGGGAGAGCTTTCGAATTTCGGACAAAGCTGTCTCGGCATTGCATGCATCATGTTTCGATGCCATTGCGCCATCGTGATCCCCTCCTATGAACGTCAGTGATGGGAATCAAATCGCTAACCAAGGTCATTGCACGCTGGAATATAGAGGTCAAGACCGATGAGGACCTGATCGGTCCTGGTGCCGCCAGAGGCACTACCCCTACCGATCTCGAGCAGGCCACTGGTCTCGAGCGTCTCGAGATTCTCGGAAAGATGGAGGGCGTTGACGTTTTCAACATGCGTCCTCTGGACTCCTCGCGCACCGGTAAGCCTCGACAACCCACTAATCCCTCGCAAACTGCCCAACTAGGAAGAAGAAAAAAAAAGAAGAGAAAAAGAAGAAATTAACCCGTCCGCAGGTACCATGGAGGACCCCATCCACGTCCGCTCTGCCGGCGATGAGCAGTACGTTGGCTGCACGGGCAGCCCTGCCGACTCCCACACCGTCCACTGGCTGACTGTATGTTTCTACTCCCCAAGTCGATGCCAATCCACCTTGACGTGACCCCCGTCTGGTACATATACTGAATTAATTGTCTCACTTCACAGATGTCCCGTGAGCGCCCTCTCGAGCGCTGCCCCGAGTGCGGTAGCGTCTACACCATGGACTACGTCGGCCCCGAGGACGACCCCCATGCCCACCACGACCACGCCGGCGGCCTGGAAGAGCCCAAGACCTTCGCCGACTACATCAAGCCCGAGTACCGCTACATGTAAAGGAACACGCTGGAGGGGTAAATATGGAGTTCAATTTGTGGAATAGCGGAGCGAGGGAAAGAACCGTCAGGTGTGGATGGTGTGGCGGCAGTGGAAGGCCGTTGCCGAGGCGTGGGTGGAGCGACCAGGTTGTGTAGAATACCTCGACACACTGCTGTATAGATGTCTATTTTCCTTTTGTCCCCTCCTCCAGGTCCTATGCTTCTTGAGTGAGACGTAATTTTCGTTTTGCGTACATATCTGATTTGCCTCCTAGAATGGAAGCTACGTGGGTATCTATCTGCTGGTCCGTTGTGGTTCTCGCCCATGTCATGGTCCACGGTTTTGTATCGCCTTTGCGAAATGTATCCGTAGAATTAGCCGTTGGGCCCAAGGGAAAGGTAGGAGTGGATTCAGATCGATGAACAAGGCCACATCATTCCGGATCGAAGCTCAGCTTGATCTTCTTCGCCTTCTTCTTGGCCTTGGGTGGATTACCTTGACCGTTCTTCGCATGCTTCGCATCTTTCTGCTCGCCACCCACTTCTCCCTTTTTTGACCTACTTGAACCCTCAGCTTCCTCTTCCGTCGTCCTTTTCCCGCTCCTCACCCCCTCAGCCTGCTCCCCGTCGTCGTCATCACCACCACCAATAACCCTGCCGACTTTTCGTTTCCGACCAGGCCCGATGTTGGCAATCTTTTCTCTTTCCTTTTCTCTTTCTCGTTCTCTCCGAGCCTCGTCCGCTTCTATGTTTTTGTCTGCTGGGTCCTCTCCCCTATGCGCGGGTTCTTCCTGGAGTCTTCCCTCCGCATCGACGCCGACCCGGACGACGTTGCCGCTCTTGTCTACCACGAGGGGTTGGTCTTCGGCTTCTTCACTGTCGGAGCGCTTCTTGGCCGCGCGGCGGCGCGCGGCCAAGATGGGGTCTGGTCCCGATGCGGCGTCGCCTGAGGCTTGGGCGTGGAGGGCGCGGAGGAAAGGAGGGAGGGTCGAGGTGTAGGAGAGGTTCTTGGAATTGATCTTGGGTTCGGCCATGGCTTTGGCGTGTCTTTTGTGTTTGGGACGGATTTGGAGCTTCTGAGTCGCCGAGGGGAGCGGATAGAGTTCCGACTATTCGTATGTATCCCTCGCTTTCGAGTTGGTATCAAGAAAGTCAGCGTTGTGATATGTACGCCTCCCATAATCATAATCAAGCTGACATAATGGTCGGATAGGTACGAAGAACCGAGAGGTGAGTGGTCCGTGGTAGGTAGGTATCTGACATAATCCATCCTTGTTCTTACCTACAACGACCTACGAAGTAGGTACTTGGTACTTCGTACATCGATCCCCTCGAATTTAATCGACTGCACGACAAATTTGGGCGAGTATCTGGTATCGTACCCCGAACGATTCATCCATGTCGGTCTAGCGATCATGACCGGGATAGAGGCACAATCAGCCCATTGCCCTCTTTCAGTGCACTCGACATGCAATAAGATCAGGCCCAGTGTCGTTAATTTTCAGACATTGAGAGCCATGTTCGTTATGGATCATAAAGCCTCGTTTCGTCTTCAGCTCCAAGACCGTAGGCTCAAGATATGTGTTCCCGCGACTGGATGGGCCGATGGTATAACCGAGGACGCGGCGCGGGCGCTTGACTCTGGGCTTTGACCTTACTGACCTCGCGACTAACAGTCCCGGTTCGTAAAGCCATTGCATTCGACACTACCTGCGCTTCCATACGGCTCGCTGTATGTACGTTGTACATATATAATGGAAGATGAATGTTTCAGAGACCCTCCAGTCGAGTCTTGGAGGGCGATACATTGACATTTCGGCTCGACATTTTGGGAGGCCGGGTTAATCAGCCTTCCCTTGCTCCCTCAGGGGTTGGACGGCTTTGTACCGGTTGCCACTCGCCGGGAACCCAATGTCGCCCTGCATAGCATGCTATGCTACCTGCGTAAGCTAGCCAACGGTTTGGTAGGTAAGTGGCTGGGCCGGGGAATCAAGCATGTCTCAGCCCAGTTTGCGATCTCTTTTTCTCGGCGTTTATGTACTCTTTGTCAGGCATCACTGCGATCAGACAGTCGGGTGCGGACTTGGCCTGACGACACATGTCCTATGGTGGATTTAGGATTCTAGCATATCTCGGCGGCGCTTATAGTGCAATACTTCGCCGGATTCTGGCCAACTCCTCCAAGACTGACTATATGACTGTTGTCGAATATGGACCTCACAAGACAACCAACTTGGGGATTGGCCAGGTGACAGGAGAGGCACAGTGGTGTCTGTACCTCTGAATTACGTTGTAATCAGGGCGGCTACGCGCACGAGTTGATGGAATATCAGGATGTGATGGAGGACATTCGGTATACGAAGTACTACGGAATTCCATGAATGTGGGTTTCGAAGGGGAGTTGCAAGTTACAGTGCCTTGATTTATTACTGCCTTAGCGCCTATATTTATGCATTATCACCAATACGTTTGGCTGTGGCTTGGTCTCCATCGCTTTGATATGTACAATATCTGTATTCGTATGTACGTTGTACGTTGTATGTGTCCACTGTCCAATAGGGACATCCTAGCGCGTACGTTGTACCACGTTCTGCCGAACCAAACCGAGCAAAATGGGTTGGCGGTTCACAGGAACTTTGGAGCTCACATGATGGCCAACCCCGCCCACACCAGAGAATACAACGATCTACAAAGTACCCACCGGCCGAGGACGGAGGATGGCGAGTATATGTAGATACAGTCGCCAAGCTAACATTCCGACGGATTCCTAACAATCCGCCACCATCAATACACGTGTTGAAGGATAAAACCTGTCGAAACATTTGCTGGGTCCATAGACATGTACAACGTACGTCGTTGGTTCGCGGTTGTTAGGCTGCAACGTATTATGATGAATGTACTGTACGTACAAAGTTATGTACCTAGGTACTTTGTATGTACAGTAACCCTGCGCAGGCATCTTTTCAGTCGGCTCTTTCTCCGCGGTCGACGATCCGATTCCATCACCATCACTTTGCATCGCCCTCGTCTTTGACCTTGTATTCGTGCCTTTTCCCTCCACTTTATGTACAACGATGTTGCTGGAAACGACAAGTATCATGCAAACAAACTTCCGCTTCCATCCGCAAGTCTACGCTAATTAAAACGCCCGTACATGGTAGGTGCATATCAAGTGCTCTGGGCATCGTTTCTCGACACGCACCAAGCCGCCGTCCCTCCTCCCAACTGGTCTTAGCTTCGAGCAACCATGTCGACGAATCAAAGCGAACAGATGACCATCACGCGACAGCTTTGCTTTTCTGGGACAGCCCCCTTTTTTATTTTCTTCTCTGGGCACTCTTCTCACACACGCACTTCTGTCCCCTTGGTCGAAGCGGCCCAATACGCCCTGACCTCCCTGGCCTCGCATTTGTCCCCTGTTTCCCATGCCACAGCATAACCCCCCTGGTTTATTAGTCCCGCCTACATTATTAGTTGCAGCTTCCCCTCAAAATCCCCCAGATCTGGGAGGCCCCGGTCATGCTGGGCCAGGTATATCCCTCCTACCTGGGGAATATAGGAGCTTCTTATTCGTTCTTCTCTCGCCTCGCTTCTCCTCCTCCACCTGAGCTTAGGCTTGTTTACGTTGTACTCTTCCGAACCACCGAACCCTAGGCGGGGGCGAGCATGGGGAGGGAGGGGATCAACTTGGATCGACATCGTGGTCGTTGTACACTACATCTACCATCGTATTCTCCCCTCTGTCAGCTTGGCCCAAGTCTCTCGAGGATCTTGCCTGCTCGTCCTACCTCGTACCTCTTCCTACAGAAAAGACTTTCATCACTTCCAGGCCCTACTAACCTGATTCTTTTGCGCCTCGAGCTTTTCCTCTCGTCTGGCCCTGTTCGATCCCGCTTCCTCAGTTGCTCATCATCCCGTCAGCGTCGGCACGAAGCGATCGCGCGGTGCAGCCGTAGTGGCTGGCCGACTTGGTGCCAGTTCCTCGTCACGAAACCTACTGCCTACTACTGCGTTCCATTTTACCTGTAGTTACGACTACCTACTCCCGTCTCATTCGAACCAACGACTCCCATCTGTAGCACGTCTTTTGGGCCCAACGTGCTCTATCGGAAAACTCCGCCTCCCTCGTCTTCGTGGACAGTTACGCCAGCGACGACCGACTCGCCAGTCGAATCTCTAGGAACCCAACCCGTCGTCCCTTGCATCGGACGCAAGTATGGTCGTGTTACCGTTGGCCTAACCGTTCCCTCCTCTCCGGTTTACTTCGACTCCCCCGCTCCCGCCTGTGCCCTTTGTTTAGCCTGGCGTTCCGAGGTCGAGACTCCTATTGCGTCTCTAGAGTATCACGTACATATACATACTATGGTGGTCGACGTGGAGCCTCTGAGGCGGGAAAGGGGTCTAGAACCTTACCCGTCATGTCTTGCCTCCTGCGGCTCTGTCTTCAGCTACCAGACTGACCTGCCGTCTCCTTTGTCCCTGCCTCCAGATGACGACCCTTTAGAGGGAGAAAAACAACAAGATGAGCTTGCCGTGCCCGACGATTCGGCATATACTTTCCTGCCATCCTCTCCACCCGCTCCCCTTCCATCGCCACCCCTGACTCGGGCGACGCCCGACGTCTCGACCCCGGAGCCTGAAACTTTGCCTTTCTTCCTCCCCCTTGACATGGGCCCTCTCGACTTCCACTTCACCCCTGCGCCGTCGTACATCCCGTCGTATGTCACGAAACGTTGCCGGACCGCCGGTGATGTCGACGGTCCCAACACTGCGTCCCTGTGCCGGAAGAAGCGTCGCTTGAGACATCAGCTCATCACCAGTCGGCTCTCACAACCCTTCTCGCTCCCGGCGACGCACATCATCAACCGCGAAGCCGTCGCCGCGGGGGACAGACGCTTCATGAAGCTGGCCGCCTCCGCCACCGCCAGCAAACGGTGCCCGAGCGTCCAGAGCTCCATCATCCGCAGGGCCGCCCTGCTCAACAGTGTGAGGTCGCGCATTCAGAACGAGCTCTCGGAGCGGGGGGAGCTTCTCCTCACCGACGCGGCGGCGCAGACAACCATGCTCCATCGCGGGCAGCAGGCCGCAACGGGTGGACGGTTCTTCAGTGTGGCGGCGACGCCGGGGCCCGATTCGAGAGGCGCTCGTCCGAGGGTCGTGCTGGTTCGACCGAGCAGCGGCGGCTGTGGCGGATCGACAGTTGCACCGGTTTCCGGGTGCCAACGACCAGACGGGCGACCGTCCGCCCCGGGGCCGCCGTCGGTACTGAAAGTGGCGGAGAACGCTGCCAGGAGGGCGTCCAAGTCGCCGCGGCTCAAGCCCATGCGTTCCCCCGTCCTGGGGCCCACGGATGCCGGCCCAGATGAGGTGGGCGAAGACGACATCGCCTTCCCCTGTGACGACAGCCGGTATACTTCGGGCGACGAGGATGATGCGGGAGACGTGTACTGCGATTTCGCTGCCATCTTTGGTGGGCCGCCCGAAAGTGACTCGTCCGACGACGAATCGTACGAGGAGTGTTTGGATGAACTGGATGGAATATCATGGGTCGGTCGGTAAAGTCTCGGGAGGGTTTTTGCACAAGGGGCGTATGGGCGCTTTTGGTTGGGTGGTATTCTCATTTTCAAAATGCACATGGCGACGGGACTTTTGCATGATGTGGCGTTGCCGAGTCCGGCGTGGTATGAACAAGACTTTGTATTGGCAGTGAAGGTCATGGTGTGGCATTCAAGGTGAAATAGCGTTCGCAATTACAGTCTGCGTACTGAGTAATGATCAGAAGTTTGCTTAATTATCAAACAGCTGCTTGGTGGCTAGCTTGGTGGGCGTCATTCGTACTTGTCCTCTTGAAAAGTAAAATACGAACTGAAATACAATAACCCGATATAGGATCAGGTTCAGTTCAGTTTGAAGAAAATCTCCAGAGGGTGGTATGCGTTCGCGACGTTCAGCATTATGATGAACCAGTGCCCTGCAGCTTACGCGCCCTATCTTTCGCAATATCACACATAGCCTATACCCATATACACCCGGTTAGTCCCACACTTCCCATGATTTTCGAGTCAGAAAACGGAAGGGAGGCAGGTGCCACTCGCCTGTATCGCAGCTCTCTCCTCCGCCGCAAAGTCCCCACGGGCAATACGATCCCGCATATCCTCCATAATCTCCGGCGTACCGCGCCCGTCGACGAAGACGACGTACCGCAGCCCCGGGAACGCGTCCTCGTACCTGGCGTTCAGGGTCGCGAGCTCGGCGGCATCGACCTCGGTTCCCCCGGCGCGTAGGCTGGCCTGCTCGGCGGCCGATTGCGCGCTGTCGACATGGCGGGCGCCCAGGCGTGGGTGCGAGCCCAGGACGTTGTGGAGGGTGGTGCGGTTCTTGGGGGTGGGATCGTAGGCGAGGTCGGATAGCAGGCGGTGAACGTTGTCTATTAGGGCGTCGTAGGATTCGAAGGAGGTGGATGCCACCACGGGCAGGGCGACGGTTTCGAGGGCTGGGGAGGGCTCGAAGAGGAGGTTGAGGACGGCGGTCTGGTCGCTGGTCGGGAGTGAGGGGAGAGTCGCGATGTCGGGGAGGGAAGCTGAGGACGTCATTGTTGGTTTGCTGGCAAGGGGTGAGTTGTTCTAAGGACGATGTAGGTCAAAGGGATCGAGATGAATGTTTCCTATAGCTTATATGTAATTACCGTCCCTTGTACGAGACGTCATGGTCTCTTAGGACTCGGGAGAGGAGCCCATCGCCAGGCTCCGGAGCATGGGCGGAGCCTACCGAGTATGACGTAGGACGTAGTACGGAGTACCTGCAGCTCGCAGCAGGTACGTACTCATTGTGGCATGACGCCACAATGTATTATATAATCATAAACATTGAGTGGCTAAGTGCAGTTGCTGGTTGCTGGGCTGTGGCAGCTGGTGCCCACTCGGCAGCTGGCAAGGCTGACGACCTTGTTTTTCTTTCCTGCGCATCTTGGAACACCTCACTGGCGTTTCTAAAAGTCAATCCTCTTCCAATTCTTCGTGCTGCGATATCGACTCCAATTCCGAGCCGGTCAGTAGCTTCGGACATTTGTCATAATGCTGTGTGGAAGTATGTGATATATCTTTTGCCCTTTCATGCCCTCTGGCACCTTGCTAATTTGGAATCAATAGTCTCGGGAGAAGCTCCCCAGGAGCCCGTCGCATCGAAAAAGTCAGGTACGTATCATCCGATCCTCTTTTCTCGAAAGGTTAGAGCTTTGGGCGACATAATTGGATTAGCCTAATGCTATTTGAAGGTGTCGTGTTCGAAAAGCGCCTCATCGAGAAATACATCGAGCAAAATGGCACCGAGCCCGGCACAGGCGAGGCCCTGACGACCGAGGACCTACTTCCCTTGACACAGTCGCACGTCGTCCGACCTCGGCCCCCGACACTCACATCGATCCCAGCTCTGCTAGCGACTTTCCAGAACGAATGGGATGCGCTGGCGCTCGAGACGTACAACATAAAGGAGCAGCTGGCCCGGACACGCGAGGAGCTGGCGACGGCGCTGTACCAGCATGATGCGGCCGTCCGTGTCATTGCCAGGCTGACGAAGGAGAGGAACGAGGCTCGCGAGGCGCTATCCAAGGTCACCGTCACAGGAGCGGCTGCGAATGGCGATGAAATGGCCATCGACTCGGCCGAGACACTGCCGGCAGGGCTCGTCGAAAGGGTCGAGGCGAAACACCAGGAGTACGTTGATTCATTGCGCGCCGAGTTTGACGCGAAGCGCGGTACAACAACAAAGTTTCATTGGGCTATCCCTGCTGACGCTGTGTGAACTCTCCCCTTAGGTTGTCCAAGACGCGCAAGAAGCGCCCGATCCCCGAAGGCTGGGCCACATCGGACGATGTCACGGCCCTCCAGACCACGGCATCGACCACGCTCCCGGTGCCCAACGCCTCCTGCCTTGCCCTCGAGGGTGGGCACGCGGCCATTGGCGGGCCCGAAGGAAACGCGGCCGTGTACTCGGTTGAAGCCGACAAGTTGGAACGGCACGTGGCCGTGAACGAGCCCATCACGGACGCGATATGGACGGGCAGCAAGCTCATCTTTGCTACCGCGCAAGGGAACGTTAAGATTTTCGAGGACGGCAACGAGGTCACGTCGATTGCGGACAATGCGGGTGCCGTCACGTCTCTCGCCATGCATCCTCTGGGCGACCTACTCGCTTTTGTCGGTGTTGATAAGAGCATCGTGTTCTACGACCTTGACGGGTCGAAGCGCGTTGGTCGCAGATACTGCGACGCCGGTGAGCATTCCACTTTCTTTTGTTTGTGTATCGAGTCTGCCACCCGTCAAATCCATTCTTTTCTCTTCTTTTCTTTTTTTCGAGCTACAACTACGAGACGAATTGCAATATTATATTTCTGACGCTAACCAATATCTTCAGCCCTGACGACCGGTGCCTTCCACCCCGACGGACACCTGTTCGCTGCCGGCACCACGACCGGGGACATCCTGGTCTTCATGACGGCCACGCTGGAACCGGCGGCGTCGTTCTCGCTGGGCGCGCCCATCCAGGCGATCACGTTTTCCGAAAACGGCTTCTGGCTGGCGGCGACGGCCAAGGGCCAGACGACAGTGACCATCTTCGATCTCCGCAAGGAGGGCGACGCGGCCAGGGCCAAGGTGCTGGAGACGGGCGGATCGGTGCAGTCGCTGGCGTGGGACTACACGGGCCAGTTCCTGGCGACGGCGGGGGCGAGCGGCATCACGGTGCAGCAGTACACCAAGAGCTCCAAGGCGTGGTCGGAGCCGTTCCGGAGCTCCGTGTCGGCGGTGGCGGTCCGGTGGGGGGACAAGGCGAAGCAGCTTGTGGCCGTCAATGGCGAGGGGTTGGTGTCGGTCTTTGGCGTCAAGTCAGAGTAGGTTTGATTGGTTTTTGACTGCGCCTGTTTTCTTTTTTGTCACATTTCCTCGAGACATGTACGGCTAGGCAGACATTGCAGAGTGAGGGCAGGGGGTTGCTTAGTTGAAGGCGTTTCTGGGATTAATTGGGATTATGGTGGCTCCCCAGCCGACGTGTCCTGTATCATTACATAGAACCATGTGCAAGGCGGTGGTGCCTGATATCAAGATTGATGCGTTGAGGACCGTCATGCCTTCACAGCTTAACAAATATCGACCCCTTTAACCGTCAAGGTGCATAGTGGTGGCGGCGATTGTGACGAATTCGTCGGAGTACTTCGTATATCAGCGGCTCACCTGGCCTACCTAAGGTACATACGAATACAGATATAGGCATTTGCATACGAAGTAGAGCTTATGTTCCAAGAGGAACTACGAAGTACTCCATTTTTGCCACCTCGTGGAAATACGTGCCGGAAATGTCAATTATTGCATGTTGGGGGAACGAGATACTGCTGGACTGAAGTCGTACCCAGGACTTTGAGATCTTCCCGCGCACTGTGGTGGAGCGAGGTCGGAGCTGACACCATGCCCAGCGCATCGAGGACCAAGTACAAAGTCAATACAAAACTTCAATGAAATAGAGTTGAGTACCATGAATATAAGACAATAAGACAGGACTGTGTACTTCGTACAGTTGTGTCTAGCCACTGTACTGTGTATACGAAACATTGTTCGTACAAATTCCCGTGGCTCAACTACCTACGAAGTACTTTGTACAACGAAATGCCACTGCTAAGTAAGCAGATAAAGGCCTGGGATGGGAATCTGTGGCCATCATTGGCGATTCCTTTCAGCAACAACTCCACCAGACCACCAGCGCTGGATCACAGTACGAACAGACGGGGGAGAGAGTACAGCCTCACCTCGCAACTCGACATTCCGATTTCCCCCATAGCATTCTCTTCTTCTCTCACCTCCCTCACTTCCTCTCTCCATTTCCCTGACCCTCCCAGAGCTTTTGCCCGGGGTCTCAACTCTGTCGGCCCATCCATCCTACGACTCTCTTACCCCCGCGCCGCCGCTAAAGGGACCCTCGAGGCTGGCCTCCATTGCTGACGTTCAGGAACACCTGCGTTGTTTTTTCCTGTCCATCTTTTTGTTCGGTCCACTTTGTTTCTGAATTGGACACAACAACCTGACCTCGTCTCGGCTCTCAGTAACTACACCAACTTCCCATGTGGGTGAGTTACACTATTCTATTCTTCTTGCCGCCCAAAGTCTCCCTTTTTCCCTTTCTATCGCTCTTGCCTTCCCCCAAAGCGGCTCTTTCCTGCCAGTTGCCTTTCGCCCCACCTCCAATTATAGCCCGCCCGCTGCCTCGCGGCCAACTAACTTGACTCTCTTTTTACTCGCAGCGGATTCCTCTCGCCACCCGTTCTCCTATATCATGAGCTTGGATCGCTCTTCCGTTGAGCTACTGCCCGAATCTTACGGTTCAGTCGACTCGGCCGAGACCGAGGACCCCTACGGTGAATACAGCCGCGCTTTCGGCTATTCCGATTCAATCGATTCCCTCGACGATCAGTCTTTTGTTGACGACGCTGAGAGTGCCGACGACGACGTCGATTCTTTGACGTACGGCGCTGATTCTTCTCCTTCCTCCAACACCCAATCACCCTCTCCTTCCATGGGCTCCATGTCCTCCGAGGTGGCTGCCTTGGACCTGCCCGCGCCTTTTCGTCACATTCTCGGCCGCCAGCCTGATTCCGCCCCGGACCTATCCGATATTTTTGGCTGGGACATGGGCGAGGATAGCATAGAGGAGCAACTCATGAGCGAGATGGGGGCTGGGCTCCGGAGTCAGAACCCCCATATACGACGCCTCCCTGTTCTCGAGCCGCCGCGACAGGACGATGCACTCGTCCAAGGATTCGACCAAATGCGTCGCTTGCTTCGCGGCGAACTAGAAGAACACCAGCTGGGAGCTCAAAGTCGCGGCCGGCATCGCCCCAACTCTGAACCCAGTCTCTTTGTCTCCGACGACGACAACGATTCACTCGATGACGTCCTCGTCGACATGGAAATCCTCACCGATAACGCACACCAGTCGCGTCACCCCTCGGCCCAAGGTCCGCGACTCCCTCGAAGTTCCGGGGCCTCCGAAGTCATCGACCTCACCAACGAGCCCGACAGCCCTGTACAAACCCACCGGCGGCCTCCGCCACAGAACCCTCGCCGCCAAAACTCCCAGGCATCAAGGGGCCCGCCGCCTGCTTTCTCCCGGAGCGACAGCAGTATCTTGGGCGGCTCCAATGTCATTGACCTTACCGACGACAGCCCCAATCCCGCTCGATCCAATGGTCCTCATCCCGACCGCGATCCCGATCTCATCTTCGTAGATCAGCGGCCCGCCCCGGGCCCTCGACTTCCACCACCACCGCCGCCAGCATCTCGTCTCCCGCCGCCGCCGCGACATCCTCACACCGGCCGCCATCGGAGCGGAAACGGACCCAGGAACTTGTGGGCTGGCTTGCGTCGCGACTTTGCCAACCACATTTCGCTCTTCGGCCTGCTGCGCCAAGCCCAGGATGAAGAAGACTTTGCCGGCATGATGGGCGCACAGGCCTTCAACCCTGTCGGGGAAATCAACCTGCAGTACAACCATGGCACCTTTGACCAGCGGCCTCCCTCCCCCAAACCTGCCCACGAGGTGCCACCGGCCGCTCGCCCCGGATTCACCAGGGACGTCAAGGAGGACGACGCCGTCGTCTGTCCTGCCTGTGGCGAGGAGCTTGCCTACGAACCTCCCGATTGCCAGGAATCTCAACCGTCCCAGTCGCGTCCCTCTCGAGCTACCAAAACGGGCAGGAAACGCGCCCGTGGCGAGCATCACTTCTGGGCGCTCAAGGAATGCGGTCACGTGAGTACACCCATGATCATATCCTTTGATTATTGTTATTGTGCCTGGTATCATGAACTAACTGGGGATCGATAGGTGTACTGTGCCGACTGCTTCGAACACCGCAGACCCACCACCAAGCGACGCATCACCGGATTCCGAAACGATAAGGACGCGAAGCCTATTTGTGCAGTGGATGGGTGTGATGCAGCTGTGGCCAACAAAGCCAGCTGGGTTGGCATCTACTTGTAGAGACTGCCAGGAACTATTGAACCCGTTATCAGTGAATGGACTAGGGATCTGATTAGGCTATATGAAGGCGTCGAAATCGCCGAAGAAGAAGGCTTCGCTGTCTGAATATGGCGACCGCTTGCGCCGGGCGGATGACGTCTCGGGAAGGGGAAGAGGGAATGGAATGGAATGGTCGAGGCATAATGATTCATCTGTCTCTGCATTGCAAGGCGTTTGGGGCGTTGGCCGGTCACCACTACGGAACGGAACGCATGGGAGCTAGCATCGGGGTTGTGCGCGTCGCATGATTACCCCCGGCCTCTCGGTTTTCTGTTTTGAGGTCTGGTGTTGGACTTGGTTTTGATCCCTGTTTAGGCCTCGGTTTTTATACTCTTTTATGTCCCCCGAATACCAGTGAAGAATTGAGTGCTTGTCGCCCATCATATGAAGCACGCACTTTTCATCTTGGTGTCTTTACTTTCCAACTGGCTAACTATCTTAAAAGGCATCCTGTTTTCGCACGGAACCGGTTTCGATCGCCAAAGACAAAACATACAGTAAGGGGTATCGTCATGCCCACGCAATGATTTTGGTTGGGCCCTCTTAATGAAATGCCATGGCCATTTCTGATATCCAACGCTATGCTATCTTTGATCATATGGTAAAAATCCTCCCAGTGCCATTATCCAAGCATCACTCGAATTCGGCCAGAAGTGGCCGAGAACTGACAGCAAGCGTGGCTGGTTAATAACCCAACGAGTGGCGCATCATTCGGCGCGGCTGTTGAATCAGAGGTACGTACGCGGGGATGGTCATTATGAGCTAGATCAAATCATCGTCCCAATCCTCGCTGAACAGGGCTCTCATGTCTTGCGAGGAGACCCAAGCGTCTTGAATGTCGCCTCCCCGTGTGTCGACTTGGCTCCGCTTCGTCGGTTGCGACGGCAGCTCTGAACTCGGCCGTATCAATGGACATGGCGGAACTTGGTTCTCCGTGTTTTCGTCATTGTGAGTGTCGTAGTCATCATCTTCGTCGTCGTCCCAGGACGCCTCTTGCATTGCGCGGAGATCTTCCGCGGCGAGAGATTGGCTGCGGGCCTCTGTAGCCGTCGCGATCGCCGCTGGGGTCCTCGTCGCCACTGTAGCTAGTTTTGGTATTGAACGCGTCGTCGCCGAGGATGACAAAGGCGGTGATGCTCGCTGGGACACCGGCGGTCGAGGTGGTGGCCCACGGTTAGCCATGACGGTGGAGGCCAATGGCTTTACAGGGGTTGTGGTTGGAGACTTGGTTGTGTTGTTTAGGTGATGCAAACGGTTAGCCATGACGGGAGCTGTGGTTGGAGACTTGGCGATCTTGTCTAGGGGGCGTGGGCGGTTGGCCAGGACGGGAGCTATGGTTGGAGACCTGGCTGTGTTGTTTAGGTGGTGCGAACGGTTGGCTATGACGGGAGCTCTGGCCGGAGACTTGGTTGAGTTATTTAGGTAGTGTGAACGGTTCCTAGCCGAGATACGGCTGGCATACTGGGACCGTCCTGGGAACATATTGGGACGGGGTGGTGCCATTGGAAAGACTGGCGTTGGCCTGGCGGCGGGCCTCGTCGGGGTCTCAATTTCCTCGACATCTTGAGTGGAAAGGACGCAGTCCTGGGTGCAGAAGAACGGCATCATGTCGTAATTCTCTGCCTCGACGACGGTAGGTTGAAACGCGCGGGCTGAAGGGCCCGTGTCTCTGGTGTCCCGATATATAGGGGACGCGTTCTTCGGCGGCTTGTCTCTGTCCGGTTTGGACACCGGCGCCTCGGGCTCGCTGAAGCCGGAATCGTCGTGCTCTTCGAAGAGTTCGCGCTGGAGCTGCGTGCCGGACGGGAAGAGGGCTTCGATGTCGGCGAGGTCAAGCGCAGGGTCCGGCTGGCACCTGGCGTCGTCGTCGGCTAAAGGACCGGACACTTCCGCTTCTTCGAAAATAGGTGGTAGACGCGATTTTTTCCGTGACGGTGACCTTGAATGCAGGCTAACGGTTTGTCTCTGCTTCGGCGAGAACTGTTTCGGCGACGATATCCGCGGCGACGAATTCCTCCGTGACGGTGACCTTGACTGCAAACTAATGGTTTGTCTCTGTTTCGGCGGTAACTCTTTCGGCGGCAGCTCTTTCGGCGACGACATCCGCAGCGACGAACTTCTCGGCGACGAACTTCTGGGCGACGAACTCCTCGGCGGCGAATACCTCGGCAGCGAACTACTCGGCGACGGATTCCTCGGGAATATCTGCTTCGGCGACAACTTCTTTGATGTGACTGCTGGTATCCGTACCGGACTCGTTTTAGGGATAGCCGGTGGGGTGCTGCTCCGCGTGAGTGTACTACTTCCGCCCTCTGAAGCCTGAGGTGTACTTGTGGCGGTAGGTAATTGCGGCCGAGGGGATGGCGTGCGCTCTGTTGGCCGAGATTCGATCTTGACTCGCTTTCGCACGGGGTTCAACGCCACCGGGGATGGTAATGATGGCAGGTCACCTTCTCCCTCAGGTTCCTTGCATATGGTGACTTCCTCGCATTCTCTGACCTCTGCGTCTTCTTTGACCCTTCTCTTCCCAGCTGCATTACCATTAAAGAACCCCGCCAGAGTCGGCTGGCTTGGTCTCGGAGGTGCTATCGGCACGCCGGCCTTGCGCTTGGCTTCCCGTTCTGCATCCTCCCTCGCCCTCTTTTTCTCGCGCAGGATCTTGGCTTTTCTCTGTTGCCTCTCCCTGTCCCTCTCTTCCTTCTCTCGTTGGTCCTTCTCCCTGAGATCGCGTCGAATCTCCTCTTGAAGCCTCCGCTCTCGCGCGCGTTGCTCTGCTCTGGACAGGCGAGGTCCCCGGGTTCGTTCGAGAAAGGCCTTCCGCGCCTGTTTCGTCGTCATGGGCCGCCGCAGTTCCGGGGGTGGAGGAGCGTCTCCCATGTGCCCTGGTTTACTGGGCACGATGGTGAACTTTCGCTGTCCTGGGGCCATGGTTTGGGTCGCGTCGCTTCATTCCTAGGGTAGCGTGGGACGAGACCTAAGCTAGAGAGTGACAGCAATAGAACGTCCAAAAAGTTATAAGAATGAATGAAAGCCATTTACAAGACCACAACTGATATCAGGCCGGTAGAAGGCGCACAGTTGGTTGCCAAACTGTAGTGTTGGGAGGACGACCGGGACTGGTGGAGCAGCGGGCAACAAAGGGACGCGAAGGCCCCGCGCAGTCACATGATGTCAGTCAGCTTGAGTCCCAGCCACGCGGGGTTAACCAGCCACAGGGTCTAACCAGCCACAAATCGCGGGGTCGGTCGAGTGTGCAAGAAAACAAAAAATAAGAAGGGGAAAAAATAAAAATAAAAAAGTGTGGAGCGGTATCTAGCCCGTGATTGCGACAACCCAACCCATTGGAGGTCGACTTGGTGCAAAACGATTCTCTGGCACCTACCTCTCTTCAGCAGTCAATCTTTATTTCGCTCCTCTTCGATCCTGACATCATGTCAAAGCGCACGGCGGAAACGGAAAAGGGCGACGGCCCTCTGAAGGCTGGCGACCGGCCAGAGAAGATGGACATTGACGACAACGAGATGGGCGAGTTTGAGGACGAGTTTGAAGACGAGTTTGAGAGCGAGGACGAAATCATCGAAGCCGGTGTTGATGGTCGACCAGACGCCGAGAGGGAAGCAGAGGAGAGAGCAGGTGGGTAGACTTTTTCTTTTCTTTCTTTTACATCTTCCCTTTTCCTTCGGTTGGCCGGCCTTAATCTAACGATAGACTCGTCTCTTTGCAGCTGGTGCCATGGACGTCGACCAAGGGACTTTCATCGTCGGGAGAAGCAAATTAGAGCCTGGCCAGACTCTGGCGCCCGACCTGAGCACGTACCAGATGCTCCACAGCCTTAACACGCCGTGGCCGTGTCTCTCCTTTGACATTTTGCGTGATAACCTCGGCGACAATCGCAATGTCTATCCCGCCACCATGTACACGGTCACGGGAACGCAGGCCGATGCGACGCGGAGCGACGAGAACCAGTTGATGATCATGAAGTTCAGCGGCCTGAGTCGGATGGAACGTCCCGACCACGATGACGACGACGACGACGATGACGACGATGACGAGGACTCGGATCCCATTCTCGAATCCAAGTCGATCCCCCTCGGGTCGACGACGAACCGCATCCGCGCGCACCAGATCCCTTCACAGGACCCAGCCAGGCCGCCGACAACGCTGACGGCGACCATGACCGAGTCGACCAACGTCCTCATCCACGACATCACGCCGCACCTCGCGACGTTTGACAACCCGGGCAACACGGTGAGCGCGCAGCAGAACAAGCCGGTGTGCACGATACGGGCGCACAAGTCGGAGGGCTACGGCATCGACTGGTCGCCGCTGATCCCCGGCGGCAAGCTCCTGACGGGCGACAACGACGGGCTCATGTACGTGACGACGCGGACGGACGGCGGCGGGTTCGTGACGGACACGCGGGCGTTCCAGGGCCACACGAGCAGCGTGGAGGACATCCAGTGGAGCCCGTCGGAGCAGTCCGTGTTCGCGTCGGCGTCGAGCGACGGCACCGTGCGCATCTGGGACGTCCGGAGCAAGAGCCGCAAGCCGGCGCTGACGGTGCAGGTCAGCAAGACGGACGTCAACGTGCTCTCGTGGTCGCGGCAGACCACGCACCTGCTCGCGTCGGGCGACGACGACGGCGTGCTGGCCGTGTGGGACCTGCGGCAGTGGAAGGGCGCCGCGGGCCACAAGTCGTCGCCCATTGCCAGCTTCAGCTACCACCAGGAGCAGATTACGAGCGTCGAGTGGCACCCGACCGACGACAGCATCATCGCCGCGGCGGCGGGCGATCACACCGTGACGCTGTGGGATCTCGCGGTGGAGCTGGACGACGAGGAGAGCAAGGACACGGGTGGTGTCAAGGACGTGCCGCCGCAGCTCCTCTTTGTGCATTACCTGTCCAACGCCAAGGAGGTGCACTGGCACCCCCAGATCACGGGCAGTCTGGTGGCGACGGGAGACGAGTTTAGCATCTTCCGGACCATTAGTGTTTAATTTCAGTTTCGATGACGGAAGAAGAGAGAATTGAGGTGATGACTTGGACCACGCGGCAGAGGCACCTGTTGCTCGTACGTCCTTTTTTTAGTCGATAGGGCAACTCATGATTGATGATTGGGATGGAATAGACTGCAAAGGCTGCAAAGATTTCTTGCCAATGTTTCTGCTGAATCGGACGGGCTGTCATTCGAATCACCAAACCGAAGCCTCTCAGCTATGCATTAGCACAACCGCCTGGATTGTACGAATTATGGTTGTCTACGATCCATCACATCATGCATGACACCCGTCACTCCAGGCAGCGTATGCGAGGCCTTCATAGAACTGGTGATTTAGTCTGCTGGAGCGAGGTGGGCTATGGTAAGAAAGCCGTTGACATGAAAGACGAGACAGCCTCAGGTACCCGGGGGGTTCACCGAGATTCAGGAACATCCAAGGGGGGTGCAACGACCTCATGCGGTCATGCGGGGGAGGGAGGGGTAAAACTTACAGTGTCAATTCAATTTCTCGTCACTGTACATTCCGTATCACGTGTCGAGGTAATTAACCTCTCTCCCCTCCTTTGTCTCTCACATACCCTCTGAACTTCCATCAATGGCCAGCCAACTCAGAGAATCCCACAATCGACATGTCAATACAGTCACGGGACGCCACGACGCGTCTTGGCTCATTCCTCTGTCCTGGCGAGGGTCGGGTCTAGAGACTGACATCGCCTACTTAGACAACTTCACTGACAGGACATCTCTATATGCTCTTCATAGGCCCGGTCACCGAACCCAGATCACCTCGATTATCCCCGCCCGAGAGATTACGAATACTGCCGGCTACCTTTCAACATCTCACCACGTTCCGTTCTCTGAGCCATCACATTTCCATCATCGCGAGACCGGGTGGCCATCACGTATTGGATCCAACATCAGGCCTGGGCCAGCGACTGCACCAGTTCAATGTTTCCGTGCCGCCAATTGACCCTCGCGCATGCCTATACTGCCCCTCACAATTACAACCAGTTTCCCTGGCTGGTGCCAACTTGTCGCCTGCTGTGAAACAAACTACTAGGCCGTAGGCCTTGGTGTCCCTGGCCATGTTCGGAGTGTCTCCATTTGCTTGATGGGAGACCTTGTGGGTTCCTCTCGTCCGTACTTGACCTGTTGCCTAGTGAACGAAGTGAGCGGTATGCTTTGTTGTCGTATATCATCGCAGTGTCGAGCACTCTTGTAAGCTGTCTGGGCCAGCGATACAATGGACGGCGCCTCCTTGCATGGCGTCCGGAGAATGGGCGAGATGGGCGATCCACCACGGTATCGAGGCTGCAGGCAGTGAAGCCTGTACCTATGTTTGGCTGGATCGCAAACGATACGCTAGTATCATGGCTGAAAAACTGGGTTCGTTGCATGGAAGAAGTCCTGGGCCGCGAAGCCCGGTGCGCCGCCAGAGCACTGCCTGCAGGGCGGGAGAATGCCAGAGGGAGGATGCCAGAGGGAGGAAAAGCCCGACGAGTGCCAGAAGGGAAGCCTGTTGGCGGCAGGCAGAAGTATAGGCGTTCTATCAAGCGCCTTGTGCGGGCTTCTCTCCAGGCGGGGTGATCCTCCATCGAAAGGTGCTATGTGGTCGACAAAGGGTCCTGGAACTACTTATATCGATTCAGCAGCCTGACTGCTTTACCACCTAGTGAAAGCAAACGTTGGCCAAGAACCAACAGATCAGGACCAGACATGGATATCCAGCTTCGCTTTGGGATCTGCACGTCAAATACCGCTGCCAGGAATGGAAACAGGAGGGGAAGGGGAAGCCAAGGAAAACGAGGGGGAATCAGGGGAAGGAACAGGGTGAGAGGAATAAGGGTCGTCGTCCAAACCGCCACATCTGCCGACCGCTACCCAACGTATGTAAGTAAACATGCACGTACGGCCTTTCTTGCTTCTACCGGTTGCACATCGTACCATAGAGCAGATTGCGTGTGCTTGTGGATGGACAGCGGCGCTGGGAGCCAAACATATGTAGCTGCTTGGCATGTCGTGCTCTTGAACAACCTGAGTGATATCACCACAATCCCAGACATATCCCAATGGCAGACGTGACGGCGATTGCTTCCCTGATCTAGGACGATCACCTGGAGTAAAGGCATGCAAAGAGAAAGAACAACAAAAAGAAATGAAAAACGCTTTGATAGGTATTCGCTGCACAATGCTCCAAGGGCGATCAATCCTCTCATACTCCTTCTGATGTTCAACGCCGCTCGCCATGCTTGGGGTGTATGACAAGATAAGAAAATGATAAAAGTCCGTCCAGTGATGCCATTCAAACGCCACGTAGTCCGAACATGGATGGCCTCGTCGCTTTCCATCACTTCCTAGGCGTCCTCTCTCACATTAGCCGCATTTTGTTTTCGCAGAACCAGTCGCTCCCGCCCGGTCATCCGCTTCCGTCTCGTGCCCCTTGTGCCGCGCACCTGGCACGCGGAGGCCCGTCTCTCCTTCATCGCTCGCGTGGTCCACCGTTAGCCGGCTGATGGTCGAGTAAAGCCGGGCCCGATCCAGCGTCGTCGCTAGGTTGCAACTTGTCTTCGGCCTCCTCCCCGCTTACATGCGAATTTCGTGCTCGCCTGGAAGTCCCGGACGCCTCGCTCTCCCCTGCATCCCCCGCGCCAAGGCTCCCATGGATTAAGCTCCTCCTCTTGTTGGCCCCAAACGTGGGCTTGGTCGGACTCAGAGTTGCACCTGTTTTGACACTCAACCTTTACATGTTAGCATGAGCATGTCATGTCGACACCGAGAACTCGCCGGCCCTGAGAAAAAAAAAAAAAAAAAAACTGACCTAGTCCACCTAAGCCTCGCCACCGGTTGATGTTCCAGAAAGACTGGGTCCCACCGCCCGAGTCCTCGTCCCCTGGTTCATCCGCCGACTGGAGCGAGAAACTCGGTGTGGGCAGCCGTTGGGCGGGCCCATTGCTTACGCGTCGCGCCTGCGTCGTGGGAGGGCTGCCAACTGCGCTGGGCGCAGGGCTCGACTGTTGCGGGTCAATTGGCCGCGACCGAGAGGGGGCCGCATAAGGCAGCTTTCGCGCTTCCGACGCGGCGCCCTGTGCGTTCGCATTCAGCGTGGCCGACAGATGGGCGGCATGCGGCTTGCTTGGTGACGGGGACCGCTCTCTATGCACCGAAGCACCGCCGATCAGGCTGTTGCGGTTACTGTTGGCGCCCACGCCATGGCGCCACGAGTTGACGCGGTCCGAGCTCGTCTGCGGCGTCCCAGGGGCGACGGAACCCGGCTGGGATGCACCCATTTGAAACTGGGAGAGGGAAGTCCGCCGGGAGCGTGGGTGGCTGCTGGCGCTATTCCGGGTGATGATGCTACCGCTCCGCCCGATAGTGCCGCTGCCTGTACTGATGAGCTTCCGAGAGAAGCTCGAGCCGGTTTCCCAGCTTTCGTGGCGGCGCTTAGCGTGGGCGCAGTCCTGGCGGAAGACCTTGATGGAGCCCGACCGGTCGGCCGTGACCAGGATGTTGCCGTTGGGATGCTTGCACTTTTCGAGGTACTGGGGCGGCAGAGGGGCGTCCGGTTCTTTGTCCTGCGCGCTCTGCTCCGGTGGCGGCGGTTGCTGTTGCTGTTGCGGCTGCTGCTGCTGCTGCTGCGTACTGTCGGATAGCGCCGTTTGGCTCTGGGCCACTGCCTGGGCCAGGGTTTCCTCGAGACTCATGAGCTTCACCGGTGGCGGGTTGCACAGGTCATAGATCGGGTCTTTAGAGGCACTCAAGAGCTGGCGCGACTTGGTCGGGGCGAAAACGGCGGCGGTGACCGAGTCGGAATGCGCATTAAAGTATTCGCACGGAATCTTCTCCAGGTCGGGCGTGTTCACGGACCAGACAAAGACCTTCTTGTCCTCGCTGCCGCAAACGATAAAACGAGCGTCGTCGCTGAATCTGGCATGGACTTGGCTACTAATGTTCTCGTGGCCTTTCATCTTCATCTCGAAGCCTTTCCTGGACAGGTTATACATGCGGATGCGGGAGTCGTTGGAGGTAATGAGGACCTTGACATCGGCCCCGGGACCATCTCGGGGGATGATGGCCGTCTTGATACCGGTAATCTTGCTTCCCTTGGCATTTTTCCCTCGAGAGGAGCGGACAACCATCTGGGTCTGGAGAACGAGTCCTTCCGTGTCGTAGAAGAGACAAGTGCCGTTGAGCACGCCGCCGATGGACGTCTTGCCGTCGGGGGAGAAGCCGACGGCGGTGATGATGTGGGGGAGCTCGACCGAGTAGGCGACGTCCTTGTCTGGGATGCTCCATAGGCGCAAGACGGAATCGATGCAGCCGGCGAGGAAGAAGCGGTCGTCGGTTGGGTGGAAGGCGATGGAGGTGACGTAGTCAGCGTGCTTAAAAGTGCAAAGACACTCCTGCTGGGTGACGTGCCATAGGCGGACCGTCTTGTCCATGGACGAGGAAAGGAGGAAGTTGTTCTTGCTCCAGCTAAGAGCGAGGACTTCGCCAGTGTGGCTATCCCACTCGCGGACGGGCTGGGCGTGGAAGACGGGGGCACTCAGGCGCTCATCGGACGTGCCGCTAGCAGCGGCCTCTTCCTCTTCGTGCTGATGGCGTTCCTGCGGGGTCGAGATGACGGCCCAAACGCGCACGATGCCATCCTTGCCAGCGGCGGCCAGATACCTGCCGTCGTTGCTGAACTCGGCGGCCCAGATTGAACCGTCGCTGTATGGCGGCTCTCTTCCCGAGGGACCATCCTCGGCGCGTGCTTTCCCCTTGTCGTCGAGTTCCCCCGGCGGCGGTCGTGGTACGAGCAGTTCCTGGGCGAGGAACATGCGGTTGAACTCGCGGATCCTCTTGTGGTGGGCGCGTGTCCTAATGTAGCGCGGGGGTTCTTTGTGATGTGGAATGAAGCCGCCCGCGCCTACGGCGGAAGAGAAAACGCGGGCGTCGGTACCGTCCGGTCTAGAGCCACCCAAGTCGGCAAGGTCGTCGGCCAGGTCGTCCTCCTTTTTTCGACCACGCATGTTGAGGCGACTCAGGAAAGATACCCCTTTCCTAGCAAGGGGGCCATATGATTAGCTTGTGGAATGGAAAAGGCGGGCCATGCGTTTTAGTGTCGCATGCGACATACTTCTTGTCCCGCAGAGGGTCTGCCGGACTGACGGCGGCATTCTTCGCCGAGTTTTCGGAGACGAGTTGCGGACGAGGGTCGGGGGACGGGCTATCGGGACGACCGGGATACCGAAGACGAGGGGACGATGCGTGCTCGGTGTTGGATCGTAAAAGTATTTGCTACGGCATGGAAGAGCGACAGTTTAGCAAAATACGAAGCAGGTAGCTATCCCCCAACGGATTGCGGCACGGGAGGCCAAGAGGCAGGGCGGGGGCAACAGACCTGGGATAGGGGGTCAATGTTCGCTGCGGCGGCGGAAGGGGATGCTTTGACTGGAGTGACATCGTGGGAGGCGGCGGCCTCTCTGGAGAGGGGTCGAGTCGATTTGAGAATGGGTATCGGTTTATGGGCGGGCGAAGAGGCGGTGACCGAGGCGGGTAGGTGTTCGGTATCTGCGATTCAAGAAAGGCCGGGTCAGTCGGGAGGGAAGCGAGTGCTTTTTTCATTTTATTGAGGCACGCCAGTGGGATCCAGCAATGCAAGGCGCAGCCTCTGATCCCTGATTTGCTGGAAGCACTTTGGGGTCGGGCTGGTGTCTCACGTACCTTGTTCGACAGAGACTGGGTCGGTGTTGGGGTCGATAGAACCGTGACGAGTGGATGGCGGTGGCTGACGTTGGAAAGGAGTGGATGGTTCCGCAAGGGAGGCCCGAGGATGGCGTTCAGGGTGACGACGACTGTCCGAATTGGAAACGGAGGCCGCCATGATCCATATTATGTGCAGGCGATCGAGGCAATGCGAGAATCCAAAGACGTAGGGGTGAACTGGATGAGGTCGGGGGGCTGTGCTAGACGAAGGTTGACTGGTGCCCAATTGAGTGACCGAGAAGACGAGATGGGGAGACAATTGCCCGCGGGAAACACCAGGGAGGTCAAACCAATGTTCTAGAAGACGGGATAGAATTTTTTTCCTGGTGTTTTTTGACGATGAGCTGAAATGCAGGCAGCAGGGATACGGCGCACGTCATTAGGGGTTAGCTTAGCACATGCGATCGGATCTGATCACATGGTCTCTGCCCGCCTAAAAACAGGGTCTTGCTCGCTTCGTCCGTGCCTTGCCGGGTGCGGTATCGCTTTCGATTTGCTGTCCGAGGCCAAACCGCTGTGTGTGGATCAATTCCCAGGTGAAGAGGAGAGTGCGAGAATGAGCGAGGTCCGAGTCACGAACGAAACGCGTGGATAGGACTTTACGCGTATGCGTATTACTTGACCTGGAATAGGAAGGGAGCGTAAGAATGGGATGATTATTGTTTATATTACCGACGTCATAATGGTGCTGCAATGGAAGATGAAAGAGGTTGTGGTGAGGTGGGAAGAGAAATAGGTTGGCATCATGACATTGGGGACGGACCTTCTTTGGAATAGCGGCAGGGAGAGCTTTCCCTAAAGGGCAAGTACGGTTTTGTCGAGTGGGTACTTATCTTATCATGCTATCTAATCAATCCCGACTTACCTAAGGTATGATTAGTCACCATTATGGTTTCGTCTCCCCGCCGCCTAGCCCCCGCCATAAACCATAAACCAGCTGCGTCATCCAAGCCCAACAACCTTATTTGACCTCTTACGAATATTATATATACTACTTCGTAGTATCCCAATCGTCGGATAGCCTTGTTCATATTGCAAACACCTAGCCACCTTCCACTCCGCCTACCTGGACAAGTAGCTACACAACGCTTACTCGGTCATCATGAAGCTCACACCAACAAAACCGTCCCAATATATCGGCGAAGATGCCGTGACATTGACCGCAGAGGACGCCGAAGACATGGTAAGCCGCCACCGACCCTTTGCCTCCAAAACTGCCCCTCGTCAGACTCTAACCATTGGAACCACAGTGGCATGCCTATAACCTCATCGCACCCGGAGACCTCGTCATGGCCCATGCGGTCCGAAAAGTCACCAAGGAAACGAACACGGGAAGCACCCAGTCAGAACGCGTACACACCATCCTAGCCATCGCGGTCAAGTCGACCTTTTTCGACCCGCTAGTCGGCCAGCTACAAGTCAGCGGCATCGTCAAGTCGGAAAACCCCTTTGTCAGCCTCGGGCAGCACCACACCCTCGACCTCGAGACCGGCCGCCCGTTCACCCTCAGCAAGCCGAACGGCTGGGACTCGGTCGCGCGCGACACCCTCTCCGAAGGCCTGTCGGACGACAAGGGCGGGGCCATGGCGGCGGTGGTGATGCAGGAGGGCATCGCCAACATCTGCCTCATCACGCAGTTCCGCACCGTCCTCAAGCAGCGCGTCGAGTCGGCCATCCCCAAGAAGCGGTCCGCCGCCGCCGACACGGCCGGCGGCATCCGTCGCTTCTACGCCAAGACGCTGTCCACGCTCCTCCGCACCGTCAACTTTGACCAGCCGCGGCCCTTGCTCCTCGCCAGCCCCGGGTTCGTCGCCGCCGACTTTCGCACCTACATCGCCGACGAGGGCCGCGACCGCTCCGACAAGAAGCTGTCGGCGCTCGCCAAGGACGCCATCGTCGTCCACACCCACTCGGGCCACGTCCACAGTCTGAACGAGGTCCTCAAGAGCCCCGAGATGGGATCCAAGCTCAAGGACTTCAAGTTCGCCAAGGAGACGCGTCTCATGGATACCTTTTTCAGCAGACTGCGGCTAGAAGACGGCCGGGCCTGGTACGGCTCGTCGGCGGTGACGAAAGCCGTGGAGGAGGGCGCCATCGGTCCCGGGGGTGGCATCCTCATGATGAACAACTCGCTCTTCCGCAGCTCCGACGTGGCCACGCGGAAGAGGTACGTTGCCTTGGTGGACAAGGTGAGAGCGGACGGCGGGGAGGTTCGCATCCTGAGTAGCGATCATGAGAGCGGCCAAAGGCTCGACATGCTCGGAAGCATTGCGGCCATATTATCCTATCCCATATATGACCTGGACGAGGATGACGAGGACGACGATGAGGAGGGGGGACCAAGCAAGGATGACGGAGAGCTGGTCGTATGAATTCAGCGATTTGTTTTTATTCAGTGTATATACGGTTTTCTTTTTGGTCTTTTTTTTCTTCTGCGTTGCGATGATGCCCTTAGTGTGAGATACCCAGTTGGAAACAAAAGTTGGTCCAATAAATGAAATACTTGCGACTTCACCTGTTACCGTGTTGGTCTTTTCCTTGCGACAGCTCAAAGCAATGCATCTCGGTTGTCATATACCGAGTCTTGGATTGTATGACTGATTTCGGTCCTTACCTAAGCCCACGTGAATACAGGAGCCCCTCTTATGACGCCATGTACGATCCCCGCACCATCACCAGATCACCACCTCGACAGCTGCTTCGGGCATCGTATACGAGACACCTCATCGTCGCCTCAACACTATCTTCCATCTTCTGGTGTCAATATTTTAACGAGGAAGAATGTCGGCTCTCACTCTTCAGTCCAAGTTGAAAATCAACAATGGCCTGGAGATTCCCATTCTCGGGTTCGGTGTAGGTCCTTCATTCACATCTCGCATCGTGTGGAGATTCATTGAGGACTGACAATTGACCATCCTGTAGCTTTGGAAGACGTGAGTTCCCTCGATGCATCGAGAACCTATCAGCTCCATGTGGCGAAACGGCAATTGGTGGCTTGGATAGCTGACATGAGCCATGGTGATATTCAGTCCTCCCGAGCAAGCTGAGGAAGCTTGCACAGAGGCTCTGAACGCCGGCTACCGTCATGTATGACATCTTAACCCAACCTTTTACATCTGCCAACCCCACCCATCTTACTTACCCTGCTTGCACATGCACACTCACGCTCAAACAGCTCGACTCGGCCGCCGCATACAAAAACGAAGCCGGCGCCGGCGCCGCCATCCGCAAAGCGTCCCCCGGAATCCCCCGCTCGGAAATCTTCTTCACCTCCAAGGTACGCTACATCACCTACGACGACGCCAAGACGCAGGTGTCGCGCACCCTCCAAGAGACGGGACTGGACTACATCGACCTGATGCTCCTGCACTGCCCGTACGGGGGCTCGGCCAACCGCAAGGGCGCGTGGAAGGCGCTCGTTGAGGCGCAGGAGGCCGGGCTGGTGCGGTCCATCGGCGTCAGCAACTACGGCGTGCACCACCTCGACCAGCTCGAGACGCACATCCGCGAGCTCGAGGCCGAGCGCGGCGGCGCCGGCCGCGGGGGCCAGATCAACGTGGTGCAGTACGAGATCCACCCGTGGTGCCCGCGCGACGACATTGTCCAGTGGTGCCGCCAGCGGGATGTCGTCGTCGAGGCCTACAGCCCGCTCGTGCGGGGGGAGCGGTGGGGCGAGGAGCCGCTCAAAAAGCTGGCCGAGAAGCACGCCGTCACCGAGGCGCAGATCCTCCTGCGCTGGAGCCTGCAAAAGGGCTATGTGCCGCTGCCCAAGAGCGTCCACCCGGACCGCATCAAGAAGAACACCGACGTGTACGGGTTCGAGTTGTCCGAGGAGGACATGGCCTTGTTGACGACGACCAAATACAAGCCGGTTTGCTGGGACCCGACGGTGAGTCCGATGGATAACTGATGGGATCAGGGGGTTATATGTAGTAAATAAAGTGGAAGTAGAGTAATTCTAGTCATTTCAGCATGGCCACTCGCTTGAATGGCTACTTACCGTGGAGTCGTGGACATGTAATTCCTGTCCGTATATGCAGCTCAAACGCACCAGTCTACGTGATCATGAAGAACGCACTCGCCGTGTCGCATTTCGGGATACACGTTATAATCGCGGGTGAAAGGTGAAAGCCATGCCAGGTAAAAGCCATGCTATCTATAATGAGCCGAGGATGGAAGAATGGGGCCGTCAGACATCAAAAGAGCCGGCGACGAGAATGAGATTCTCCCGACTCGTCATCGGTTCGATCCGCCGGGTAGCGTTCGCAGCGGCATCCGACACATCTCGCACCATGCCCTTCACGACCTCCCGATACCGGCGCAAAAGGTCATCCGGATAGTCGGCGAGATCGGGTATCGTCCACTGGTCGTAGCAAGCGCCGTGGGTCTTGGAAGGGAAGTACGCCCCGTGCCGGCGTAGGAACAGATAGCAGAGATAGCAGAGGTACTTGGACGCCCCGACGCAGCGAGGGGCAAGCCAAGACCCAGCTCCCAGGGTCCGCGCCATGTCGTGGTGCACGGCCAGGTTCACCTCGGCGTGGACGTGCGTCGACGCAGCCCAGGGCTGGTACGCCACCTCGACGGGCCCGGCCTGGTACGGAGGCAGGAAGACAAGTTCCACGTTCTTGAAGAGGGACGGGTGAGAGAGAGGCAGGTCGGCGAGCGTCAGGGGGATGCGGTAGTATGCGGCGATCTTCTCCGTCTGCTGCAGGGTCTTGAAGCAGGCCTGGACCTGGGCGGTGGCTCTCACGCCTCGCAGCCGACGGAGGTAGTCGGCCGTGGACGGGAGGGTGCAGAAATCGTAGCAGGCGCGGATGAGCGCGCAGCGCCGCGCGTCTTCTCGTCCCGTATCGTCGTCGTCGGGGGGAGGATCTTCGAAGGATCGAAGGACGGACGCCAGGGAAGAAAGGTTCGCCTCGACCTCGGACCGCTGGCGGCGCTCGTTGCGGGCATAGAGGAATTCGGCGCGGTGGATGAGGTTGGAGAAATCGGCGTGCAGCGGTTTCTTGTGCGTCCGGGACAAGTAGGCCGGTTTCGTCCAGCGGGATGAGCGCAGGCGGTTCAGGAGGCGCTGGCGGTGATAGCGGGCTACCTGCGCGAAGAGGAGGTCAACCACGTCGTCTCGCGTAGCAAGGGTGAGGTCGGATAAGGCGTCGAAGAGGGAGCGAAGAAAAGACTGCGACGCGGAGTCGATGGCGTCTACCGAGGCGATGGTGATTCTCAGGGTCGGTGCGCCCGCCATGGGAGACGACGATGGCTCTTGGACCGTGGCGGCAGCGACGGACTGTGCGCCCTCCCCCGCTGCAGCGAGATACGAAATATCATCTGCCAACCTCTGCTCTTCCCCCGGGGAGAGGCGGGAGTTGTGCTGAGACGAGGGCGGGTGATTGGCGGTCCATTCACTCCAGTCGAAGATTTGGGAGTCGAGGGGGACGGCGTTGGTGAGCTTCTCCAGCTCGACGACTCGCTCGCGAAAAGTATTCTCGGTGGGATTTGTCCATATAGAAGACTCTGGAGATGCGGTACGGGTGGGAAGGGCATGTTGCTGGCAGGGCGACATGGTTCAATCGATGTTGGTACCTACGCGTGGAAAGGTCGTTGAGGGTTTGGTGGGCGGTGCTAAAAGCTGATTGTTACTATTTTTAGCGGTTGAAACAGTGGCCCCTGCCGACCGCCGTTAGGGCAGTCTGCAGGACGCACTGTATCAACTCGGCAAATTCTATGCCTAGACGCGAATCTCAGTAAACACCTAACCAGAGCCGTACATACCATACCAGTATATAAGTGCATACACAATAAAAATGTGAGGATATTCCGACTGGAGCAACAGAATTTTCCAACTGAAGCCCATGCATTGAGGTTTCTGTCAACTGCCAGGCAACGACAAGCGAGAAGCCTCGTTGGCTCAGTGGTAAAGCGCCTCACTAGTAATGAGGAGATCACTGGTTCGATTCCAGTACGAGGCAAAGCATTGTCCGGTTTCTATTTTTGTTTTTTACTTTGGGCGTCCTCTGCGGCAGCGTTTTTCGTGATAACCACAGAAACACTACGCTGTAAACCACTGGAGATGGCCCGTGCATAACTTCTGGATTAGTCATCAGTCATCCCCCTCGTCTTTTCCCTTCCTCAGCTCGGCATCGGCATCGCCCCAAGCAGCCGCCGTTCCTGTGGAGATCCACCTTTGAATCGGCCGAATGATATTGCCCCTGGATTGATAAGATAAGATGGTGAATCCAGTCAGGCCCTGTTTCTTTTCGCGTCTCACGAGACGATATGACGAGTGACGTCTCAGTTTACTTATTACTCTCTTTTTTTCTTCTTCTCTTATTTTTGAAGAAAAAAAGAGAGGGAAACAAAAAAAAAACACTTCTCACCTTAGTTCTGCCCACCTCAATTTTTGAACCTCTTGTCCATTGCATCTCACGCCTTTGTATCACCTCCGGCGCAATGTCGCGTCGCAAAGATACCAATTCCAACCCCTACGGGACGCTGAACGGTCCCGTTCCGAGCAGCGACAATGTCGCCGGGCAAAATGAAGCGGAAGAGCAGCCTCTGCTTGGCGGGAACCCAAAGTCTCGGCCCTGGTGGCGGCGCAACATGTCGGCCGACCTCAGCCGCGATTGGGCCGACGCGGTACTTTTAGCCTGCTACGTCATCACGGGATTATTGGACAGCGCGTCCATCTCGACTTGGGGCGCATTTGTGTCGATGCAGACAGGTACGTGCGGTCCAGCTTTCTCCGATTAAATCCAATCACAGGTGAACCAAGACCAAAACTAACAAACCCAGGAAACACGGTCTACCTAGGCCTAGGCCCCACGGCCGGAACCAACAGATGGAAGAAATCCGGCCTCTCCCTCTGCTGTTTCGCCCTCGGCTCCTACCTCTTCAGCCGCCTCCACCGCGTCCTCTCCCCGACCCCGCGCACCCGCTGGGTGCTATGCCTCTCGTTCGCCCTGCAGGCCGCCCTCATCGCCGCCGCCGCCGCCATCGTCACCTGGGGCCCCCGCGACGTCGGCCCGGAGGACGTGTCGTGGTACGTCCTCGTGCCCATGGGGCTCGTGGCCTTCCAGAGCTGCGGCCAGGCCGTGGCGAGCCGCGCCCTCAAGTACAACGCCCTGACCAGCGTGGTGCTGACGAGCATCTACTGCGACTTGTTCTCCGATGCCGAGCTGTTCGCCGGGCTGCGCGCCAACGCCGAGCGGAACCGCCGGGTGGCGGCGCCCGTCTTGTTGCTCGCGGGGGTGCTGGTCGGGGGTGTATTGGCGAATAGCTCCCTGGGGGCCGGCGGGGCGCTGTGGACGGCTGTGGGCTTGAAGTCTATGATTGTTGTTTCTTGGTTCTTTTGGCCTGAGGAGAAATGAGCACGGGTACAGTGTAGAGGAGGCTGGTCACCATGTATTCCAAGACAAGATTAGATGTTAGAAGGGTCATATAGTTGTCTCTGCCAATCAATCTGGAAGACAAAACCGCATCTGTAGTCGTCCTAAAGAAGGGTAGATCGCCGGCCTTTGAAGAGGACATGTCAATGACAGTCAAGGGGCTGTCTCCGTGACAGACTGACAGTAGCACAGTCCAATAGACCCAAGTCCAGTAGTCACATGACACATGACATGTCTCTCAAGGGTACAACGGTTTAGGTACCTTCTCCGTAAACACCCCCTTAACCCCAGAACCCTTCATCTGTCGACTCCTCGGCAGCCGCCCTTACTGCCTTGACATCGTGACATAAGAAATGTCATTCCCCAAAACTCCGCTGGAGCTTCGGGGATCCGTCAGGCGCTTGCAGAAATGCTCACATCGACGCAAGTTACTATTTCAGCTTCTATATCCGATCCCTTGGCATTTCCCAGTCGGCCCCCAGCTATCGGTGGCCCAGCTCCAGGAAGGGAGCGCAAGCAGCACTCCCCCTATCCAGCCAAACATACTGCAGCTCTACGAAATTCCTCTTTTCCGTGTACAAGACACGCCTCTTGCTTCACTCTATCGACTTTACAAGGACCTCTGTTCGGGTAACATTGTCATGATGAGTTACGAATCCAACTACTTCTTCCGTCACACCGATGGGCTACCTCTATGATGCACGTGTGTGTAGTTACAAAACTGGTCTTACATGTGTAGAACAACTACTCGATGCATTGAATGCAATTGACGTATTTCTCAGCTCATCTAAACGCCCATCGTTTACTACAGGACCGGCGACGCGTCTGATTGCATTTCGTCTAGTGATGTCGGTATGGTCGTGTCCGGAGCCTCCACGAGTTGCCAAGACTCGGAGCTTTGCGCCGAGCCCGGGCAACACCGGCACGCCGGCACCGTCCAAAGTCCGCAATTGCGTGCTCCGACCCCGAGGTCCGAATAATGCATGCATCCACGATACTTAATGTCATTGAAGCCCATTTTAACCGTCGAATGGCAGTAGAACCCGGGTTACCTATTTCAACCGAGGCCAGTACGGGCTCTAATGGCTCTGATGGGCCGGCCCATGAAAACACATTGTGATGTAGCCGTGCTCATTTTACTACCCAAAATGCAGTTCTGTCTAGCCACTGCATCCCAGTATCTACATGTACTTTATTAATTATTCTCATCAATGATGTTATTTAACATAAAGTGTATATTCCTTGGATTTACGATAATATTTATGCATTTTGGTATATTCGTACACCTCAAGCCCTTGTAAACAGTAACACTGAACGTAACACTCATCCCGAATGTCAAGCAATGTTAGAGTCTATGGGTTAAACTGGGCCAACCTGATTGGATTACAATACACTTGTAGTTGTGAGTCCCGGCCTACTCGGATGGTGTCGTGCTGGTAGTCGACGGTGTGTCTCCGAGTTAGGAGACGTTCCGCAGACGCGGTATGTATAAGCGGCCGGAGGAGCAGAACTTTTCCAAGATCACCATTCGGATCAACTATTGGGTGTCGAGCGTCTATTAAATTCCGAACAGTTTTGTTCAAATTGTTTATTGGCATTGAAACTTATGATTACCTGGTTATTGACGTCGCGGGTTCGGACTCCGGGAGACATGGTGGCAGCAGGAGGTGGACCCGTGCCGGCTTACAGTGAGTGAATTGTCTGTGCCATTGAACAGAGCATATAAATGACCATCTATTCTAATGTCTGATTGTGAGTCAGCTTGCAAACAGTTGAGGCTACACGTAGGATGACACGGACTTGGGTGCTGAAGTTATACGTATAAGTGACAGGCGTATACGCTGCACGGCGTGTAAAGACTCCGAATAGCATAGCTGGCTATGTCTATACAGTCCGAAGATCAAAACAGCAAAAGGGGCCGGATCTACCCGTCTTCTCTTTGGGAACATACGATTCTAAATATAGTTCCATTTCCCCTCTCCTTGGCTGCATATGCTGTGCTTCCTCGGATCTTGTCCGATTATCAACGTGGACTTTACCCACCTCGGTGGTTGGGTCTGCTGTCTCCCTCCTCAAGTCTATTCTCCCATGACTCTTGAGTATGTGTCAGTCGGCGGCCTCCATAGGCAGCCGCCATAGTTGGCCTCAACTCCACATAACCGCTCCTTGATAAACGACCCCGCCATAAGGTCCGTCAAATATCATTCATCTTGGCCCGCCATTCTTCAACCTTCTTTCACGTCGACATACTCAAAAGATCGTGCAGCCACTTCCCCTGACCACGGTCCGTGATTGCCAGATATCGCACAGGGTCTTAAAAAGTGCCCCCCGGTCCAGAACCCCACGCACCCTTCCTCTCAAGAGCTTCAGGAATACGCAACGACAATGTCTTTCTTCAAGAAGCTGACCAAGGAGTTTGAGGAGCTCAGAGCTTCGTTCAAGGACGACAAAGGGGAGAAGGAGAAGAAGGAGGAAGAAAAGGAAGAGAAGAAGGAAGAGCAAGTCGTTACGCAGGAGAGCGGTGAGTAATCGCCAGCCATGCTCCAATCAACTCGAGATGATTATCATCACCGGATGGGAGAAACTCGAGGCTAACTTGTCCTGGTGGGTTGAGCTTCAGACACCCGCAGCACCGAGCCTCAGTCTCAGCACCCAGGTGGCCAGGACTACCCCCCCGAAGCTTCTCATCCTCAGCACACCCCTGGCCAGGGAAACGGACATGCGCCGACACCGGGGCCTGATTCAACTCGTTCTCCGCCTCCCGTGCCCCCTGGATGGATCGTCCGGTGGAACGAACAATACCAGAATTGGTTCTATATCGATGAGTCGACCGGTCGATCTCAGTGGGATCCGCCTGCGCCGCCTGCGCCGCCTCGCCCTGACGCTGATTCGGCACCGGCGGATACACCCGGGGGTGACGGTACGAGGTCGTTTAGTGGTCATGATGGCAGCTACCCCGGGAGTCCTCCTGCCCCCTATGCTCAGCCGGGTTACGCCCAGCCGGGCTATGGTCAACAAGGGTATGGACCGCCTGGCGATGGTCAGCCAGGTTATGGTCAACAGGGATATGGACCCCCTGGAGATGGTCAGCCGGGCTATGGTCAACAAGGATACGGACAGCCTGGTGATGGTCAGCCAGCTTATGGTCAACAAGGATATGGACAGCCCGGTGATGGTCAGCGAGGATATGGTCAGCCAAGCTACGGCTCTCCGGGTTACGGTTCTCCAGGTTATGGTCAGCCAGGTTACGGCTCTCCAGGCTATCCCTCCCCAGGCTACCCCTCCCCCGGCTATCCCGCCCCCTACGGCTCTCCCGGATACGATGCCTCGCGCGGCCCCTACCCAGCGGGCGGCGAAGAGAAGAAAAGCGACAAAAGCGGCATGCTCCTGGGTGCGGCTGGTGGCTTGGCCGTCGGAGCCGTTGGCGGAGCTCTCATCGCCGACGCTTTGCGTAAGTTCAGTCCCCGCCATCTCTGTCAGTAAAAAGTGTAGGTATGTACTAACAAGTACGAACTTGGAGACGATTCGGACGACGAGGCTGCTGCTGCTACCGCCGCCGCTGCGCCCCCGCCCGTTGCCGACCCCGTTGCCTACGCCCCGCCTCCCGTCCCAGGCGAGGAGGATACCTTTCAGCCCCCTGCCGTTCTTCCCCCAACGGATGCAGACGGCGAAGTGGTTTCCGACAGCGACCGCGAGGATGTGGCCGAGGCCCGCGCCGAGTATGAAGAGGCTCTTGCTGCGGCGGCTGACTCGGATGCCAGCAGCAGTGACCACGAGGCCGTCGAGGAGGCGCGGGCGAACTATGAAGAGGCATATGAGGAGGTTTATGGCGGGGATGAGGATGAGGAATAACTCGGGCGTCGGGGGAGGGTACGTGTGGTGGGAGATGGGCCGCATCGATGGCTTTAACGACCAGTTTACAGAATGACGACATTTGATGACCACTTTCACGTAGTTGAACCTGTTCCCAATAGGGGTAAAGGGGGTTTCTAGGAGGTCATGTTCTGTGTATTCCAAGTTCAATACCTTCTCTACCCGTCTAATACCCCATTATTCTAGCGACAGCCGACAGGTCACTCGGATAGAATCTCGGTGATGTTGCTCTTGGCAAGCTTCTCCGTCTCGTCAAGAACCTGAACCATACGCTCCCTCATAGTCTCGTTCTGCGGATCGCCGACTTTAGCTTTGCCTAGATGCTCCATCACCACGCAAATGATGGTCTCCATAAGACGGAGCGACAACGGCCCGGCCACGCCTTGCTGGTAGAACGCGGGCGTCTCATTGACCTCGAGCAACCAGGCGCTGCCGTCCGTGTCGACAAGAAAGTCCAGCGCGTACAGCTCGAAGCACTTGTCGAGGGTAGTAAACTTGTCAGCCATGGTATGCACGGCTGCGCGGAACAGCTCGGCGGAGATGGCGCAGATTTGGTCGAAAATGTCCGCCTTCCAGTCGCCCGGGAGCAGGTCGTCGGCGACCTTCCAAAAGTCGCGCATCGACTCCTTCCGCACAAAGTCCTCCTCGTCCTGGAGGGCCGTGTTGGTCAGCGACGACTTGAGGCTGGGGTTCTTCCACGGCGGCTCGTAGTCCTCGCCGGCCAGCAGGGCGAGCATCTCCCGGTAGACGTGCACCTTGAGCCGGCCCACGGAGAGGACGTAGGTGCGGATGTGCCATTTCCGCCGCTCCAGCGGCGGGACCGAGACGATGTACCTCTGCGCGACAAACTCGCGCATCTGCGCCGACGGGATGCGCCCGTTCTCCTTGAACACGTACTGGGGCTTCGCCCCCCTTTCGATCTTCTTCCCGTTGAGCGTCATGTCTCCGGTGGATGTGACGAGGGCATCCAGGGTGTCCAGGCCGGGGTTCGACAGGGACGGAGTGAACCCGTTTGTTCCGTCGTGGGGAGGAGGCGCGGCTTTTACGACGGACGCGACCTCCTCGGCCTGCTCTTCCTCGGCCTCCGACTCCTCTTCCGATTCCCCGCCGTCGCTCTCGTACTCGGCCAGCTCGAGATGGCTCGCGAGCTCTTCCATGGTGCTGAAGAGGCGAATGCCGGAGCCGGAATCGACCAGGGCCGGCTTGAGGATCCACCAGTCGCGTTCCGAGGCAGGCTTGGTTGCGTTCTCCTCTAGGTTGTAGAGCAGGGTGAGGTCGTCGGCGGCGGCCAGCGCGTCGTCGACGTACTCGGCATAGTCGAGAGAGAGGCGCACGGTTTCGGGGACGTGGTTCTTCAGGATGCTGTTGGGTCTCTTGGCGGTCCAGTAGAGCACTACCTGGGCGAGGTAGTCCTTGCGAGCCACGGCATCGCTGTTGGGGTACGCGTTTATGAGTCCGTTGGCGGAGTTCAGGATGGCGAACTTGCCGTTGAGGTCCTGACCATTGCACATCTGGAGGACAGTGGCGTCGGTCGACCGAGGGAGGTCATCGGCATCGTCATAGAAGATGGCATCCGGAACGTGCTTTTTTATGTACGTCTTGACGTGTTCGTCCAGCCAAGGACAGGCGCCTTCTACAAATACGTGCATCGTGTCTTGGAAATTTCCCGGGACTTCAGTTTTCTTTTTCTTCTTCTCGTCTGTTTCTTCTTTCAACCCGAGTCACTCCCTGGTTCTGGAGGGAGACCTGCTTGTGGAGGGGAGGCGGCGGCAAGTTGCATCGATCTGTTGAATCGGCGTGCCATATGGCTAGTAACGTGAACGACGTCGGCGAGGTCTCTAGTAGGAGGATTTGACATGAAGGTAGTCTGGAGAACTGGGCGGACCGGATTCTAGGAGGGAAGAAATATAAGATACATATCTATCCGGACCCCTTTTTATGGGTTTTTTTTTTTTTTTTTTTTTTTTTTGTGGTGTTGCCTTGGTCGCAAAAAGCCACGCCAAGGACGACCACGGGCCTTCAATAAGATCCAAGATATCTTGACTCGGCATTCGCGAAACCGAGCTTTTGGTCCTCTATTGGACCTTTTCTCTTTTATTAGCGTAATGCCTCCGGAATAAAGTGCCAACCCATATTAATGCAGATCCCGCTCCCTAAAAGAGCTCCTAGGCTTAAAGGTGTTGTCGTTACATAACCGGAATCCACGGTGACCCCTGAACCCATGAACCGGCGGCATTACGGCCCTGGAACGGGCTACCCGCCGTTCGCTTGGCGACCCTTATTCGGGCCCCTTTTTTTTTCTTTTTTTTTTTCTCCCTTCCCACGAAGAGTAGGCTTATGTTGGCAGGCGTGCTCGACTGCGTTCCCTTCATTCGCCACAGATCTTGTAGTAATGCGTTAGCATTTTCAACAATAGGAAATATAACTTTTATATATGGTATTATATCTGCATAAGGGTATAAATACACGCACATGACCATTAGCACCGTGCTATACATAGCGACGAAATTCGAACCGTATCGAAAGGACAATTCGTAGATCACACGTGTCCATGACCCCGAGTTGTCGATGCCAGGTGTGCCCTGTTCATGCACCATTCAATGCATGTTCTAACCACGTTGGCATATGATAACTTTGCTGACCACAAATCCGAACAAGCCTTGATCCAGGTCGACATATATCCCACGAAGGGATTGCCGTGAGGCTCAGCTCAAGACAACCGTACGTTGTAAGCCACGTCCCATAACTCTCGCGGACCTTATATGCGGTACCACATACTTGGGAGAGAACTGAAATGATTCTCTGGTTGGATCTTGGGTCTGCTGCCGTGGATACAACTAAAATCAGAGCGCATCTCTCAACTACCTACCTAGGTACTTCAAGTCAGAGGTATCGACGGAGCGTGGTGAATCGTGTCGCCGATACGGGCCCGGGGCTCGGCGCCGCGTTCAGGACTCGGAGATTGTTATACCGAGATCGATCGGCGCATTCATAGCCGATCTGTCCACAAAAAATATCTCGCACGGATACACCACACTGAATGAATACGTTGTATATCGGAATGGCTGAGAATGACATGGTAAAGAATGCATGTGCATTTCTGCTTCTTGATTATTTGTCCTACTTTATCTGTTGTTGTTGTTGTTGTTCTTTTTTCTTCCTTTCTTTCTTTTCTTTTTCTTTTTTTTTTTCCTTTTTTTTTTTTTTTTTTGACCCCGAGTCACTTCGAGTTCCGTGTACCTAGGTACCTTACCTAATACAGGTACTTCAGCGCTTCTCGTAATTTCCCCTGGCCCATAATGACTAAGATCTTGCCCCCTTTCGGAACCTCCGCTCCCCACGATCTACACTCTCCTGTCTCGTCTTTTGGAAAGCGACATTCCCCAAAGGCCCTGCTGCGTCCGTCTTTGTCTTTCCACTCTTTTGTGTTCCTGTTCGCGCGTGACGCCCTGACGAAACAAACAACTTTCTTTCCCTTCTTTTGCACACCTATTCCGATTCCGGGCATCTCTCTAACCCCGATGCATTTATCATAGCACTCGTTGGGCTTCGACAGCGTTACGCTCGCTTCACGGCAAGCCTCTGGCCTTGATCTTGTCGCCGTTGAAACCCCCCCCCCCTTTTCTTCGTCTTTCTCTCGTTTCTACCAAAAAGGAAAATAAACACTACAAAGATGAGGCCCCGTGGCATGACCTTCGGCCTCACGGTCGCCGTCGCCCTGCTCTTCATCTTCTGGACCGCCTCCCGCATTCTCAACTTCACGAGCATCTTCGTCCCCCATGGCGGCATCATCTTGACCCAGGACCAGGTCGCCAGCCAGCACAACACGTCGAAACCCCGGTCCCGCGTCATCCCCAAGATCACCCACCAGATCTTTCATAATTGGAACGATAAGGGCAACGACACCATACCCGCCGACTGGGCCGCCTTGCGCCAAACCTGCATTGACCTGCACAACGACGGCGAATGGCAGCATATGTTCTGGACCGAGGAAAAGTCCCACCAGTTTGTCGCAACCAACTTTCCCTCGTTCCTCCCCATCTACGACAACTACCGTTATCCGGTCCAGCGCGTCGACGCCCTGCGCTATCTCCTCCTGTATCACTACGGGGGGATCTACCTCGATCTGGACAACGTAATTGCCCTTCCCCCCAGACGGAGAAAATAAAAAGAACAAAGAAAACAAAAGATACTGACATTCTCCTCTACAGGGCTGCCTCCGAGACCTCGAACCCTTGCTCTACTACCCGGCCTGGACAACCGAGCTCGTCAGCGGCGGCCCGCTGAACAACAACCTCCTAGGCTCGAGCGCGAAGCACCCCTTCTTCGGCGTCCTGGCGTCCGCCCTCGAATACTACGGCCCGAACGACTACTTTCTGCCATACATCACCGTCTCCTACACCACCGGCCAGTGGTTCGAGACCCTCGCGTGGGACCACTACCACCAGACCGCCCAGGGCCAGGCGGAACCCCTGTATCGCATCCTGGTGAACGATGAGCCGACGCCCCCGTCCGCGCCGCAGGGGCCCAACGATCCCGTGGTGTTCTTCAGCACGGGCCGGGGCGGGACCTGGTTCCAGTGGGACAACTACCTGTTTTCTTGGACCGGCCCTCACTACTTGTTCTTCCTGGTGCTCGTCGCCGGCGTGGTGGGCTTTGTCCGGTGGCGTGGCCTGCGCGCGAGGGTGGCGCGGCGGCGGAAGCACGACATGTACAATACGTTCATGGCAAAAAGATAGCAGCGACATGGAGGTGATAGTAAACCAATAAAAATGAAGAATAATAAATAAATGCCCCTTTATGCGTTTCTGAGTTTCCGTTTCACATGTCTCGTCGCCGTCGCTGGCGCACCTGTCCAACCCGCAAAAACACTTGGAACAAGCAACAACACATACATATCGTACAACAATGCGCTTTGAGCTGACACCTCCAACGCCTCTCTACTCGCTCCCTCGATGGCAGCATACTTTAACCCACCTCGATCTTCCGGCACCAGTCTCGGCCCTGCGAGACCTGCCAGTTACATAGCCGGACCTCCATGACGATGCTCAGGAGGCCTGCGATACAGATGCCTCCGCTATCGCTTACGCTCGTGGCCCCCAGGCTGAACTCGCGGTCCTCGGCCGGAACCTCGTCCATAATCTCGGCAAAGGTGTTCACATATACGGCGCCACCCAACAAACCTTCCCAGAAAATGACAATAAACACGATATACACGGACGGGATGAAGTCGAAGATGGCATGGAGGGTGAGGAGCACCAAGTTGGCGACCTGCAAAAAGGACGGCAGGTACAAGTCGTGAATGCGGATCCACGGGATGGAAGAGCGGGAGATGAAGACGCCGAGCTGGTAGAGGAAGCCGTACATGGGGTAGAACTCGCGGAACTCGTTGAAGGGAGTGCTATCAAGCGGGAAGAGCAGGGTAGGGGCGACGCCCTGGTTGATGGTGTACTCGGCGATATACACCAGCAACAGGGGCAGCATGTACGGGATGAAGAGCCTCCCCGCACGGCGAAGGTTGGCACGGATCGAGGTGTTGGGCGTCAGCGACGCCGCGGGTTCTTGGTGGGCCGAAAACGCTACGGCCGTGGACGAAGGACCCGGTGCCAGGAGGGCGGCGGAAGCCGCACTCTGCGGCAATTCGCTGACGTCCCGGTCGTCCAGGTCCTGCTCCGGGACGGCGGTGTATTCCGTCAGCTTGGCGCTCTCGCGCAGCGGGCCCCGGGGCAGAACGACAAAGAAGCTGATGAGCATGATGACGGGGAGACAGGCGCTGAAGATGAGGCTGTTGCGGACGCCGAAGCCCCACCAATCGGTCATGACGACGTAGAGGCCGGCGCCCACGAGGCCCGCGGCGCCGGTGCCGCTGCCCCAGCCGGCCAGGCTCAGCGGGCCGTAGTAGTGCGTCAGGCCGAGGAAGCTGAGCTCGCCGCCGCCGGAGCTCAGCGAGGCGAAGATGACGCCGATCATCTTGACGGCGACGGACTGGGACGCCGGGGTGAGGGCGAGGATGAGCATGCCCGAGCTGGAGAGGGCGACCATGATGGACACGCGTATGGAGTAGGGGACGCGGTGGATGAAGTACGGCGCGACGAGCTTGGTGATGAAGGCGGGCATGACGTCGGCGAGGAGGACGACTCCCTTGGGGATGGACGACCCGACGAGATCCTGGGCGGCGGAGAGGATGATCACGTAGAGGACATTGTTGATGAGGCCTGCGAGACGGCGGGTAAGCTAAACGTGTATGCTGGCGGGGTGGAAAGGGATGATTGAGAGAACACGGACCGAAGAGCCAAAAGGCGACGATAACGTGGGTATCGACATGGCGCAGGAGAGCGGAGACGCGGGCACGATAGAGTGCCCACGACGAAGAAGGGGATCCAGGCATGGGAAGTAGGCCGGACGAGGAGGGAGATCTGCCGGCTATCGCATGCGATGTGTGGGAGCCCGACATGGCCTTGGGGGATGGATGTTACGCCGAGGCATCAAGGAGCGAGTTGGTGGTTGATCGTTTCGTCGTCGAGGGAGCTCGAAGTTGCGTCACCAGATATCAGTACACCAGAGTACAGTACAAGTACATGGGATTATGGGGACAGATAGGTATATAAGGAAGTACCCTCCTGAATTGGGTTCGTCTGCACGTGATTCGGAAGGAGGTCCGAATGACTAACGACTGTCTCGGAAGGCGCCCAATGACTAACGGTCATTATCAAGACAGTGTGAGGCGGTAGGTACACCGTACGTGGTCTAGGCCCACAAAATATGTCGGACATGGTATGGGATTTAGAACTAATTATTACTAATCAAGTGAAGCAGAAGGGGGAAAAAAAAAAGGGGAGAAGGGGAAGAGGGGGAAGAAGGGGAAGAAGAGAAAAGAAAAAAAGGCGTGGAAAAAAAAGAAAAGGAGAAATTGAAAGGGCCGACAGGGAGGAATGGGAATTCATCATGCGACAGGGCCAACAGGTGCAGCCTGCAGGTGATAATCATCCGTGACGCAATGAACGAGACCCTGAAGACCCTCCCTGATACCGACCTTACAAAGTAGTGATCTTCTGGACTCACTCAGTCCCGAAATAATGGAGGAGCAATTGCTCCGTTTTGTACATCAAGTTCCATAGAACGAAACCACGAATAGGCTCGTCTTGGTATGTTTCCGCATGTTTCTGGTATATCGAGATCACGAACAGAAATGAGCGGGAAAGAAGACTTGCACTAGAGTGTTTCTGTGAAGTGCATACGGAAGAAATACGCGACGATGACGGGATAACGGGAAACTGTGGAGAAAAGGTTGTATAGTGGGGACGGGCTGAAACCACGGACCAGGACGGAGTGCGGTCCATGATGTCTATGGCATGCGACCGACAAGCCCATAGGTACCTACAGTAACTCGACACAAGTGTCGAGCCGATGTACCAACCTACGCACACCTATAACGTGGTGTTATAAGTACATCGGCTCGACAGTTTTGTCTCATCACTGTACTTCGTACACTACGTCCAAATTGCGCCTCTCGAGTCTCGATAGTGGCACAAGTCAAGTGGCCTCGAAGCGTACCTAGGTTCCCACTTTTATATCGTTGTTTTTTCCCCTCAACTGCTTTCGTTTTGTATGGCGTCACAGTGCCTTTCACAGCATGTCATCGATCGACTCGGAGCCTTCCGAACTCCACTATTCAGAAATCACAACACACGGAACACCACGGTCGTGGTCGTGACTGTATCAGTCCTGTACGATTTGCCATCATTACCATCGAATATTGCGCTATTATCGATGCCCCCAACTCAGGGGCGTAACCAAGAAACTGCGGGAGGAAAAGGGGCAAGTCAGGGGCTAAAGGCCTAAAATCGAGGGTCATGAATCGCGGAAGAAGACAAATGCATCCAATGGACCGTATCGTCTCACCAATGGGTAACCAAATCCAAAATCTTCCTTCGGTGAACCTATTCGCTAGCGGTGTGTTGGACATGCAAGACCCCTTGACGGACAAGCTGTCAGCAAGTCGCACTAAACAAGAAGAGGTACGTGTAAGTGGACGGCGCCGCATGCTCGGATACTAACACAAACCAGGGGGGAAGGGATCTTCATGGAGGGTGGCAATCTCCCCTTTTGTGAGGTCACAGCTTGCAAGCCAACAAATCTCTATTTGATGGCCGGTCCAAAACCTCCGTCTCAACGCTCATCCAGGCGGTAAGGTTCTTCGAGGGTTTATTCCCGCCTAATAGACTCCAATCCCAAAGACTGGATCCTCTGTGCCCGCGTGCAACGTAGAGGACTCGTACAACCGAGAAATGACGCCGTGCATTCGTCAGTCAAATGACGCATCGTGTCGAGATGTCTGTTGGATCTCCTTTGCCTCTGTTGGCTTCCTCGAAGGGAAATATTAAAGAACACGCTTCATCTGCATGATACTGTCCATTGAGTTTGATCATCACTTCACTTGCTCGCCCAACACATCTTCTCTCATCCCCGACTCTCTGGACTCTCTCCCAAGCTGACATTGCATAACACACGTGCTTGATATATATTCGAACATTATACCCGGTATTGATCGTCTCGGACTATCACAATTATTACTCGCCTTGGTAGACCGACGACGGTCGACAAACTCCCACCTTTTCCAACATCCCATTCCTCCCACCTCTTACCTCTCTCACCACACATCATGGCATTCGCATGCCCCGCCATACCTGCACGAACCATGCTCACTTCCGCACCTCGACACCGCGCCTGCGCAGGTGCTCTCCGGGGCCGAATTCCTAGACCATCTCCATCCGCCGCCCGCATGCCCATCGCCTCGCGGACGAGCAACTTCCACGTCTCGGCATCGCAACCAAACCGCGAGCGGAAACCCATGAACCCCGAGCCCCGGGAAAATCCCGCCGAGGAGCTGAAACCCCCGAAAGATTTCAAAGTGGGAGGGAAGAGGTTTGCCGATTTTGACATTGAGGGTCGCGTCTTTATCGTCACCGGCGGTAGTCAGGGCCTTGGTCTGTGCATGGCCGAGGGAGTGGCCGAAGCTGGAGGAAAAGGTGCGTCGAGAAGGACCACTTCCAAGGAAGAAAAAGAGGGGAAGAATAGCCGACTGACGTTGCAACAGTGTACTGTCTCGATGTGTTTCCAGAACCCAACGGCGAGTGGAAAGCGGCCCGAGAACGCATCGCCCAGACACCGGACAACGTAGGGTTCCTCAAGTACCGACAGAAAGACGTGAGGGACGTGGAAAGCCTCAACAAGCTGATCGAGTCCATCGCCGACGAGAACGGCCGGCTCGACGGCGTCGTCGCCGCCGCCGGTATCCAGCAAATCACCCCGGCCACCCAGTACAAGCCCGAGGACGTGTCGCGGATGATGGAGGTCAACTTCCAGGGCGTCCTCATGACCGCCACCGCCGCGGCGCGCCAGATGTTCCGCTACAAGTGCCGCGGCAGCATGGTCTTCGTCGCCAGCATCTCCGGCTCCGTCGCCAACAAGGGCCTCATCTCCCCCGTCTACAACTCGTCCAAGGCCGCCGTCCGGCAGCTCTCCCGCAACCTCGCCATGGAGTGGAGTCCCATCCGGCCCGACGGCACCGGCGGCATCCGCGTCAACTGCATCAGCCCCGGCCACATCCTGACCCCGATGGTGCGCAAGAACTTTGAGGAGGTCCCCGGCCTGCGCGAGAAGTGGGAGGGCGAGAACATGATGGGCCGTATTGCCGAGACCCACGAGTTCAAGGGCGCCGCGCTCTTTCTGCTCAGCAATGCCAGCAGCTTCATGACGGGTAGCGACATGGTGATAGATGGCGGGCATACTGCCTGGTAATGGCGAAGAGCTGCCAGAACAAGGCGCAGGCGCTCTGCCGGGGAACTTCATTTACATGTATCATGTATGTCCATGTATAAGTACCTATATACTCCGTACGGCAGGGGATACAGTCCTCTTTTCCTTACATACGTACCATACTTGTGTCAATTCACATATGCCAGTACCAAACTGACAATATATTTTACATCACGGAGCGGAGAGACCTGATGTTCTGGACAAGACGTGTCAATCCTGGGTTAGAGAGTACAGATATTGCCACTTTAGCAGTCGTGTGTAACTTAGGTATGTACAAGTTACATGCCCACCTAGGTACCTAGGTACGTATGATGGTACGAGGTACGTTGTGCCCTGCCTCTGACTGTTGACCCCCTGACCGCTCAGCCATTAACCCCTTAAGCCTTACCCTTGACCCCTTGACTCCTTACCCTGACCCCTTACCCTGACCCCTTACCCTGACCCCTTACCCGTGGCGTTTTGACCCCCCTCCTGATGCCCTCGAGGTCATCATCTCACGGCAAAGCACAGATGCCCACAGGAGGCATTAATCCCGAATGCCATACCCGAATCGCCGAACCACAGTCCACGTACTGCGCGAGGTATATGCCCATGTCATCTGTATCGAAGACCACTGCCACTTGTTAGCTTGAGCCCCGGCCTCACAACGCCGTTCGCAAAGACATGTTAGCGAATGTACCTGTAGCAGACCGCAAGAATGTCTCCCCCAACTTTGCATATCCCTCGCTGTACGATCTCTTGATGCCCAAGACGCAATAGTCGTGTCCATCCCCAGCGACCCTATTAGGCTGGAGAACAAACTCGCTATAAGGGACGTCGATGTGCACGGCATCTCCAAACCCGAACCTGACGTGGGCCATGACGTTAGCATAGTGGCAGGGAACCGAGTAGACATCGTCCCCGATCAACTCGGCTTCCGGGAAGAACTGCAAGAGCCGCTCAAAAGGGGCATCCGGGAGCTCAGTAAACGTGGACGTCGTGTCTAAGCAAGCGCCGAACACGTCCTCAGGACCGGTCAAGTTCCAAGACGTTGACTTGGACGCTGCGAGGAACTGGATGGCATCGAGGTTGATGCAGTATCTATCGAGGTTTCGTGAGTACGGCATGCCCAAGCAAAGTGAATGTCGAGAAAACGCACGAGAGACCGAATGCTGTTTCCCACAAACTTGAGAGTGATAGCCTGTGCAGCTCCCCGTGGTATTTACGAATGTCAACACCGCCAAAGACGAGTTCCCCTGTCATCTTGTTAGTCGTTTGTCTCTACCTCTACCGGATAGACGGTACTCACCACTACCCGTGGCGTCTCCAAGACGAGACCCCGCTGCGCCGATGGACAAGCTGAAGGTAAGGTTCTGTACGAAACCCGAAGTTGACAGGGCCCCCAGGACACCGTCGAGCCTGTCTCTCCCGCGCGGCACGGAGAGACCCAAGCCGAGACTACCGACAGAGAGATCATCTCCCAGATCCTGATTCAATCCAAACTGGGCCTTTTGGATACGGCGACCTGTGTAGTTTTGTTAACCGGCGTGCTCCTTTCTCTGCATTTCAATTTTCAGGGGCTCTCCCCCAGTAACATGGACGCACCGGCAATCCAGACATCATCCTCGAATGCCCACAGCCGAATGAAAGCTTCACCTTCTAGCGTCGTGAAGGTGTTCGAAAGATTCCGCGCCGTGGAGGATTGGTGGGGGTTGTAAAGCCCCGGCTGTGTACCGGCGCAGTCTTCCCCTGTGTAATTTCGCCCAGAGTTGTACTCCTCGAAGAACGTGCAAAGAGGTGTGGTCCAGAGGTTGTTGGAGCTCAGCCCGATGGGAAGCCAGAGAGGCTGCCTCGGAGTTCCAATCTCGACTGTCTCGTATTAGATGACACCACCAGACGTCTTTGGGTCAGAGCACCGCTCTAGTCAAGGGGGCGGGGAGAGGGAGAGGCGAGGATATGCGTACCTTCAACCTCGTAGCTGTAGCCCCATAGAAATGGAGACACTGCAATACCGGCTGATACGGATCCAGGGCCATGAGATGAATCGGGATTTCTCTTCCCAACTTTTTGATCCGAGAGGTTTTTGCTGCGCAGTGGGAGTCTGACGACACCTTCAGGGATGGCAGATTCTCGCTCCAATGCAGACCCGGGAGCGCAACAGGCGCCTAACGCCATGGCGAGGAGAAACGTAAGGTAGTAGTACATGGTGACTGGCCTCGTATATAAAGCTGGGCAGTCCGTAATGAAGGTGTCCAGTGCAACCAACCACAGGTTCACAGCTTGGGCATATAGGAAGAGCATTGATTTATATCATGCGACCGTGGAGATGACGAGTCTACAACTCCCTATACAAGGGATACCCAGCTGCAGTACCCATAATTATGCCTGGCCTGACAGCCGCGGACCGTGGTTTCGCTGCAGGCTGCCTTTTCTGGCTGTAGGTGAGGTGGGAATCGAGAGCAAACGCAAACACCACGACTGGAAAATCCCGCCGAGCTTCTCGTATCATCGGCACTGTATCCTTGGAGAAAAGAAGCCATCATGCTTTCATTTGATGTCACCCCCGCCGCGGATCAGGATGCGTATGCAGGTCTCCCTTCCTGGCCGCCCCGGCCGCTGGTCCTGGATGAATACGATCGGCGAGACGGCCGGGGCAGCCTATCAGCCCCGTCTGTGACACCCTACCCTGGAGTTGTGAAACCGCCCTTGCGTCCCAGGCATCCTGGCTCATAACGGGAATCGAGTAACACATGCGCGACAGACATCTCTTTGTTTGCGGCCCGAATCCGATGACGGCGAAAATTCACCAACTATATTCTAGAGGATACTATGTCGGCACGGCCCAGTATACCAGGTGTCACAGAAGTCATTCACAGGTCGATTCTAATTGCACTCGTAACTCACAACGCTGCGGAAATCGACGGTAACCAGGATGTAAAAGAAGAACTCAGCAAAAAGCGCCATCGCCATCGCCATCGCCATCGCCATCGCCCTAGTCACAACCAGAGTACACAGAACATGCTCAAACTTAACCACGCGCCACGACGTCCTCGATAATGGTATAGCACTCGGCTGGATCCTCAAAGACGTGCCATGATTCGCGTGGGACATCCTTGAAGGCATCCTCGAATCGTTTGTCGTCGTTCTTGGACTGGATGCCAATGGAGTCGATGTCTGGCACTTTGCGAATGAGAATGAGCTTGACCCAGTCTTTGAATTGGTCGTAGCTATCTTCAGTCAGTGAATTGTTCCCAGCCGGCTCATAACCGAGGGCCAGACTCGAAATGAGAGGGCAACGCAGCAAAGGGGTGCAGCGATGGGACTCTTACATCGCACTATAGGCCTCCGGGTCGGCCTGGGTCGAATCCCCGATGAGAATCATCTTGCGTTTGGGGAACCAGCGGTGAAGCTTTCTGATGCGGTCCGTCTTGTATTCCTCCGTCCCAAGCGTCAGAGCCGTCAGCAGCCCAGCCACAGTGCGCCAGCTTGAGTCTCGCAGGATGAGGGTGCCGTGTGGGTACCACTGGTGGCAGAACTCCCTGAGGAAAGGATACAGGTTGTAGGGCGAGGCGGAGAGGTAGAACCACGGCGCCGTTTTCGGAATGACAGACGAGATGTGCTTGTAAAGTTCCGGCATGCCCTGTATGGGGGTGGGAGAATCCACAAATGTCTTCAGAAGGATGCCGAGAGGATTTCCCGTTTGAGTAATCTTGATCGTGTCGTCAACGTCTATGGGCGCAAGGTTAGGTAAGTGAGCCATCAAAACGAGCCACAGAATTTTGGCCAACGCGAACCTGACACAACCGCCCATCCCTCCGGCTCGGCGAAGCAAGTCTTCATTTCCAACACACCCGCCGTGCCCTTCGGCACCACTGCGCTGGAGGTCACGACGGTACCGTCCGCCCCATCCAGAAGAGCGCGGCTGTCCGTGCTGATGCCGTTGGGGCCAGTCGGGCCTAGACGGAATTGCTGATCGACGTGGACCACGTTCGTGTAGCGCGCGCGCCTGACGTCTCGTAGGAACGGAAGCAAGCGTTCCCTAATGGTCTCGCGCTCGGAGGCGTCGTCGGCAATGCCCAGCTTCTCTGCGATGCTGGCCACCATCTCAAACAGCTTGCGGTCAATGTCGCCGGGCGTCTTCTCGAAAACGGCCGCGACGAACTCGGCCGTCCATCCGCCGCCTGGCGTGGGCGAACGGTAGGCGGTGTTGTCGAACAGCCATACTATGTCGTCCTGCGTAATGGGGCGGCCCATGGGGTTGCGGCTGCCGAGGTAGGACGTCCACTTGTCGATGGTGGAGATTTGTAGGACAGAGGCGATGGTAATCTGATCGCTAGGGTAGGAAAGTCGTGATTCCATCTCGTCAAACTTGCGTTCCGTGCGGGTGCGCCTCTGTAGGTTGTTGGCGAGGCCCGCCTTTTCGGGCGTGCCTTTTAGGCTTCGGGAGCTCATCTTTGGTGGCTAAGGAAAGACGTGAAGTCACGAGACAGGTTCGCAAGAAAGCAGAAGTTATGGTGGAACGGTCATTTCCCAGACAGTGATTCTCCCAGACTCGGTAAAAGGTGGGCGAAGGGGTCTTAAGAATAGAGGCGGAATAGGTGCTGGATGTCAGGAGGACGTGGCGATGTGGGAAAAGAACATGTGCAATTTGACCTTCGACCTCCCAGCGACCGCAACAAGTGGCTGATATCTCACAGGTAGGTTATTGGGGCCAGGGACTTGCTTTCCTCATTCGTCGCCATCGTGTCACGCATGGTTCTCAGTCCTGCCACCTTCTAGGTGGAGCCTGGCAAGTTGGCCAGAGGTGGGAAGGAGGCGACTATTTTATCAAGTGAGAGCTGCAGCATAGTAGACAAGAAAGAAACCCAATGATATTACAGGACGACGTAACCAGGCTCATGCAGCTGGTGAAGCAGTGGGTGGTGGTTGTTGTTGATGGTCGTGTGATTAATTACGGGTCACTTGGATCGATGTCCCTGATGTTGCTGATGGGTCCAACGTCACGTGGTAGGTACAAAGTACCTACGCGCGGACTTATCGATAAGAAATCTGAGACGTGGAGGCCAGAAAATGGACTAAAGATAATCCGCACTCCCCTGCTTTATCCATCCATGCACCACGCGTCCACTTAACTCCATAGCCCCTTTTTTTCGCTCACCGACCGATTTCATCTCGACGGTCCTCACCGTCCTCTGCAATCACCGTCGCCTCAAAGAGGTCTTCCCTGCTACCGGTGGGTGCACCGTGCCCTCATTACTAATTCAAAACTTCATTACTGTATTCTATCTTGGCGACGCAACCCGCAAACCCCATGGAAGATTTGAACCGGGGATACCTTTGACCTCTCACCTGCGCGCCAATTCAATCTTTTCCCCCTGTATATCTTCTACCTTTGCGTCTCCTATTTACGATCTTGACTCTTCTTGATGCTCTCGTCACCGCACCGCCTTCTCCCCGGTACTCATTTCCACGCAGCGCATCTTTCCAGCCTGCAAGCACCGCCATCATTATGATCGATACCAATTCAACTCAGCTGTGTACCAACAACAACGCCGATTATGCGGGCGAACTACCGACCGACGAGTGGACCATGTGGTCGGGCTGCGGCGTCCCTACCTATAGCGATACCGTTCCCTACCTCCGAAGCTGCTGTGACGCCCTCGACGGCTACGTCTTCTCCTATCAGGACATCTTCCCCCTCCTCGCCGAGTCCGAGGCCATCTCAGACTGCTGGGCCAGCTGCATGGTCAACGTTTCTAGCGTCTATTGGGCCGATTCGGTAAACGTCACGGAATGCCTCATCGCCAACGACGAGCAGTACAGCAACGAGAGGTCTGCTGTTCGTTGTGGCGGACCTGCGATGCGGACGCGGGAGAATTCCGCCACGCGACACGTCCATGCCGGCGATCTGATGGGTTGGAGTGTCGGCGTCATGGCCCTCGCTGCCTGCTTCTTCAGCTGGTAGCTGTGCTTTGTCTGCGATCGATTGGGAATCTGGCACGACAAGTCGAGGATGCGGCCTTGATTAACGAACCGGAAGGACCGACCTTTAATGAACGGGGCGGGCTTCATGAGTGCTGGCTACTTGTTTCCGCTCGAAGGCAACAAGCCAATTTTCTCAAGGGCTGGCACAGCGGCTCGTGCGCTCTGGGACTGTTTGTGTCCATTGCCAAAGCTCTGTGCCCAGCAGTGCCTAGCATCCTATCAACCAATCGATGTACCACCATGTGTGGGGGCACAGGCCCTTCTTGCATCGGAAGCAAGACAGACAATACTCGCACTTTTGGCGTTTTCTTTGGGATCACAATGGAGGGTGTGAGAACTCAATGTCGACACAGGATCGTGCCCGGCAGCACGAACCAAACAGGACGGGCGACGTAAATAGGTCTGCCTAGCGGTCCCGGGCGCCACCAAGATGCGGAATGCCTAGGAGAGGATACCCTGACAACCGATCCATGAATGGAACCGCACGAGACTCACACGATACTATTCGTACCTTGGCATGAGGCGCATTGTTTGAAAAGAGAAGGTGTAATATACGGACGTCTTATGATCATGCTGGCCACGTGATTAGATGGACGGTAGACATGTTTGGGGAGTAATTTGATTGGTACTTCTCTGGAGACTTTCCTTAAGAATCATGTGAATCTTAAGAGCGATCACCATGTGGTAATGGACCTCGATGAAGATTGTTGCAATGGTGCGTCTGTATCTTCGGAACAGCGCGGTCAAGTCATCGAATGGTACGCCGGCAGCTTGAGAAAGTGATGGCAAGGGATGTAGATCTTCTCGTGAGTCGTCACATCACATCTGCATAACAGCGGGATGCGCCGATCCGATGGGGTACCATGGCAATTGATCAACTTGGGGTTTTTCGTCAGTGACACGGTGGCACCGACATTACGTCGTCAACCTTTGGTTGTCCGCCTGTCCCTCGAATGGCAGATGCTCAGGGTTTCCTTGAAAATCCAGTAGTTCTGAACATCCCTAGTTGGAGAATTGTCGAGATGATTGACTAAACCTGTTCTATTGTCTTGTGGAACGATTTCTGTTCACCACCCGACGATACAGATCCCTGTAAGGGAAAATGACATGGCTGCCAATTAAGCTGAAAACGGACACTACATTACGGGCATTACCCTGATATAAGGTCTTCTTCACCACACTACATTAGTAGTAGTCGCACTTCGCCAGGGACATCTTCCTCGTTTCTTAAAAATCCACAGTGACATAGATATCTATTGATACGTACCTTGATGATGTAGTTGCGCACTTAGCTCGTTGCCGCATCGATTGACGTCATGGATACGTTTCCAGGAAAACATACCCGCGAGCAGACGATGGGGCATCACTAGACGGAAAGGACAAAACCAGGACCCCCGGCATTATTAGCCAAGGCGTTACCATGCTGACCACAGAGTCGTATTCCAGAGAAATCACGAATTGCTACACTCAGCTTGGACTCACCCAACTCGCAAGCCATAGCATCGAGACTCCAGACGATGGACCCAGCAACGCATCCGATGCCTCCGGACCCATCACAACCGCCGCCGATAGACCATGGGCCTCCTGTTTCTGTCCCTTACAGTGAAGTGCGACCATCGGGAAGAGAGCCGGCGCTGGCCCCCGACGAAAAACCCGACGTCGTCGAGGCCTTCGACGCCGGCAAGCCTACGCAAAGCCACGAACTCGCCGACAAGTCCACCACGGAGAAACCACAGGAAGAAAAGGGCTACGCCGAGGTGGAACACGGTGATACGGAGGTCAAGAACCTGGGATGGAATAGCGAGAGCCCGGCCAGGGTCGCCAGCCCACTCGTCGGCGGCCTTTCCAACGAAGACCTCTGGGCCCTGATCCGCCGCTTCGACAAGCAAATCTTCCACGTCAAGTCCATCCCGGAACCTCCCCTGGGCGGCCTCGATCTCAACATTGCCGAGGAGGAAGAGTTCTCCCCGGACAAGCTGCGCGCTCACGTCGAGCGCCTCTACATGACTGTCATCGTCGGAGCTTTCGGTTTCTGGAAGCACATTGTCCGTCTTCGCTCCTGGCGCGAGCCCCGCCGCACGTCCGCCTTCCTCGCCGTCTACGCACTTGCCTGGGTCTTGGACCTCGTCGTCCCCACGCTTCTCACCTTCCTCGTCGTACTCATCGTGTACCCACCTAGCCGAGCGTACTGTTTCCCGCCGGCCCCGCCGTCCGTCGTCAACTCGGCTACCGGGGGTGTGAAGAAACCCGCGTCTGGCGTGCTGGCTTCGGCCGATTCCGTCACAGGTGCCCCCGAAAAGCACTCGGGCGAGGCGGTCGAGCAAGAGGCGCACAGCTTCGTGTCATCCATCTCGTCACTCGTCGTAAGCACCGCCGCCGGGAAACACCCGCAAGGTGATCCCCCGTCCGACCCCGCTGCCTCTGCGGCTGCCCCCGACCCGGCTGATGCTTCTATGGACCTGGTGGATGCCAAGGACAAAGCGGCCGGGGAAGAGCCAGGTACGCACCACGATAAAACGAAGAAACCCGTTTCAGAGGCGATTTGGGTCAAGGCTAGGCCGGCCATGCGCATGATGGCAGACGTGAGTGGATCTCTTTTAACCACCCGCAAAGAAACCTCAGAGGCACTGACGGGGTTTCTAGTTTGTCGACACGTATGAGAGGTTTGGGAATGCCCTGAGCCCAACAACCCCGTTCCCCCAGGGCGAATCGAGACTTAAGCTTGCCGGTATCCTGGTACCGGCCATCTTGGCATCTCTGGTCGTGTCGCCATACATGGTTTGGAAAGCCAACGGCTTTTCCATGGGATTCGCTTTTTTCGGTGGCCCTCTCATTCAGCGAGGCGTGTCCTTCATCAATCGGTATGCACTCCCCATGCAATCACGCCTGTTGGCCAAGCTGACATGAAGCAGGAAACTCCCTGACTGGCAGAAATATCTTGAACTGCGCAATACGGTTCTCAAGGGGGTTCCCACGAATGCCCAACTCACTATCACACTGCTGCGCATCGGCGAGCGTAACAAGGCTCCCATCCCCCCACCTCCGGTCTCCACTGCTCCGCCGTCAACCGAAGCAATTCACGCTGAGGGCAAGGATGAAACCATGGCAAATCTAGGTAAGAGAAACCCCACTTGCAAAGCTCTAATTTCATGGCAACACGTCTTGACTGATCGAAAAAGGTGCCGAAAAAGGAGAGATTGAAGAAGCAGTGCAGCCCGATCAAGACGCCTTGGCACCAGTGGAGTCGGAGACACGGCCGGAAAAGAAGCAGACAAAGGGCCGGAAGATCATGAACCTCCTCAAGGGCACCGCCAAGGGCAGCGTTAACACGTCGCTCACGGCGAACAAGGTGCGGGCCATGGCCGGCAGTGTCCACGCCAAGGAGCGCCTGGGGGTGGTAAAGGGTCTCGAGCAGCCCGATCCGGCCAAGGGCCCTGTCCGGTTCCCGGCGCGGTACCAGGGTCAGCCGGGACACGCGTACATTACGACGACGGCGACGACTCCGGCGCTGAGTTGGACGGCGGAGCTGGAGGACGTGAATCCGGCGTGGAGCGTGGCCATTGGCGATATTGAGGTGAGTGTCCCCCGTACTTTCAAGGGAAAGACCAGTGCTGACGGTGGTTACGGGCGCAGGAACTCCAGAAGGTGGGCGGTCTGGGATGGAAGTCCAAGATCGTCGTGGGGTGGGCGACGAAGCGGGAGATTGCCGACGGGCTGATTATCAAGGATAGGATGGGTGAAGAACGGCACCTTACTGCGATTCTGACACGGGATCAGCTGTTTAACCGGTTGGTAGCCATGGGGTCGCAGATGTGGGAGGCGTGGTGAGCAAGGGGATGGGAGTATTATGAGTATCCTGGCTTGGTCGAATTTGAGAAGGAATGGAATGTAACTTTAGTCCCACATGCATGCTTCAGGCTTCTGCCGGCTAGGAATGTCTGATTGCCAAAAATTTGAAACATTTCTACATCCGTTGACTTCAATGTTGGTGATGATGCCATCGGATGGCGGAGGTCGCAGCTACTTCGTTTTCCTCGGTACGTGTCTCGTGTCGCACGGGCTGGCCGGAATGGAACGGAACAGAGTTATTCCGGGACCGAAATGAATGTGGATCTTGGCACATATCAGGATCTCTGTAGGGATCAGATCGATTGAATAAACCTCAAATCAATAGATCATAATCCTTGAGAGCCTCCGCGAGACTGCATCTAGCGGGCGTGGTGACCAGGCACGAATGTGCCCCGTCAGGGCCCTTAATCAAGTCGTTTGTTGGAGAAGCCCAAAGGTGTTCCAGGATCTGGGTTTCATTGGAGCTGTGGTTCGCGATCCCAATCTTGACCGCCGCATATCTTCTCAGCTTTTCGTCTCGTGCAAGCCATTGAGATCTGGAGGACGATCCGTGCCCGAGCTTTTCGATAATCGTGTATCGTTCCTGGAGCTTATCATTCAATTGACTTGGGTGGTAACCGCCGGGACGGTATCCGTCCAGTCGTTCGACGTCGCTGATATAATCATAAAGCGGCCCATCGATTGTCACAGGTAGTTTCCATGTCTGAATGGCCACAGTGTATGGAGCTTGCTAGTGGTAGTCAAGTATTGCAAACCAGGGCTTTGTTTTGCAAGAAGTGGTATGTAAACGATCGCATATTCTCCAGCTTATGATGGAGAGAAGGTGCAGGCTGACCGGACCAACCTGCGCAGGCAGGTTTTTGCCATTGGAAGCAAAGCCCCGCCTCGTCACGCGGGACCTTGATGTCGCACAGCAAATGGCACTTCACGATCAGGTCTGAATAGGGGCAAAAAGTGGCAACTTTCTGTACGTTGAATATCACGTGACAATGGGACAAAATTCTGCCTTGATCTTGACCACCCATTGTCGGCCCTGGAACAACTAGGTTCCGTTCCATTTGCGGCCAGCTTATGCGACACAGCCATTCTCTTCCATTACCTTGGCCGATTGGATGTCGCTGTCCGTGCGTAACGACGTCATCGTGATTCTGTCCCTAAGGTGTAGGTACCGAAGCCGGACACTACAGTATACGTTGTACCCAGTCAAGTATCCGTACCTCCACCATGAAAGCATTAAAAGGTACTTCTGTACCTGTTCCTGATGCCGTATTTGAAGGGAAGCTGTCCCTCTCTGTCTTGGCGACCCTTGACTCCCGGGCAGAACACACCTGATGCCCATTCTCAGAGTCAACGATGAACTGCGTACTCCGGCGATCACGCCAAGGCCTAACGGCAGCATCCGCAGGTTGTTTTTCAAGGCGTCCGGTTTCGAATCATCCGGCACATCTTTTCCTCCGGACCTTGGCTACCTCTGGCAAGAAGCATCCCGACACGCCAGAGTCAAGGGCTCGAGACCTTAGCCAGAAGTCGGTTGACGAAGAGGAGCAGGACTTTGTCGAGTCCTTTTCGCGCCGGCAACAACACAGCCGGCCATGGCATCGAGCTGGCGGCGTGGCTAATAGGCTTCCCGACTCGCTATTGTCCCTTGATCCGACAAACGGGGACAGGACCAGAGGTGAGTGCGTCCTCTGTGGTGGCGTGGCTGGCGAGTAATAGTAGCTGGCGCCATCCTCCGACACCCCACGCCGCCCCTTGACTGACTCGATTCTGTTCCCAGGTCGGCTGCTTACCACGCCTACACGGCTCCTCAAGTTAATACTGCCGCTCCCATTCCGGGTGGCAAACGGCAAGAGTAGCGACAGGGAAGGACAGGGGGAATCCAGGAACTCCCAAAAGAAAAAAGACAAGGACGACGACGAAGATTCCATCGAACCGCTAGCTCTACTGGTCCATCCCCAGCAGCCGCTTTCCTACCTCGAACGACTCATTCAGGCCGAGCTCCCCCCCATTTACGTCGACAGGCGCGAACGGCTCCCCGAGGTCGTCTTTCGTGCCGAGGGGGATCTCCAGGGGGCAAAGGGGCACAAGGATGGACCGATGGACGAGTACGGCGGGGCGATCCGCAACGACGACAACGACGGGAACGTAGCGTCCTACTCCGGGCTGGGCCGCGAGGGTCCGCCGCGATCGGAATCCGAGGCGAAATGGGTACGGTGGAGCAGCAGCACGGAGATTGGCGACTTTATCCGGGACGCGGCGCGGGGGCGCGAGTTTGCCATCAACATTGAGGGCTACGAGCCGGAGCTCCGCGTGGCGGTGCCGAGCTTCAACGACCGCACGCACTACATGCGGGAGCGGCTGCGCAGGATGTCGCGGCACGTCAAGGGCCAGGCGCAGATCAAGAAGGAGTGCGACCAGCTGGCGAACAAGGCGGCGCACCGGCTCGCGCAGGGCGGGTTCGGGGCGCTGGTCGGGTGGTGGGCGGCGGTGTACTACGTGACGTTCCACACGGAGGCCGGGTGGGATCTGGTCGAACCGGTGACGTACCTGGCTGGCTTGACGACCATCATTGGCGGTTACATGTGGTTCCTTTACATCAGCCGGGACCTGAGCTACAAGGAAGCGCTCAACGTGACGGTGTCGAGGCGGCAGCAAGCGCTCTACGCGGCGCGCGGCTTCGAGCTGGATGCGTGGAAGGAGCTCACGCAGGAAGCCAACGCGCTGCGGCGGGAGATTAGGACGGTAGCGGTCGAGTACGACGTGGACTGGGACGAGACGAAGGATCTCGGCGGTGAAGCTGTCAAGGAGGTGCTCGAGAAGGAAGACACCAAGGAAAAGAAGCGCAAGGCGGATGAGGACGATCAAGATGAGGAGAAGACTCGAGGCAGGGACAGGAAGGCCGAGGGGAAGGAAACAGGTTCTGCAGCGTAGCGAGCATGTTGCCAGGCGGTTTGTTTATTAGCAGGAGCCAGCATCATTGAGCAGCATCGAAACGGAAAAGGGGTGTTACTTAGTACATAGTGTACAGTTGTGTCTAGCCACTGTAATGCTGAGTAATCCAACGATAAGCTCTCAGGGCGTACCAAAATGCATGGGATAAGGGTGGGTCCGGTAGAGGCGGTGACGTCGAGCCTTTTCGCTTCAGTTTGCATGGTGACCCCGCCCCCGCCCGCGTCTCGTCTCGTACTTGTTCGACCACGACTGCAGCTCCCCAAATCCCGTCAGGCAACCCCCCAAAAGACAAGCCAAGTCGCCTGCCATCTTCCATTGATTCCTTGTTCGTACTCCGTATAACAACTTGATGAATGAGGCCTTTCACCTCGGTCGTGCCACCAAACTCCCCGCCTCTGGGGATGTGTCGATCGTGGGTCGACGTGGGCCGATTCTGATTTTATTTATTTATTTAAATGGTTTTTTTTTTTTCATCTTGACCTCTCTATGGGCATGAATCTGACCCTGTATCACCTTCTTCTTCTGATCTAAAAGGACAGCCCCCTTTACTTTTTGTCCTGCGTGGTCTTCTGCGCCTAATATCACATCTCACTCATCTGCAGAGCTCTTCTTCTTTCCCCGCTTCGGCGTCGCAATCGCAGCCGAGACCCGACCCTTCAGAACCACAAACCCCTCAGAAACCACACAGCAACGACAGAAACGACAGCGACAACAGCGACATTGACCACTACAATAATCACAATGTCGACTCCTTATATGCTTCGTCTGCCTGATGGCCAGACGTATACAGTAACGCCCGTTTTCGCCGGCCTATTCTTCAAAGCCCAGACGCTCATCACCAACGCAAATGCCTTCCCCATCGGCTGGACCGTGGTGCTCAACACCGAAGGAGGGAGTCCGGACGATCTGACAGCCGCCCTTCTCCATTTTGGTGATGTCCGCCCCGATGCCGAGGATCCCGTCCATGCAGAGGGCCACCACCGTCCCCGGCGTACCAACCCATACAAGCATCCGACCCTACAGAACGACAACCTCTTCATCTCCTCCATATCTACCCCTTCCAACTCCGAGTACAAGCCTGCTGCCAGCCCCAGCCGCCAGGTCGCCATGATGCTCTGGATCACCCTCTACTGGTACTTCCATCAGCCGGAGCCCTCCCCCTACCTCACCACCGAGGCCTCCAAAAACACCCCCGAGGAGGCCCGGCCCAAGGGGGAGTGGCGGATCAACATCAAGCGAGAGGGCGTCCTGCGCGGCCGCAACCTCATCCCCAAGCTCGAGCGCATGGGTCTCGTGGCAAGCTTTCACTCGGCCGTGGGAACCTCCATCGACGACTCGGGCCACGAGTGGTCGCACATTTTCGTCTCCCGTCGCATGTTCTGGCAAATCCCCGGCCGTCTCTTCCTCTTCACCCTCAAGCGCAACCCGCACGCGCCTTTCCTGGGCTCCCCGCCAACGAGCCGTTCGGCGTCCCCCAACTCGAGAGACTCGCCGCGGACCCTTTCCCATCACTACACCAATAGCCGCTCGTCCTCGGCCCCCAGAAACTCGGCCGCAGGCCGTATCGACCTCGACATCCCCGAGTCTGTGACCCCGGCCCCCATGGTCCTCCTTCAGTCCCTGAGCATTCCCTCCGGGCCCTTCAACTCCACCTCTCACCTACCAACCTACTACCCCCCCGGACCCATGGTCTATACCATGACCAAAGGCATCCGTCACCCCCTTCGCCCGAAGCCTCCTCGCATGGGCGAAGTCTTTTACTCCCGTTACGTTCCCAGCGTCGGCCAGTACCTCTCCTTCCGCGTCGCGTCCATTGCCCCCCAGTCCGTTCCCTATCTCGGTCCGTTGGGACCCTCGCCCCCCGAGAAATTTCAAACGGCCGCGCTATCCGACACGTCGCTCTTGGAATCCTGGATGTCCATCCCCCGCGTCTCGGCCTTCTGGGGTTCCTACCATCCCCATTTCCTTACCGACGCCCTCGCCAGTCATCACTCCTTCCCCGTCATCGGCATGTGGGACGGCGTGCCGTTCGGCTACTTTGAAATCTACTGGGTTAAAGAGGACGTCTTGGGCCGCCACTTGGGAGGCGGTTCGGTCGGTGACTGGGACCGCGGCATCCACTTCTTCGTCGGGGAAGAGTGGGCTCGGGGCCGCGCCGCCGTCTGGATCACGAGCCTGGTCCACTGGTGCTTCACTTTGGATTACCGAACCATGAACGTATGTGCGGAGCCGAGGATAGACAACGCAAGGTGAGAGACTCGATCCCTACTGCCACGGTCTTTTTTCGGCATCGGGAAGACAGCCCGGACGCTAGCCTTTTGCTAACTACATGACAAAAAGATGCGCCCAGGTGCTAGAGCAAGCCGGGTTCGCAAAGGAGCGGGAGGTCGCCCTTCCACACAAGCAATCTTTTTACATGCGACTGACTCGGGAATCCTGGGAGGGTCCTATTTTGTGATGGGCATCCTCGGCGCCGAAGGCCTGGGAATATTATAGTTTGCCAGCCGCGTCTTACAACGTCGCCCCTTGAAAAAGAAAAAGAAAAAAAAGGGGGGGGAGGGGGCCTGCCAAGTCGGGCTCGCCATGTTCCGACGTCGAAAAGTCATCAGATGCAGCGAGGTTCGAGTTCCTGTCCCACACAAAGCCGCGTTGCTGTCAAAGTCATGAATCGCCGGCGAAGAGAATCGGTCCCATCTTTCGCCTCTCATTCGAGGATCCCGACACTACACTACAAACTACAGGATGGAACTACCCCAGTTTTTTGGTTTAGACTTCGGCCAGGTTCTTCCCCATAATCGGACTAGGATCACTAGGGAGTGCTAGCGCTTTGATGGGACGAGAACAATGACGCTGTTCGCCAGGAAGACCGTTGGCGTTGGCGTACCGTCCGGACCGCGTAGTACGGATATAGGCCGGCACTCCGGCCGCCGATGTCATATATGTGAGCGTCGAGCTCTCTCCATGTCTTAAAGAATATCAACCCGCCCGCTCGACCGACTGACCGACCGCGTTTGCCGGGCATGCAACCCGCCGAGCGATGCACTTGTACGGAATAGTAGCGCACGTCTCCTTCTCATCCTCTTCATCTCTAGATGAGTATTCTTGTTTCCCTTCCAACGGTTGTCTCTAGCGCCCACCAACACCCGCACCCGGCGTATTGCAAACCTGTATAGCTCAGGCACACAAAGGCAACCATGTCCTGTCTCCTACATAGACGACAAATCGCCAGTCTTTTCGTCTCTTGACGCAGCGCACGTAGCCAAGTCCGGGGCGCGCAAACCGTTTGCGCCATTTGGCTCCCCTCCCCACCCTCGTTCCTTTCCAACGCCGATATGATTACTCTCCTACCTCCGCACTACGTCCCCGAGGACGTGACGCCGGAGGATTGTATGCTGGCATCGATCTTTTGGGGATTCACTATCGGCTTCGGCTGGTTGACGACGTGGAAGGCCATGCGGCAGAGCATGAGGGTTTGGAGGCGCCACCAATGGGGCGTCTTCCGAAGTGCTTTCATCTGGATGATATGGCTCGAGATTATCGTCTGCCTCATCTTCGGAATCATCTGCTACCTTCACTTGCTCGATATTATTCCTCCGAGGTAAGACTCTAGATGACCAGAGCTCCGGCTCAGCCTACCATTTCTCTCTCTGTTCGGGAACATGGACCACTAACCACTTGTCTTTTGTTTTAGTTTCGCCTTTTACTTTGTCATCTGTAAGTCCTATTTTCTGGCCCTGACTACGATGTTTGCGAGACACCGAATCACTAACACGGCTACCAAGTGACGACTTGGGCTCTACAAGTACGCACTCGCTCCTGGTTTCACGTTATGGGGCCCTCGTATGCTTACCATTAATATAGGTCCAATTTCTTCTCCAGATCATCGTCAACCGCTGCGCAATACTCCTCGCCAGCAAGCGGAAGGCGAACTACATCAAGATTGGGGTGGCCATTCTCATCACGGCGGTCAACATCAGCGTCTACAGTATCTGGATTCCCGCCAGGCTACAAATATCTGAACGGTACATGTGGATCAACTCGTGGTGGGACCGCGTTGAGAAGGTCATCTACCTGCTGGTTGACGCCGCTCTTAATATCTACTTCATACGGGTCGTCAAGAGGAATCTCGTCGGCTGCGGTATGACGAAATATCGTTCACTCGTTCGTTTCAACATCTTTATCATTGGGTTCTCTCTCTCCATGGATGTGTTAATCATTGGCACCATGAGTTTGAGCAACTCGTTCGTGTAAGTCTGCTTTCTCCCCCCTTTCAAGGCGCCGAACATGGCACACGTGCTGAGTGCTGAGTGCTGACGCGATATTGAAACAGGTATATGGTAAGACTGACCCAGTTCTCGAATCCCCCGAACAGAAAGCAAGAGCTAGGACTAAACAAGTATACCTTTTACAGCAAGTTCACCCACTCGCCTACATTGTCAAACTCAACATCGAGATGACCATGGCCGACTTGATCGCAAAAGTCGCCCAAAGCCGCGACGACACACACGATTTCCACAGCGGCGAGTCTTCGAGCTGCCGAGACGCACCAAGCGTTTTGGCCACCAGGATTTCGAGCAGAGCCGATAGCCTGGCGCCCCTTGAAGCGCGCAGGTGGGCCACCGGCGCCGGCGCGGCCTCGAGATCGTCCAGCACGAGCACGAGCTGCAGCATTGCGCCAGGGAGAGACCCCGAGGCGTGTCTCGACAGAGAGCGAAGCGACTGCATGGGCGATCTCACAAACATGCAGGGGGCCACGATGTCTGCGGATGTCGTCATGCTCGACTCTTTTCCCCAACGCCACACCATGTATGGGCTTGGACGGGCGGGGGAAACGAAGTTGGCGCGAGGCGAGGGCGACGATTCGCGACCGAGACTTGCACAGTACTCCCGGCAGAGACGTTCAAGCGAGGGCGATCTTCGAAGTGGTGGAGGGAGAGCGAGGTGGGTTCGCCGGCCCGACGACTTGGACCTGGTGGAAAAGGAACAACTTTAGAGAATCATGTAGAGTGTAAGCAGACAGGGGGGTTGAATGTAACATGGCGTCTTTGGTCCAATGATGTCCAGTTGCGAGTCGCGAGCTCTAAAGATTTACACAAAGAACGTCGGGAGGAATGCGCCAGAACCAAGGCGAGACAGAGTATTAATCAGCTTGTCAGTTGGCTGGGGCGATTGCAACGTCAAACGACTTTTAACTCCGTGCGTAATGTCCGGAACCCTCCGGCCTCACCATCAGATCAATTCCTACATATGAACCAGGGACATTTACCAGTGATCACCTTCACGGCCTCCATCTTCCCTGGCGTGTTGAATCCAAGCGCATAGCACTCGCAAGCTCACACTCTCTAAATCCTCAGAACGAGAACCACTCCGTACATTACAATGACGACACTCGTCAAGACCGTCATCGCCACCGGCGCCTCCTCCGGATTAGTACGACCGCATTTTCCACCTCAGCTTCTCTGTGTATTCACGCATCTGATTTTCGGCATAGGGATTCGAGGCAGTCAAGCAGCTCCTCCAACAAACGCAAGCGCAGCAGCGCTACCGCTTCATCCTGGGCGCACGCAACGTGGCCAAGGCGCAGGATGACTACGCCGCCCTCGCCTTCGACACGTCCAAGCACCAAGTCACCATCTTGCCCGTCGAGCTGTCCAACCTGCGCGACGTGCGGACTTTTGCCCGCCAGGCTCTCGATGCCTTGGGTAGTGACAAGGTCGATTTCCTGTTTCTGAACGCCGCCACGACCGGTAGCGCGGAGAAGCCTGGGCCTTTTGGGTCCAAGTGGTGCGAGGCTCATGTGGTGAATCACCTGGGTAGGTCTGACCATTGACACTCCCTCGTCTTCCCTCGTCTTCCCTCGTCCTTTCTTTTGGACGACAGGCTGGACTAATGCCGATGTGCGACCATGTTCTAGCTCCGCACTACCTGATGCACCTGCTTCGCGAAAAGCTTGTGGATTCGCATTCCCGCGTGGTCTTTGTGTCCTCAGGGGCCGTCAGGAATGTCCCTGATCCGAGTAAGTGTCCTAGACTCCAGGGAGAGAAAGAAAATGAAAAAAAAAAAAAACTCACTGAACCCTTTTCTTCCTCAAAGCCACCTTGGACGAGAATCTCAAGGGAGGCTCCGGCGCCTCCCTCCGGACGGTCTATTCCGAGACCAAGTTTGCCAATCTCCTGGCTGCGCACTGGTGGCGTCGCCAGCTTCAAGGCCAGTGCCGCATCGTGGCCGTGTCCCCCGGATTAATCCCCAACACGGGCCTTGGGGCCAAGTTCGGGATGAATCTCAATATGAACATGCCTGATGCTAAACCAGTATCCGAGGGTGAGTTATTCCAAGTCTCCAAGCTGCCCATGGCCTGGCCCTTGCGCCAGGCAGATTTGTGGCAGAGCTGACGCTTCGGGAATCGCAGGAGCTCAAAGCATCTTGCGGGCTTTCGTCAGGGATGATTTTCCCCAGGACCCAGAGCAGATCTTCCTGACAAGCTGGGGCGAGTGGTGGCCCAAGGAGGTGTATGAGAAGACGCTTGACAAGGCGTTGCAGGATAAGTGGTGCCCGAGCAAGGAGGAGCTAGAGAAGGAGATTGAGGCTCAGCATGAAGGCTGATATAGTACAGTCGATGGCTGACATGGATGATGGTGGCCGAGACCTGTAGACAGACAAGCAGTACGAGGTCATTGTGTGAATTTTGTCTATGATGATGATCTCTATGTTGCATCTGTATAGGCGATGAATCTAGAAATGACACGCTAATGTTGAAAACCGAGAAATATGCCTCCATATCAGGACATTGTCATTGCTTCTTACGCGGCAAATGCGTAGAAGTCTTCAGTCAGAAAGTGGCGCCAGCTTCCCAAGCAAATATATACGAAGAAAATGAAAGAGGAAACGACTAAACTCTTACGGCACCGCGTTTTATATGAGCCTGAACGCCATTGCATGGCCACTTGCTCAGCAAGGCAAGTCACCTCCTAATTTTGTTGAACAGTAACCATTTCATGCTCCTCCGCAGGTGTCGGCACAGGGCCCTGCTTGCCGACAATGTCCTTGTTCCCGAGGTAAGGGAAGAAGAAATAGGGGTGGACAAGAGTCAAGAGGAGGGCGGCGGCAAGGATCATGGCACCGTCGAGGACGAGGAAAGTCGTCTCGTTCTTCATCAGGTCACTACCCCAGCCGTTGGCCATTTCAGGGATACTGTGAGACGAGTCGTTAGTAGGAGCAGCCAGTCCGTTTCAACGGGATGCGAGAGAGGAAATAAAAGGACGGAGAGGCGGGGATGGATGGTCGCATATGGGTATGGGTAAACCAAGACCTACCGGTAGGTGCAGCGGATAATAATGGCCATATAAGCGACGGCGACGGCACAGATGAATATCCGAACTTTCTTGTTCATCTCGGGGCTCGCCTTGCGATACGGGGCCATGGACTCGGCAGCGAAACCCTCGCTGTCCTCGGCCGAAGACCCAACCCGGGCCGGGCCGTTCTTCAAGCCACGCCGACGGCGCAGGAAATAAAGCACCATCAGGCCGCCGCAAAAGACCATGTTGGCGAGCTGGAAAGCGACGCCGGCGACGAGGAGCCCCGAGCCGACGTCCAAGAGACCCATATCCTCCGTGTCGGAGGCGACGGCGGACACGGCACCGCCCACGGCCTGGATGAGGATGGACATGAAATCGGTACCGACAAAGACCCAGGGGTAGAGGCGCGGGCGGAGGAAGGACCACTGCGGGCCGTACCACACGACGAGGTGCTTGCAGGTGATGGACATGGCGGCGGCGACGAGGGTCGGGGCCAGGATGAGCATCAGCAGCTGGACGACGAAGCCGGCGTAGTTCCACGGGTTGTAGGAGAGGGCGATGCGGGCGGCGTAGCCCATCAGCTCAAAGGCGGTGCCGATGGCCAGGTAGGAGATGTAGGACCACGCCTTGGAGCGGTAGCCGAGGTAGGACTGGGCGATGAGCAGGATGGCGTACATGGCCACGAAGAAGGCGCAGGCGCCGGTCGTGAAGTAGTCGCCATAGACGGTGATCTCGACGGGGCAACGCGGCGATACGCCATCGCAGCTGCTGTAGCTCGGGGGCTCGTATTCCAGGTCCATGGGGTTTGAAGGAGGTGGAAGAGACAATGGGGATGAACGAGGGTAGAGAAAGGGCCCGAGTTGGTGAGCCAAAGGCGGCAGAGCGAACGTGAAGTATAGGCAGGGGAGAAGGGAGGCGAGGAGGTAAGAGATGTCAAGTCAAGACGCTCGGTTCATGATAATAGAGACAGTACGAAAAAGCACTAAGCTAGAAGAAAAATAGGTATCTTGTATTTTAAAGTGGATGGCTCCTGATAAATAATGTAAATATTTCCGAATCCAGCCCTGGAGCTTACGAAGCTGCGCCCCATCTTGCGGTTCCGAAGTCTCCGAGTGGCTCTATGCCTCTAAAAGGGTTTCTTCACGTCCAAGTAACGGATAGGCATCGACTAAATGCTGGTTAGGACCCGAATACGCTCGGACTCGGGATCGCTCGGACCGGCTAATTTGTAACCGTCCCGGAGTCCCGGACCCAACCGATCTTTCAGAGTCTCTGATTGGCTCAGTCTGACTGTGAGATCTGCTGGCTGGCGGCGTGGTGTCTTACCACGTTATCATTGAAATGGTCACAACAATCCAGGGGATGAATCCGTTTGGTGTCACTGGTTCGTTCGATCCGTCAAGTCTGTTACTCTAAAGTTAGCGTTGAAACCCCTTTATTTCTCCGTGGTGGTGTCGAGACTACCGTTGGTTCCTGTACGAAGTACAACAAAGTACTTAGTATCACAGCCCCTCGCCCAGTATTATCAAGTACCTACGTTGTATAAATGAGGCATGCCATTCGTTGATTCGGCGACGTCTCGAGGTGTTCTTGGTCTTATCGTCGTGCCTCTTCGCCTTCTTCACACCCATTTCCCTCTTTGGCATCTTTTTTATCCATTCTCCTTTATAGCCTCTCCAGTCGAGATCTCGTGATTCGGCCATTTTCCGCTTCTGGCCTCATGTTATTGCGGCCCTCGGATCTTCCCGTCTCTCCCAGCTCATCCTACTCAGATAAGGGATGCGAAAAGGCGCAATGTCAAGATGAACATGGAGTTTGAAAACCTAACTCGATGGGCCCGTCCTGGACAAATGACGACCGCGTTCATGTACATTATATGGGTAATGGTAATCCCGTCTATCATGCATGCCAAAACATTCAACAACTCGCAACCGTCAGCGTCCGTCAGTGTTACCGTCGCCATTACTGTACTTCCCGCCAGGCACATGGACCAGGCCACATCTCATCAGCCCCTGACATCTAACCGCTCGTCCTCCTCCCCATCTTCGTCATAATCCTCGGCCTCTTCCATCTCCGCGTCGCCCTCTCCATCCGCATCCTCCTCATCGCTCGTCTCCCCCTCCCCCTCACTATCACCCTCGCTCCCCGGATCATAGTCCTCTTCCTCCTCGTCCTCCTCGTCCTGCAACCTCTGCTCCTCCTCCGCCTGCGCCCTCTCCAGCTCCGTCATCCCATCGGCCCCGTTCGGTTCCGCACCCCCCTCGCCCCCCGCGGCCTTCTTCGCGTCCCTCATATTCTCCGCGAGCTCCATCTTCGCCCGCCGCTGCTCTGCCATGCTGCGATCTTGCAGCCCGTTCCTCCGCACATACGACTGGTCGATGCCCTGGTAATCTTCCTGGTCCAGCATCGCAAACTCCAGCTCCTCCGTCCCCTCGTCGCCGCCTGTGCCGGTGAAGACTTCGACGACCATGTTGAACGTCCGCTGGAGGACGCTGGTGTAACTGACGGCGGCGATGCGCCCGAGCGGTGCGAATAGCAGCGGCTTTTTGAACCCCCACAGAATTCCGTTGGGGAGGAAGAAGAGGTACCCGTCCTTGGAGCCCCGGAAGGCCTTGACGTGCACCGCCTTCTCGTTGGGCCGATGTGCTTGGCGCGCCATGCTGTGGAACAGGGCCGGGTTCGCCGAGACGATTTCGGTGGGGTTCCCGGCGGATCGGAGGTGTTTGGTGAAAGCCCAGTCAAAGAGGGTGCGGTAGGTGTCGGAGACGGCGGCGGCATCGCCCGCCTCGACGCCGAGGACGGTGCCCGGCTTCGGCGCCGTGGCTGGGACGGTGAAGACAAGGGGATCGGCTGTTGGGGTCTCGGTTTTGGACGGCAGGCAAGAGCCTCGCGGAAAGAGGACGTAGTTGTGCTGTACTTGTGCTTTTTCGGGGACTGGTAGATAGAATGCATACTCTACATCGCAACCGTTAGCAAAAGTTGGAGGGAGCGGAAGAGTCACAGGACCCAGGGGAACCCTCGTACCAATATCGGTCCATGCATAACAGATGCCCTGGACGGGCGCTTTAGTCCCCGGCGCACGAGCGTAGAGATGGTTCTCGGTAAAGCAAAGGTCGTATTTTTTGCGTTGGGGTACCGACACCGAGAGTTCTTTGACCTCGAGCAGGACGTGCTCGTCGGCAGCGTCGCCACCTTCTGATTTTACGACCACCTCCGACTTGATGCCGTTTGTGTTGGAAGCTGTGAAACCGTTGGCCAGGCCGTTGTCGATTCGGCGACGCTTTGCAGCGGGTTCGGAGCTGTTGATCTGGTCATAGACGAAGTTGGCGATGTTGTTGAAGAGGGTCACGCGAGCTGGTGAATCTGATGGTCATTGTCAGTATCGTCGGCATTTCTTCTCCTAGGATCGTGTAGTCAAAAATGAGAAAAGGGAGACAAAAAATCGTCATACCGGCTGCTTTTTTTATTCCTTCGATAATATCAGGGCGAGACTGGAAGACGGCGCCCAGCCTCTGGCTGTCGAGACTGGCAGCCATGATGGGCATGCTGTTGTGTAGACGGGCTCGTTTCAGTTCCAATGATATTCAGGATAAAATAACAATCACGATACAAATAAGCCGACTGGGTGGTGGCAAAGGCAGGACGAGGATGAATATTGGGTTGTTTGTGAAAGTTGGTGTTGTTTGTTCCGAGTTGCGATTAATTACGTAGAAAACGACTGGCGGACGCGTTTCGACTTTTCGCCTTGACGTGATGGATTGGTACTTCGTACTCCGTAATCAGCGCCCGGGATTAATTCGGCTAATACAAAGATACCCTTGTTATGCCCCTATTTCCCTGGCCCTTCTTGAGCATTGGGGTACCTAGGTGGTGGTAATTATGTAGGTACGAAGTACAATGTCATTCGTACGTACACTTCGTACTCAGTGCCATCGACAGGACCAAGCATAATCGCCGCTGTTAACATCTGCCAGCCTCTTGATAATTGGGCGAGAAAAGGTAGTCCATTCAAAGGTGAAGGGACAATCACGCAATCTGTTACTTTTTTTCCGTACTGCTTCTTCACAGAATAAGACAAGACGCCCCGGCTCTAACCCAATTCCCAACGACAATTTGTCCTGTCCTATCTTCCTATCTTATCGGCCACCAATTGTGTACCTTAAGTGCTGCTTATCGTTATCGTTATCGTTTGTCGTTTATCGCTCATCAAGGTTGTGTGGGAGCTTGGACCACTTAGGCCGTTGACAACTCCACAGGTCAACATCTCACCCCGCTCCTCTGCCATTACCTAATACTTCTAGTCCATCGACCCCCCGTGAATGTTGTCCGGATCCCAAGCCCGCAACACAGCGCGATGCCACCCAGCCCCTTACGAGCTCAGTAACGTCGTCGAATGGGTCGGCCGCATTCGAAAGGCTAACCATGTCCTTTGCCAACGTCTACACTCACCGAAAGGTCGCAGAGACCAATGCGAAAGGCTGCGAAATATGTTATCGACCCACCAGCAGCGTCCTTGTGGCTCCCGAGGGAAAGGTTCCGTGTCTCTATACAGACTGTGAGAATAGGTCGGGCCTTGTGCTGACTGTGGTAGGACTTCTTCTACGCATGCCCAAGCCACCTCAAGGACAAGAACTTCTGTTCGCCCATCATCGACCAGGCCGCCATCGAGGCCAAGAAAAAGAAGGAATTGGAAGAGGAAATCGAGCGGGTAAAGAAGGAGTACGAGGAGAAACAGCGCAAGAAGAAGGAAAGAGAGGAGAAGGAAAAGGAAAAAGAGAAAGAGAAAGATAAAGATAAAGATAAGGACTCGGATAAGGACAAGAGCAACAATAAGGCTGGTGACGAGAAGAATGACTCTGCATCTCAGAAGGTGGCACCCCTGCTCCGTGGGTTCGTGTGTGTTCGCTAACCAAGCACAGGACAAGAAACCCGAATCATCCGCAGTGGCATCCGAAGAAGAACCCCGGGTGTTTGCGCTGCATAGGTGGGTTCTCCGATGGCGTCTTTTCTCACTTCAGCACGGCGGTTTGCACACTGACCAGGTAATTACTTCGCGACAGAAACTTCTTCAGCATGCGCGTGGAGAAGAAGCGGCAGATGGAGGTTGCGAAACGGAACAGAGAGCGAATAATGCAGCCCAGTTTCTTCCCGTCCGTGCCCAAGGGTGCGCCAGGTAGCTCTTCCTAAGAGAGAACCTCGGCGACAGCGGTGCGTCCCTCGCCGGCAGCGATTGCAATTTCGACGCCTGTTAGCACGACACGACCACTTATTGGGGCTTTCGTGATGCCGGGATGGGTATCCTGCAGGATGGCACGGAAAACGTCGAGAACCGCCCGGCACCGGCGAGCCGGGCGCCATCCCCTCTCCGCATACCGGTATTTCCGCTTCGAGAAGCTCCAGGCCCGCAATACGTTCACCAACTCATGCAGCTACCCATGCATTACGCGCCTAGGGAACTTGTTGTACCTTGTACGGTGTACAGTCAGCTTTGGCGATAGTCGAGAAGGCGGCCTCTTCACTCATCGGAAGCACACTGCAGGGGAGAAAATCCTTTCGGAAGGCTCGGAGACGTTGTGGCATCTTTTTCCAGGGCATTCCGAGAGCCAGCACCCGGAGTTTCAAAGAAAGGCGGTTAGGGACAAATCGTCCCCCAGTAATAAGAGTTTCGGGTCCCTATTTGGCAACGCGGGCGCTCTCAACTACTGCCTGAACCAGTTCTGTGCAAGGGCCAGTATTGAATACGAAGGCGTCGCTGAATCCCCAACCTCAAGGGACTCTGGGAAACGTCGAGGATTTTTGAGCTGTCAATCGCACTCCCATGTCTCTTCGCATTCAGCATGGCATGGTCCGCAAAGAGACTAGCGCCGACAGCTCTCGGCATGTTTGGGCCGCGTTGCACAACGCCAGCAGCGCCAACAGCCTTGCCCGCCGTTGACAAATCAAATCCAGTCCTCTCTGCGCTAGGGCTCCATCGTCATCCGGTTGCTTCAATGTCTCGGACGGAGTTGGGTGCTGGGACTTAGCGCGCCGCACGTGGGGGCGGATGGAATAACCCCGCGGCGGCCTGACTAGAATGGAGTGCCGACCCTCTGCAGACCCCTGCTCGATCCTCCGTATCCTGGCCTTGTACCTTCTGAATCGGTTCGGACCCTGCTGCTCCCCGCACGTCAGTCCTTGAGGGTGGTGGGTGGGCCCGCACGTTATGCGACTCGGGGTTAAAGCCCTACGCCTTATGGCGGACGACCATGGTTTGGTGTACAACGTACGTTGTCGTGTAGTTGTACACTATACAAAGTCTGCAGCAGCACCCAGGCTCTCCCCTCTTTTCTGAATGACAACGTACAACGTAATGACTAGGCGTTACACCGCTCCCTCTCGCCAAGTGCATTGGCTTGTTGAGAATGCCACACTGTTTCATTATGCAGACAATGCGTCGAGTTTGGGCCCCCAATGTAAACACACGTCAGAAGGAAGACTCTCCGATGCTGGTGTCTACCTGCCTCTCGTGGACTTTGAACGCAAGTCATACGAGTACAGCGTACTACCGCAAGTCTAGTTTCCACGGATAGTGGTGCACACTGGACCCTTGCATCGTTTTCGCTCCCTGGGCTGCAGGTGAGGTTCATTTCCTGCTGGCTGACAATACAAAACCGCAGCTTAGTGGGAAGGCTGGTTGGAAGTTCCTCCTACCTACCTAATGTAAGAGCTATTGAACCCCCCGCCCCCGGCCCGGGGGGGTTTTCTTCGACTTTGTACACCGCGGTGTGGACTTATAACGCATGCCGCCGAAAAGCCTGGAAAATGTCAAGAGATGGATTCACGTCTTCCTGCACCCCCTCCCAAAGTAGCCCGTCCACGCGGTGCATTCCTGGGATCCGAAGCAACTGCCGTGACCTGATCACTGCGACACAACGTAACGAGTTGGACTGATTCCCCTCTGCTCCACCAACTCCGTTGACGGCTGCCCGACTGAAAAGTGTTTCGAATTTCGCTCTCCTATAATTCACCTAGACTCTCAGCTGACATCCAGTGTCAGCACTTAAAATTTGAGAGTCGGAAAGAGAGTGCAGCGCTAGGAATATCGCCTAATTATACAGAATTGGGAAGGGTGAGATCAGACTCCTGCGAGAACCACCTTGTTCTCCGACAGGCATCGGGACAGCGGCCTGGAGCCCTGCTTCTAAGGGAACGGAACACCGCGCGTGGCTCCGGCGTCGTGAGTCCACTTATTGATGTCCCGTTAGTGGGACTTGATGTTCCTTCACTGCAGCCCTTGATCAAAGCACAGGGGGATTGGTTGAGCGTTTTATCGCATAGCCAATACACGCGCGGGAATCCCGACGAGGAACGGAACGAGGGTCCGTGGCTCTTATCCAGCTTCCAGCGTCGGATTTGGGACGTAGAAGGACACAAGGAGGATAGACAACAAGTTGGAGAAATCAGAAGATGGGCGGCTGGGCGTCGTATTTCTTTGCTTGCGCCGTTCGAAGGGAGGGAGAAGATGACAATGTCAGACGACGCTAGATGACCGTGATGTGGCTTGCTTGGGAGCTGACAGGAGATGACGCGGGGTTTAAACATAATCACCGGCGACCACCTGATTCGCGCTACCCATCGCCGAGCGACGCACGATCCATTCAAAGCCTCCCACCCCCTTCGCTGGTTCCCCTAGGCGCCACAGAAGGTGGCATTCTGATCCCCAGGGCCGCCCTGGCAGCCACCGCGGCCTTGGCCGCATCTCCTCCTCCGCCACCCCCGGTCGTCACCTCGTCGACTCGTCCCCGCGCCAAGCTAAAGGCCGGAATCACCCACCCGCCGCAGTTGCACTTGAACCCCCTCCAGCTATACCGTCCCAGGCCCGCCCCGCACCGCTCGTTGGGACACGTAAGACGCCCTTCCAGCTCCCCCGTCTCGAGGGCTCCGCGCATCCACCCGAGCGCCTCGACGAAGAAATGCTGACAGGCCTGCGGTTGCTGCTGCTGTTGCAGCTGCGCCAGCTGTCGCGGATGCCTCCCATGTCCCCTGCCCTCGCCGGGCTGGTGATCCACCACAAAGGGAGCCGTAGCGAGCACCCGACGGCACTTCTTACACCGCAGTGCCCTGCCGTCCCTCGCCGCCGCAGACCCCCCTCCCCCCTCCTCGTCCTCGAACCGGAGCCTCGAAGGCGCTTCCCCAACGGCAAGGCTCCGCTCCACCTCTCGCCGGTAGCACCAGCGCTGGTACGCCGCGTGAGCCTCCAACCGCCCGGGCGCCGCAGGGCATCCCATGTCCCACCATAGCTCCAGCTGGCTGATGAACCCGTCGTTGGGTTCGGCAATCTCGCGGGACCGCCGGATGTGCGCTACGGCCGCCTCCACGGCCGCCCTGGCTGTGGCGGTGGCTGTCGGCGTGGAAGAAAGCGGCGTACGTGACGCCCGCGCATCTTCGTGGGAGGCGCGGCCGAACCGGGAAGGGTGCTTGTAGAGCAGATACGCGGCCGTCACGGCGACGGATCGGGACTTGCCCATGGCGCAGTGGACGAATACGGCGCCGGGGGCGGACGGGGACGAGGGGTCGGCGAGTTTCAGGCCCTCGAGGGCGGTGGCTGGGACCGTTGCATGAGGATCGCCGGATAGTTTCGACCGCAAGTCATCCTTCTCCTCCGAGTCGCGACTCTCTTCATCATTACCGATCGCACCTTCGGCCTGGCTCTTCCTGACAGCAGCGTCCGCCGGCGCGATCTCGGGGTGGAGGGCCGCTTCGATGAACCTCACTGCCCCCGGCAATTCGGACAACAGGTCCTCGTCGTCTACATCGTCGACGTCAATGACCATGTGCCGGTACTTCTTCCCCCACTCCTCGGAGGGATCGCAACGCACAACCGACAGAACGTGAGTGATGCCCCGCTCGGCAAGGGCTGAGGGTCTGCTGAGGGCCCAGATACTACGGGTCGGTCAACACGTCTTGTTCGTTTGCCCATTCAAAGCGCTCCAGTTTTCTTCTCCGAAAACGGAGTGAGAGATAAGTATTAGATCAGGAGAGGAGGAAGCGGATACTGCTGCGTATGGTATGTGGATGCATCATGACAGGAGAGCGGGCAACTCACCCCCCGACGTAGAGCTCCTCATCCCCCTCGATCCGGTTCAGCGCCATAGTCGCAACCAGATCCCCGTGCGTGATAGCTCAGTACCCCGAGATTCAAAAGGATCCAAGTAGCCAGCTGTCAGCTCTCGAGGATCTGACCAAGCTGACTCGTGGTCTTGGCTTGTCCCGTTGTGTTATACCCCGCACAAGCCAGTGGACGAAAAACTCGATCTGTTAACTCTCAGGACGTGTCTGTTTGGGGATCGCAAAACCAGAAAAGTGAATACTGTCGTCCTTGTTTAGGTAATGTGAGAGACAAAGAAAGGGGGCAGAAAAACGGGGAGGAAGAGGTTGTCGGGTTGTTCATCGAAAGTGGAAGAAGAAGTTTTGGCCGTTTTTCCCCCAGCTACCACTTTGGATGTTCCAGAAGGACCTCAGCCACAGCCACATCAGGATAAGCCACACGAACCCGACCCCACAAATATCCCGTTTTCCCGTTTTATGTGTAATACCAAATTACGTGCGTAAATACAGTAAGCACCTAACGTTACACACTGTCTGTCCCGCTGACTTAATACGTTATACTGCCACCCGCTCATCTCCACAGCGGGTCGACCGTTTCGTAGGGCTGAAATTACACTCGCATAGTTGTACGTACTTCGTACCTCCAGATCCGACACAAATGGACGAACTACGGGTGCATTTCGTAGCTATCGGTTCACTTAAATGTCAGTACGGCTACGTGCCGGTTACCTCAGGTTCACATGTCCCATATGCATCCGACAGGAGTACATGTGGTTGTTGGCCCTATCGTTACACGGCCTGAAATTGAACGCCCGTTGCGTCGCGGATCAGCCATCCATTTGCTCCCAGGAGGAAAACCAGGCTTCAGTAGCCCGGCAACTCCCATCAAACGTCCGTCGAGTGCACCTTTCTGTGTCATTGCTATGTAGGTTTCCCGTTGGCGCCAAAGTACGTATGCCCTCGCAGCCATACTCGAAACGACGCAACGCCATGGGCGGCTATCCTCCCCTACAACGTAATTTCGAATTTCGCTTTCGTCTTCCGCTTCTTCTCCACTGATAGCTACACCCCTTGTTTCCAACTGCTTACGACCATTCCTTGAAGGCTAGTCCCAGCTTACTGACAGAACCTCCTCACCAAAGCCGAGGCGCCAGGGCCCCCGTCTCCGCCGTATGATTCCACGCCATGCAACCCCAACATGACGGATAACAGACCTGCCGTAACAAGCAAGACTCATGTGCTCATACCTAATAGCCAAGGTGGATACGATGGCCTCAATCCAATACGCGACAAGTCCGTTTCGTCGTCCTTTACCGAGGCCCAACACCAAACACCAAACGCCGCCTTGCATCAGATAAACCGAGTGAGAGGCACCAGAAAAAAAAGGAAAAGAAGGGAAAAAAGGGGGAAAATAGAAAAGAAAACCCGTCCAGATAGGACGCGGCAACAGAACCACTCCGTACCGAGTTTCCTCCTCGTTCTCGCTGGGTAGAATTTCGCATGCCATAGGTAGCCTTAAGAGCGGGAACTGGCACCCGCAAGCAAGCACCGATCTGTATCCCGAGACTTCGACGGGAGCTAACGGGTGCTCTGTCGGGCCGCGAGGACAACTGCATGCCCGCCGGACGCACAGTGTCGACGCCCAACTGTACTGTGGTTCTGGGTGATGATGATGCTGGCTCACCAGCGTGTGCTATTCGTCCAATCGACAAATGGCGGGACACGATGGGCATCAACACAACCTTCCCATGCCGGTGGCCGGCAGAAAAGGTGACATCAGTTCAGTGCAGGATCCTGCGACCGTGCCCATGCAGCATTGAAAGCTACACCTCAGCCTTCCTCCAGTGCCCTCCCCCACCACCACATTCCCCCAACCCCAACAGAAAACCGGAAAAGCGGTAGAATCCGAAGAGGGCTGCAGTATGGCGGGGTAAGCATGCAGTTATGCTGTGTGATACTGCACCCGTCGTTCGTGCGACGGGATTCGGCCGTGCCAACGCGCGGTCGCTGAAAGAGGCAGAGGCAAGATCTAGGGCCATGCGTGAGGTTGGCGCACAGGATGGGATGCATCAGGCTTCTTTTTGCTCTCAATCCGCCGAGAAAATCATCTGGACTGTTGCAACTCGTTGGTTCGTCGCCGTGCCCTTTGGGGTGATAAGGGATTTTGGCGAAACTCCAATGTAAAAGAAGGAACAAGAGGGGCGAGGCCCAAGCGAAGGAAAAAAAAAGGAGTAAAGGAAGAAGAAAAAAAGGAAGAAAAGGGACAGGTACCCGGTAGGACCGTGGCACCCTCTCCACTAGCCAGAGCCCCGTGAGCATAATATCAACGAGTGCTACCTGGTTACCCATACCACGCGCCTTGACCTGCGGCCCGGGGAGGTGAAACGACATATATCATAATAGGTGCAACCACTGCAACCACTGCATCCAATGCATCCACCATACTGCTGCGCCCCACTGACACATGTGCAAAGCCCATTCTGCGCGCTGCACACAGAATCATGCCATATACCTGGCCGGCGACGCGCAATCTCCACCAAGAAAGACCGAGAGCAGTCCTGATTGCCGGTAAAGATCGGTCGCCGGAGGACATGGTGACACCTGGAAAGGGTGGGGGAAGGGGACTGGGGCGGGGTTTGACGCGCGTGCTATCTCGAGTTCGGGTCCTCTTCCATCATGCAGGCGTTTTCGAGCATGTTGGTCCACTTGCCACTCGTCCCCGCGTGGCTGTGTTTGAGGTGCTGTCGAAAGTGATCGGCGCGGTAGAATTTCTTGCTGCTGTTGCATTCCCTAAACTTGTGCACCTCCTGGAGGTGGCGAGCCCGGTCCTCCAGGTCCTGTCCGGTGACTTGTCGAGGCGCTGACGGCACCAGTGGTCGTCCGCTTCGTGGAAATTCCTCGCCGCAGTAACCACACGTATCGGCTTCTCCCGGCCGGTTGGTACTCTCATGGAACGCTCGCTCGTGGCTGGTGAGGGCAGAGCAGCTCCAGCTATGCGGCCGGACATGGAGGCTGTTCTGGTGCCTCTCCGCTTCGTTCTTGTTCTTGAAGCGATTGCCACAGTACGAACATTCGTATTGCTTTTCCGCTTCGTGTGCACTGTTCCCATCGTCAACATACTTGCGTTCAGAGGACTCGAGCTCCTGTCAAGTAAACACGTTTCGTGCACAAGGACAAGTTTGCTTACCTGAGCTCTTCAGCCGTCGCAAATTTCTTCGGCTTTTTAGGACAGCACTCGCACATGAAGAACCCTTGGAATTTTGCAGCCGTAGCCTTGGGCTCCGTGACCTTCCGCGGGGACACCGCCGGTCGATTCTCACTGATGTTCCGTTGGTGCGTGCCGCGGGAGAGCGATCCTCTCGGCGATGGGTTGAGCGAGACGGGCGCGCTGTACGGGGAGCCGCAGCCGCCGGCCTCAGCCGTATTGGGTGAAGTACCACCTGGTGAAACACCACCGGGTGACAACCGGCTGTAGGACGCGGAACTGAGACTAGAGTTCATGCTGCTCAAGCCGGTGAAGACTGAGAGCCCACCCGAGTTGAACGAGCCTGACCGACTCGTAGCAAGGGATGGCCTTGAGCCTTGAGGAATAGTGCTAAGACGCGGGGCAGGCGAGCCGCGCGACACCTCGCGGCGACGCAGTACCTCACCCTGGCCGCCGATGGCCGGCGGTTTGAGGTCACAACCCGGTGGTGAAGAGGCCCGGCGCTTAATGCCCGCGGTTTGCCCTTCCGATCGAGCCGCCGAGTCGTGGATGTGGAGCCGGTTCATGGAACCCTCGTCCACGCCCATATCGTCGCCGGGCTCGTAGCTTCCCTGTGTCGACCTATCATCGCTATTGGTGCGTCGGGTCCTTCTGGGCGGAGACGGTTCCATCTCGAATTGGGCACAAGAACGCTGGTCCACACTGCTGCTCATTGAGAACGGCTGATTTCCGGTCGATGTCGCCGAGAACAAAGGTGTTTGGGTGAAGCGGTCGGGCGAGTCGAGAATGCTCGCGTGCGTCTTGATATGCAACGGCAAATCCGTTGGTAGAGACGAGCTCTGATGGCGTGGATCCTGCGGCGGTCGATGCGATACGGAGTTATTGGCCGAGGCACTTAGAAGCGCTGGCCGGGCGGAACTTGGTCTAGGATCGAGGGTTCTGAGGGGGTCGAGCTTCCTCTTCATGGCAGTGAGGGCGTCGGCGCCGGATTCGAGTTGGAAGTGGTTATGGACGTGGCCGAAGCCCGCTGCAAACCCGGGCAGCGAGTGTTCCGACCTGCGACAAGGGAGAGGCCAAGTGGCGCATGCGTTAGCATCCAGCTCGGCCAGGACCACCATACTCGGCCGTGGGGGCTTGCCTACCTCATAGAACCGACAGATGAGAGACTCGCATAGCCCTCATCCTTGTCAATTTTGCTGGCAATACCGCCACTTTCCCTCCTCTTGTAGTTGGGTCGTTCGTCTACGAAGCTCGCAACGCTGCCACCGGCGCTGTAAGTACGAGGGCAGACTGACATTGGTACGGCATGGACGGGACTGGGTTGATGGTGACCGTCTCTACTGTGGCTCGGAACATCAACTGGAAAGTATCGCGGCGGAGGCAAGGGAGGCGGCGGGACGTCTGAAGGGTCTTTGGCTCCTGGTATAGATCTGGCAACGGAGCTAGAGTAGACACTGAAGGAATTGGGTTGATTCGGCTTCGAATGACGATCCGAGCAAGTCGAGTCTATGTAGATGGCGGGCGCAGGGAGCTCGGGCGGCTCATTGTACCTTAATGGTGGTGTTTTCATGCTGCCGTGGTCCTCGTGTTCTTGCCGCTATCGTTATGGTTACCGTTGTCGTGAGCGGAACTAGACGCCAGCTGGACTTGCTTCTTCCCAGTCCTTTCCCCAAGGCAGCTGAACAAGATTCGTTAGACGGCCAAAATAGAAACGGCATGAGGACTGAAGAGCGTCGTTAGCTGAATGGCAATGAACAGCAACAGTAATACGCTTCCCCGGCGGGCTGAAGGCATGACAAGGGGATCGTGGTGGCAACGCGGATTAGGCATGCAGTTGGCTGACGGGTTTTGGGACAGGGGCGAAGTCGGCTGCAACGTGACGCGGTGGTTTGGGGATTGGGGGAAAGGGAGGTAGCGGGTAATAATAGGGCGGGCGGGCGGTAAAGAAAAAAAAAGCTAAAAGACGAATGAGGGTCCACAAGACGCACTGGAAAGTTTCTAGAGGTCGCTTTTTTTGAGGTGGGACGGCACCTACCGCTTTCTTATAGCAGCTGTGCATCGAATCGCACGCACAGCGGATCGCGTGAAGAGGCAAGTAGCTTGTCGTATTTGTATTTTGCCGGCAATGACAGTTGTTTTCGATCAATGAATCATTTGACTCAAGTTACGGAAGCCGAGAAGCGCCGCGTATGAGGGTGTGGTGTGACTAGCGGATGCTGCCAGTTGGGACAATAATCGCCTCTACGCAGTATTGACGTACGTCGATGATGGCTTGTTCCTTTTGCTGTGGCTACTGGACGTTTGGTTTATGTGTGAGTACTTCGTATGCGAGAAATGTCGCCGACCGTAGTCGAGGTGAGAGTACGATACGCGCGAGGAGCAAGTGGGCGATGGAGTGAGAAGCGAAGTGGGAGACCAGAAGAGGAAGAGTAAAAAGGGTATGTGTGTGTCGACGAGAGGACAGGACAGGATTACCAGACGGCCGGCGGCAGAGGGGACGTAGGCGGCGTAGGCCTGTGATTATGAATGGCCTTGACTCCTCGAATCCTCGTCCTCGTCCCCGTCCAAGTACACTTTCGGCAAGGAAATCAAGTGGGGCTGGAGAAGAGGGACAGGGCCGTGGATAGGACCCCTGGGGCAGACGTCAGTCAGTCCAATGTGGGCTGGGGCTGGTGGAAAGGTAAGAACGAGGTGTTAAAAGCAGCAATTCCCATAAAGTACGGAGTAAAGGTTGCTGCAGTGGCAGTTGCGGCATGTACGAAGTACCTAATTGCACGAAGGTGGGGACTACCGCCGCCTTGCAATCTGGAAATCAGAGTCGAGTCGACCAGCATGCAGGTATGTCACTGAACAAACCTTACAGGGCTACACGTACGTTGTAGGTATGTACGTACATTGTACACCATGTTGTACTCTGTACGTACTTGCGCTCCTTGGTACGTTGTACGTTGTACACAAGCTTGGGACTGGATACAGGGCCTTGCAGGGCGGCCTGGGCGGCCTGGGCGCTCCACTGGATTCCAGGTTTCTCCTGCATCCTGTCAGTCCCCATCCCGCCCGCTCGCGCACTGTAACATTGTACAGCGTAATTGTACTCCGTATGTACAACGTACCTGTACCTGTACCTGTAACCCCAAACAAGCTCTCGTCACCACTCGCACAAGCTAATCACTCGGCGATGTCAAGCGCATTTGCGGATAATGAATGCGGCAGTAGTGACGTGATCTGGCGCTGTTTTCCTTTTTTTTTTTTTCTTGCTTTTTTCTTTCGCTTTTCCATCTTTTCTTCTCTTTTAGGAAGAAACGAAAAGGGAAATTTGCCGAGGTAAGAATGCCCCCCCGAAATCCATCTCAGAGTTGTGGCCTGAAATTACGTACGGAATACAGTGCGGTAAAAATACAACATCTCAAACAGCCGTGTGCGGAATATTGCCGTGGTAATATGCCAGGTCCGCGGTGGCCAGGTCAGACTCCACTTACCTACCGTGTTGCAGCAGAGAAATAGACCAATAATTCTACATTATGCCCCATCCATAAGGCGGTATGAGTGTGCGTATTGTGTACGTTGTATTCAGAACGTAGGTAGATGACTGACGTGGGTGTGGGGGGGGGGGGGGGTTTTCTGCACAGGCGGCCGTGAGAAGGGAACGGGACCTTATGTGCTCACTTGGTGTGAACTCTGAGGGTGCAATCAGGGGACCAGTGCAACATCTAAAGGTGGGGGTGGGAATAAAGAGGGGGGCGCCAGCCCTATTTTCGCAAGGGGGTCCAAGTGTCAGTCAGATGGATTAATAATAATATGCCCCCTCTCCCGATTCGACCTACCAAGTAGACCGACCACACAACCCATTTGTAGTTTGTAGTGTACATACGAATATTGATAACGCACCTTTTCTTGGATCCAGCATACTCAGCAATATGCAAGACGAGTCTTGAACCAAGCTGGAGTAGCCCAACGCCCCAAATTGTCAACAGCCGCGTTGCTGTGCCAGTACGGAGTGAAGTGGGTGGGTGGGATTCTTAGGGGCGATTGTCTTGACTCAGGTGATAATTTCATCGACCTCGATGCCAATGGGGTTTCCTGCAGGGATGACTGCACTTGAGTACATAAGCTTGTCGGGCAACTACCCATTGAACGGACATTCCAAACCTACGAAGTAAGCGGGGCCGTTCGCGACATCGAGCGGCGAGGCGTCTCTCCAGGTCCCTATGGTTACCGAGTGAAATGTTGCAACGGACAACGTACATCTTTTGAGCTTCGCTCAGCCCTGTCGACTACAAGAGGTCGCATAGCTAATGGCCAAGGCAATACACACTCCCCGTACCGACCCGACTTGGCTTGATTCATCGGTACCGGGGACGTCTTGCATGCTAGGCAGGTAGTTGGGTTTTATCGGCGGGGCGGCCAAGGAAGGCTATGTAAATTTCCCGTTGATGATCACATTTTCCGTGCAAGTCCACCCAAACGGTTGAGAAAAGGGGAACCGGAAAAAAAAAAAACATTAAAAATAGTGCAAGCATTTCTGACTCGTCTTGTTGGTTGCCGAACCTTACACTGCGGATCGTCGAGTCTTGAAACGAACATGTGGTGGTGATTGACCTCCATCTCAAGGGGCCCAGCCTTATTGTCTCCAGCCTTATTAGGCGTCTTCAGCCCTACGTTGTACGTTGTAGTGTACATGTCTGCCTCTTCCCCGCCCAATTCCCGCTCTGGTTGGTCACCGTCGACTAGTCTCCCTTCTGGGGCAGAATTGCCTTGTTTACTAGTAGTACACGCACGTGCGTCCCGTGGATAGCGGTTCCTCTAGGTAGTCTTGACATTATGTAATTGCCTTGCATGTCACGTTGTAGACTTGCTCTCCTGGACACCCCCTCCTATTCGATCGACGGACGAAATTAATTGACAGAAAGGAGTTGGTACGAAGCTCGGCTCGACTTTCCCATTTCTCGAGACGGCATTAGCAGAGACGAGTTTACATACACTTCCGGAACACTCGAGTCGTTATGCATTTACGAATGTAAGGAAGTTGTATATATTTCTGGCATCCGTTCGCTTTGGTCTGGGTACCTGTGTGCCCGACCATGACCTCCACAGCCATATCGTTGTAACTTGACCAGTACGCCTGGCGGCGGATATACACCGTACAAACGTTCAAGACATTGTATTTCGTACTGGCCCACGGACAAGTCCAACGGAGCGGACTCGGACAAGAGTTCGGCCAAGAGTCCAACACCCTGCTTCGCACAGTTGCAAGACTCCGAGTCCGGCGCCAGCCACCCAGGACTCAGTACCTAGGATGCCCGCAAGACAGTTGCAATGGCGCCGAGGCATCACCAATCACGGCTTGCGAGACTTGGCCTACGTTTGAAGCAATACGGCTTTCCGACCTCCGTCCGCCGAAGAGGGGAAAATCCAATAACGACTATCCAATACTATCCAATAGGAGGAGAACTCTCTTCCAGAAACAACATCGTCCACCAAACTTACGAACCATGCGCTTGATAACACGGTGATGCGCCCATGATGCAGCCCTATAACCAATACAACGTGCGTACTCAACAAACCCGACTCTGTGCTAGTGACCTGGGCGCTCCATTTTTCCTACCTTGAAACCCGCTAATGATTTAGACGACCCTCAACAAAGATACCTGGCTAATTGAGCTTGATAATCCTTGATATCTGTGGACGAAACTATACCATGTACTCCCCACATCAGCTAATAGGAGGCTTGAATTAAGTAGGGGCCCGGGAAGTGGGAGAGCATCGGAAGCGATATTACGCCAAGTCGGATTGTTCACTACTAGCTGCGGGCATTCTTCCTACGAGAGCGTCCAATGGCTCGAACTAGGATAAACGCTGTAATCAGAAAGGAAAGACGCCGGTGAATGGCGGTTCATGATATGGTCCTTTCTGATGACGACAATAAAAGAAACAAAATCTTGTTGATACGCTCGGGCAGCCTTTAGTACACTACTTCGTACAACCAACAGTCAGTCACTTTTTGTGTTGGATATTGATGCATCCGTAGGTATAGACTATGCATAATGTACTTCGTAGGTACCGTACCGTCCATGCTCGCGAATAGCAATTCGGACTTGTTTATAGCGCTCTGGAAATCAATACGTAATGCCTTGGAGCTGGCGTCGAGGGTCGGCAAGCCTCGAACTTGTACAAACGTGGTCACTGTATGTACATACATACACTACAAACCACCAATAACACGCCGTACGAAGTACATATCAGAGGAGACCATGTCCCTGTTCGGAAAGCTGGATAACCACTACACGGCCCGTTCTCAAGCTCTCGGCTAGATCATTTAGTCGCAGCCCAGCCTCCTGGCCGTTGTCAGGACCAAGAAAGAGATTAGGGCGGGGGGTAGTCCGGTAGCAAGAGCCCTAGTCAGTAATGTATTCGTCGAACGTGGTAAAATGCCCACGAGGGACAAGTTTACACAATAAAACCCAATAGGAAAAGCCGCCCTACCAGCCTCGTGACGATCCCTGGAACTAATAACCGCCATGCCACGGTAGTGAACTCACCGAATCCAGTCAACGTCTTTGGAAAGAGAGTCCTCTGAAAAGATGTGAAAACTAAATGCCGCCAACCACCCTTACCAAGTGCAAGGACACGGTACCGTTTCTCATTAGTCCGTCCCCGATGGTCCGGACGGGACATCGTATCCTTTCTGTTACACAATCAAATAGCAGCTTTGCAGCTTTGGTGCGCAACAGGATGTAAATCTTAAACTAATGCCTCTGCTCCCCAAACAAGCTTTCCCATTTTCGCCGCCACAGATTTTTAGGGAGGAAGAAGTGATTCTCTAAAGTTGGTAGGTAATCGTTTGAGTCGACTTGGTAATGGAGAGATCCATGTAGGTATCGTCTCGCCCCTCACCGCCATGCCGAGATAACACCGGGGTTTGTTCCGACTCGCCTGTTCGACTTCGATACCAATGGAGACCACTTTAAGCCACAGGTAGGGTTATGTCCCCTCCTTGATCCGACGCGAAGAAGAACTCGACGTCGCGTATATTTACGGAGCAGAGTGGTGGTCTATTTGTGTACGCCGTGGGTAGGAGGCGCAACGCAACGGCTTGTGGCAAGGCAATGCATTGTGGTCGACAATCATTTTCAGGTCGCCACGATTCTCGTCTCCGTCTGCATTCTGCAGGAGAGGGTTTACAGGCTTTTGTTTCTTCGTCCATGGTTCAGGATCCCGGTCGAAAGATCGATTCTCGGCGAGTGGTTGAAGGTTCGGCCATGGCGTTCGACGTGGAACCACGGATATCGAAACGCGGGTGGGTCGTCCCATAGTCAATACTTCGTAAGTCTGGGTAGTTCGTGGTTTGTACACACTACGTTGTACGAATACACATTTCAATCCTTTGGACTGTCCGGACTGTTTTCTCAGGTATTTGACCCAGAATAGCCCCGTCCTTAGACTATTACGTCGTATTGTCTGGTTATCCTACAGTCACAACGCGGAGTTGACCTCTTTCGACGCCTAAAGCTGTACGCTACGCATTTTTTTTTTTTTCTTCAGGGGGTCAGGAACGTTATGGAATCAGGGACTGGATTCAACATTCAGAGTAACAGGGTCATGCAAATACCGCGTGAGTACTCATACCGCGTGACCAACCCACGCAACGATGTTACGTATGCAAACCCTATCCGCAATCCAGGAGCCGAAGGGCTGGAATCAGTGGCTCGTGGGATCGAGCACCGGTCCTCCGCCCCCCCTTGTCCGGTCCTCCGGGTTCACTTATACTCCTTTAGGCTAGTATAACCCACTTACCTGCATAACCCGCAGGTACATCTTTTGATGTACCTAATTAATAGGTGCTAGAGGTACCCAAATATCCTTTCTTCCCAGGTATAAGGAAAGCCGTAAGTCCGCTAAAAAAACACCACTGCCCGAACCGTAATATAGCTGCCATATAAGACAGTCACTGATTTTACCGTAGCTACTACTATTCCGTAGAAGAACGCCCTTAAGGGTAGAATATAGAGCTATAACATAGGTACATAGGTACATACACCTTATTTCGGGTTATGCAGGTAAGTGGGTCATACTAGCCTAAGGTAGTATAAGTGAACCCGGAGGACCGAACAAGGGGGGGCGGAGGACCGGTACTCCGTGGGATCGAGTAGGTATCAAAAGAAAGGAGGCACTGGAGCCCCGAGTCCCGTGCTCCGTCCGTGGACAGCGGGGTGCTGTCCGGTTTTGGCCTGTGGTCCGCCGCCGTCGACCAATTTGCGACTGCCGAGTACACTACAACTAATTTGCACCCCCTTTGGCACCACCAGTGCTCTCCGCTCCGAGCATGTGATTGCGGCCTTTTATGCCTAATCCTGCAATTACCAATGGCACACCGAGTCGGCATGTCTTTGACAAGTGCCCGCACTTCCCATCTCCTTGGTAGTCTTAACTTGCACAATCCGTGTTCGATGAGGGCTGGCGGGATACATACACAACGTACAACGTACAGACCACGTTCCTGGCCCACACATGTCAAATCTAGCGCTAGGATCTCCGTTTCCCCCTTATTAGCCCCTGTCGATGCGTGGTGATTTCCGTTTCCTAGGGGCCGAACTGTTTGGCCCAGGGCCTTAAGTACGTACAACGTACATATGTACATCGCTCTGTACCATGCCGCAAAGTATGGGGAAGGAGGTTTGGTAAAGGAGGCAAGCGTCGACCTCGTGCTGCGGTACTTGAAATCCACTCCTCATCCGCCGCACGAGACCATGCGGTCGGGGTCGGGAATTATACTGAATAGGGATGAAGCGCTCGTGGTGGGTGGAGCGCCTAGCCAACGAACCTTAGAGATGAACCCGAGTCGAGGCCCTCACGCAACGCAAGACTTGAGTTCTAGCTTGTTCCGGGCGGCGGGCGCTGTTTCTATGTGTCAAGAGAGCATGGCTGGCCACTGTCGAGTCCGGCTCACACGGTATTTTTTGTGTGAGTAGCGCGATCTCCAGGTCTTGCATTTATCCAGCGGCAGAGAATGGAAACGAATTTACTAGTCCTTCTGATCTCAGTGATCTGTAGTGTAGATATCATACCGAGTAACCGGCCTAGAAACAAGCTAGCGGTGGTTACTTCTGCGACGTCTTGGTCTGAACTATCGAATGACGGTTCACGCAGCTTGCAGCGGTAGTCGATATGATGCTACGTACTGGGCTGAAAAGACAACAGTCTCTATATTCTGGTTCTATTTTCGTCACGCTAATTCCATGTTGCCGTAACTTCGTCGGCTGGCCAAGTTGGATTATTCGATGTATGACGAGAGACTGAATGCCGTGCTCGGGGTTCAGAACAACGTCCTATGCACCATTCCTCAGTCGCTATTGGGATAGCCATTCTAAGCATATTCGTAGACACAAACGGGATTGTGAAATACCCAAGTCAACTTTGGATATTGGCCCAACTTGTGGCGTTTCCGCATTTCCCTCTTCCCTGGCTTGCACGCGGGAATATGCAAGTTGCACACAGATCCGATTCAGAACAGATCCAGTGGCTCGCCTTTTATACGTCTCGACACTGCAGATATCCCAAGAGAAAGATAAAGATAGCCTTCGAATACCAAGAACGTCCTTCGTAGCAACCCAGTGAGTCACTGCTGTTTTGTTTTGCTCAGCGGAGGCCAGTGCAAATACCTCTGCTCACGCAATTGCGGGTTGGCCAATGAACATGTCAGCGTTACTCAGGGCTTGGGATTCCCGGAGATGCAGAAGCCGAAAGGGATCAAATGCCAAATTGTGATTGGTGGTCGTAAGTACGGACTAATAGTTTCTCCAGAACACACACTGCATGGGATTGGTCAGCAGGAATCCCAACACATGCTTGTTTTTCGTACTCTGTATTACTCAGCCCTATCTGCTTATCAACGCGGGGCAATTTTTCTCGCCTTCTTCTTATCTTCCCCTCCATCATCAGCGCGTTCTCTTCCGATCACCGGCCCTTCGAATCCCTTCTACACTCTGTCATTAAATCCATTACATCCCGAGTCCCCGACAGAACAAAACATCAAAGAAATCCTTTTTTGCATCATAGGATCATCTCAACCGACTGTCAAGCAACTGTCATCCTACTTTGAAGCAACAGCCGGGCCAACCAGGACCATGTCGCCCTCGTTCGTCACCATCGACACGACCGCGGACTTGGACATGGCGCCGCCCGCGACGGCTGCCCAGTCCAAGTCCATCGATACAAACGCCAACACAAAGCGCACCCTCCTCCTCGCCCCTCCCTCCATCTCCGCCCAGGAAGACAAGCTCCGCGACCTCTTCAACGTCTTCGACCGCTCCGTCACCGACCTTCAGATGCTCGACCGTCTCTCCGCCGGCTTTGTCTCCCTCTCACCCAACACGTACGACAATGTCCTCGTCCTGACCGATACCGACGGCGCTCGCCGCCCCGAGGCCCTGAAGCTGCTCACACGGACCGTATTCGCCACCCTTGTGCCGGCCATGAAGGTCGGCGCCACATTCAAGGCGCAGGACGGCGGTGCCCTCGGTGCGGCAGAGTCGCGCGAGGCGCTGCTCTCTGGTCTAGTGGAGAAGGATGGCGGCTTTGAGAAGGCCAACGACGAGGAAGAGTCCGTTGCCGTACCATTGCGGTTCGGAAACAAGAAGAACAAAGAGGCCGGGAGCGGCGTAGTCAAGCCAGTCGCCGTGCCCGCGCCGGTCACCATTGACCTCGATGACGATGACGACGACGACTTGATCGACGAGGAAACTCTGCTAGAAGATGTGGATATGGCCAGTCTCAACATCCGTACGTACCTTCATTTGCTTATGATGAACAGCTTGCAACATTTTCCCCATTTCCCCACCGTCTCTTGTTCATAACGTCTGGTCCGCTAACAAATTTTGTTTTTCCTCTTCTACAGCGAAGCAATGTCTCCCCAAGCCCGGCCGGAGAGCACGGGCCTGCAAGGACTGCTCGTGTGGTCTTGCTGCCCGCATCCGAGGCGAAGACGCCGCCACCCGTTCCGATGCCGACAAGAAGCTCAGCGCGCTCAAGCTGATGTCCGACGACCTCAACGAAGTCGACTTTACCGTCCAGGGCAAGACGGGGTCGTGCAATAGTTGCTCTCTGGGCGATGCCTTCCGGTGCGACGGCTGCCCGTACCGCGGCCTCCCTGCTTTCAAACCGGGTGAGGAGGTGCGCATCCTGAATGATGTGGCCGAGCTTTGAAGAGGTGTAGGACGGCGCATGTCCAGGATTTAATAGGAAACGAAACAGCCTCGCTGCGTTGAGGGGCAAGATCATCCTCGTGCCGCGGCTGGTTAACGGTGGCGAGGAAGCATACTGGCAAAAGAACGACATCTCCCGCCACAGCAGCACACAGCATCATGTCCATGAATGGACATGCGGCGGCCGTTTCGCCGTGATTAGATGCAGCCAAACGCACACACCTGCAAGTCAGGTAGGCTGGGGAGGTAAAAGGAGTTACGGATGGACTTGGGAATGATGGCATGGGGGGAGGGCATCGAATCAGTTCGGTTTAGACGCCATGTCACTTTACGGCTTCCAGTATGACCAATGTAACGGCTTCTTTACAGTATCCTCTCTTTGTATGGGTCCTCTCCTGTGACAAGTTTGCATACCAACGTCATTCCAATATAAAATATAAAAGTGCACCATCCCTTCGGTCCAAGTCGATGAGTGTGATGTGCAGTCCGAGAACATCGCCGTTGACTTGCCCATCCGAGCCTCCAATGTTGTCCTGCGCTGCCTGTTTCCCTTGCGCGAAAGACTGGGTTGACCAAGCTGTCGCAACAGAACGTCCTGGATGGTAGATTCACCAGGCACCATCTCAAGAGAGGAGACAGCAAATAAGGGTAGGGATATGTATAGAAACCAGGCCCATCCCTCTCAATAAATCCCTCGTCTCCTCCAATGTTGCTCTTTCCAAACGCCATCCATCCTGACGGACCATGCTTGCTGCTAATGCTTCAAAACACCACTCAACCAAACCAAACAAACCCACTCGTGCAAAAACAAGCCAGCAATAGACTGCGGGGGTATATGAGCAAAGAAAAAAGTAAGTGGTAGCTCAAGCAGCCGCAAGAAAAGGCATAGAGACAATGCACACCCGTTCCGCTCCGCTCGCGAGGCAGGGTATGGGAAAAGAAAAAAGCAACAAAGTTCGCCCCCAACGACCACCAAAATGCATGGGTATCTTTTCATGCCGAGTTTCCAGTCCAGGCCAACCCTCCTCATCTCTTGATGTCCTTTTTTCGTTCATCCTGTATGTGTCCTCTTTCGTTCCTCCTGTACTGAGTATGTGTCTCTTTCGTTCCTCCTGTACTGAGTATGTGTCTCTTTCGTTCCTCCTGTACTGAGTATGTGTCTCTTTCGTTCCTCTTGTATGTGTCCTTCTCCACACGAAATCTAAATTCTCGTCACTTGGACGCCGTTCGCGCGCTGCGTCGTCGTGGCGTCCCACTGGCCGTCAGCCCCATCCTCAGGTTCGACTGCTGCGCCGCCGCCCTCCTCGTCCGAACGGGCTTCTTCTCTTCCGTCGCGACCTCGCTCTGTGTCGGTGCCGCCGCCTTCCTCGCCCGGGAAAGCCTCGTTGTCCTCACCATTTCGGCAGCAGCCGCTGGCGGCGCAGCCACACGACCACTGTCCTTGTTCTCCTTGACAGCAGCAGCCGCCGCCGCCGCTGCCGTGGTCCGCCTCGTTCGCGTCACAGGAGCAGGGAGTTTAGACCGAGGGGTGCCGTTCTTAGGAGGTAGTACGCTCGACCTCTTCTTCGTAGGCGTAGCGACGACGGGGTTGGGGATAGCAGCTTCGGGTTCCCCTTGTTCCATCGCGTCCTGTTGTTCTTCTTGTGGTTGTTGTTCATCGTCGGAGCTCGTGCTCGCTGGCCTCTCAAAGTACTCAGTCAAGACGTCGGGCCAGTGGACGCTCTTAGCACCCGCCTTGGGAACCCGGGCCGCCTTCGCGTCGACCACGGCCTTGCGCTCTTTCCACTGGTAGCCCAGGGGGTCTTCGGCATGCTTGGCGAGGACCTCGGACGGGAAGCGGGCGTTACCCTTGTTGGTGCGGGTGTTAGCACGCGTCAGCGAGGCAAGGTCCTTCTCCGTGTTGCGCACGAGGCGCGGGTTGCGCGGTGCCGGTTCGGCGAGGGGCTTCCGCGCCCGGAGATTGCGTCTGCGCTTGGGCGAAGGTTGCGTCTCCTTCTGTTCGTCCTTTGGAGCTGATCCAGGACCGTATTCGTCGTCCAATTTCCGTTTGGCCGACGGAATCTTCACGGGGCTTGGACTGTTACCGTCGAGCTCACCGAGAGGCGTGCGAGTGCGTGGCCGAGACGCAGAGCCACTCTTCTGGGCCGGCGACTCGAGTCCATCCAGGGTAAAGTTGGGTGTTTCCATCCACATCTGCCGGTGTCGGCTTCGCTGGCCCATCTCGGGCGTTTTCGGTCCCTCGGAAGCTGTGGTCAACTGTACAGTGGCAGGAGACGGAGCAGGACGAGCAGCCGGGGTGGTCTCTTTGGTTCCTGTGGAAATGGGTGTGGAATTGACCAGGACATCAGGGGCTGCTTTGGCCTTTCCTGCCTGGTGCTTGGTGACAAACTGGCGGAGCAAGTCACGCGGGTCATCGTCGGTGACGTCTTCTGCCGCTGTCTCTTCCTTCACCGTCTCATTCTCTTGCTGAATTTCACAATTTTGTTTAATCTCTTCCTGCGTTGGTTCGGTCTTAATTTCAGACTCCTGCTGCGACGGCTCATGGGACAGAAACCGTTCAGCATATTCTTCCGGCAATTTGAACCGGACGATGAAACGACCGCCCTCCCGTGATAGGGTGACCCTGCTGCTAGTCACCTCAGGGATGGGCTCAGCAATGCTAGGTAGTTCTGCAATGCTAGGTAGTTCTGCAATGCTAGGTAGTTCTGCAATGCTAGGTAGTTCTGCAATGCTAGGTGGTCCTGCAATGCTAGGTAGTTCTTGAGCCGTGGCCGCAACGGCGGTGTCCTGTTCCTGGTCTTGCTGTGTATCTGGTTCGATGACTGGAGCAGGAGATTCAACATCGTGGTGCGATCGGGATACGCTGGCGGCAGAGGGAGTATGGGCTAGTGGAGACCAGTAGCCATAAAGGCCCGTGTCGTTGTCTGCAGAGCCAATGCTGGGACAAGGAGACGAGGGCTGGGGCGTCGTGGTGAAGTTAGGTTGCTTAGAGGAGATCACTGGGGGTAGGTAAGTGGTGTTGCGATTTTGCAACAAAGCCGAAGCAAAAATGTCTGGATGCTCATTGAGATCCACGTCGAGAACCTGCTGTGCAGGAGTGGTATTTGCTGGAGGTGTGCAGGGTTGTTCCGAGGCCTGCAGGTACGTGGTGTCCGAGATGAAGGACGGCACTTGAAATATGCGGACTCGATCCGACTCGTGAGCTGGAGACGGATCTGCTAAGGTCACCTCCTCCGCTTCAGGCGTCGAGGGTTCCGTGGGGACAGGAGACGATGTAGCCACAGGAGACGACGTAGCCTCAGGAAGCTGTTCAATATCGTGCATCGTCACATCGGCCTGCTCCTCCTGGGCCTCGGGCTTATTGAGCTGGCATTTAATAGCATCGAGCTTCGCCTGTCTATGGGCCTCTGAGATGTGGGTTGCTATTGACGGCACTTCGGTCGGCAACACGACGCTGGTGTTTTCCGTCTCCGTAATGGGATCGAGGGAGAGTAGGTCTCTCCGTTCAAGAAGATCGTGGGCCTTATACGCGGACATTCGCGCGCCCGGGAAAGTGAGTAGGTAAGCCACGTCGGGGTGAACCTGGCGGGAACGAATCCATCCGCGACGCGTCCCGTCAGCTTTGCGCTTCGTGGTGGTTGCCCCAACGGGTCGTTGGCATGGCTGGCTGACATCGCCGCCCTGTAGGGTTCGTAGGTGGTTTCGTACATCGGCTAGCGGTACGCACGTGTTAGGGCCGTGAACTATTATCATGTGAAGGTGGAGGACGCGATGACCTACCTTTGGCCCAGCTGAGGGTAAACAAGCCTTCGTCTACGGCGAGCTCAAAGTGAGAATCGAATTCGGCCGAGTCCTCGCTGCGCGAGTTGGTTTCCTCGGTAAAGTGTCGCCTCTTGCGGGGCGAGTCCACCACGACAAACTTGGCCTTTTGCCGATAGGCCTTGAAGGCGGCCATGCGACTGGCGGTGTTGTGAATGGCGAAGCATTGCGCCGACATCATCTTCTGCATACGCGCGCGTGTCGCGATTCCACGCGCCTTGTTCGTCTTCTTGGCGAATCTATCGCGCCTGGCTCTCTGGAAGGTCCGATGCGCGTCGGCGGCAAAGGAGAAATCGAACGCGGACACGTCGTGGGCTGAGGGGTTAAATGGCCCGACAAAGGGGGAATCCTTGACGGCGACGGGAAACTGAAAGCCCGGGTTGGTATTGTTGTTCGTCATTGTGGTATATGTAGAGTTTTTCTCTCTTGTATCGTCTTCTTCAATGGTTATCATTGTCTGGTCTCTTGGACAGAAAGAAGAGAGGAATGGTTGTGGGCTAAGCTCAAAGGCTACAGTAGTCGAGTGTTGTTGATGCGTTCCTGTTAGAGGAAAGTGGTGACACTTCTCTATCGCAAAAGAGATCTCCGTATGGAATGAAGAGCAGGTTAAAAGTCAAGAAGAATTCTGAGTGGGAGTAGAAAGTGCAAAGACTTCTGTTTCCGAATCGTGGAGAGCAAGAATAAACCAAGAAAGAGCAAGAGCAAGAGGCAGTAGATCGCGTTGAAGGGTCGGGGGGTTGATCTTTGTTTACTTTCAGCAAGCTGGCCAATCGGCTGCTTCCGATAGCTCACTCAGGGTCCGTTTCTCGGCCTAAGTGGTGGAATGCTGGTTGCTAGGTAGGTACGTATCCTTGTATCGTTTGTACCTTCCCAGTATCCAATAGGAAATTATGATATAACGAAACCACGTGACTTTGAATTTTCAGGACGGACTGGTCTGGAGATTGAAGGCGTACGAAATAGCTCGAGAAATTATTCGACGACGACGACGAGTCTTGACAGAACGGGTGCCAGACAGTCTTCGACCACTTCAAGACCTCCTAAATATTTCGAAGACGCCGAGCAAATCGATACGACGACCATTTCGTCGCGCTTTCATATCCCAGAGAACTACATAGCGACATAGCGACACCCCTCGTCGCATCCCGTTCCTCCGCCATGGCAGGCCAAAGGCCCATCCGTCTCCCGCCCCTCAAGTCCCTCCGCGTCCGCAATCCAAGGAAGAAGGTCGAGAACCCCTGCATCAACGTCATGTCATCTGTACTAGGTATGAAATGAACAATAACCATTCACCGTTCCCGGCCTGGTCGAAGAGTGCTCAGAGCTGACGCTTGAATTTCGCCACAGCATGCTGGGCTTCCGCTGGATACAATACCGCAGGGTGCGCTGCCCTCGAGAACGCTTTGCGTACTTGCATGGACGCGCCTCTGCCAGCCAAGCCTCCCGCGGCGACTATCAACTACCATCTCAACCGCATGTACGACCGTGTCATCCCCAACGCGACCAGGAAGAAGTAGAGAATCTTTCCTATCTTTTCGACACGGAAAAAGAAGGGCGCGTAGAGGGGATTCGTGTCCCAAGTGCCGGTGCCGTACACTTCGGATTTTGATAAAGTAATTGAACCTTACGACATCACACACTTGGGCCATCCCGAGCATCGACTTGGGTTGTCAGTCGGTTCGGTACGGGGAGGCGTGTCGGAAAAGACCATCAGCACATGTCCAAGAGGCGACATGTTGGGCACGCGATGCTGAAGCGATACGGGACATTGTACGATTGTTGGCGGCTGACTTGGTCAGGAAGCAAGACAGCTTTGAATTGTATATCAACCAACTACGGAGACGCGGCGTTTATATGGTCACAGAAATGATGCACATACAGATGCATTTTGTACTCGACATAGCAATCCATCCCATCATTGTAAACAATCACAAACGATGACAATAGCAAATGCTTTGCTCCCTGGCACAAGTAAATTGGACAGTTAATGTGCCAAACCTGGGATCAAGGCCGGCCAAAAGTCACGATGCAAATAACCCATGATACTTCTTGCTTCTCCTTGCTCCGACAACACATCGTCTCCTATTTTCCCCTGATATCAGTTCTCTACCACAACTACTTGGGGGCAGACGCCCCATACATTTGAGAGCCATGTCTAGCAAATAAAGCCCAGAGTGCCCAAATCGGCACGTTCCCGACCGTGGACTAGCAATAGTCACTTGATTGTCTAGGGACGTAGTACGGAAAACATCTCCTCCGCCACAAACGAAACAATCGTCGTAGAGATCGACCTCGGTCAGCACGCAGTCATTCCATAATAAAGAACAAGACCATCTGCCAATCATTAAGCCTCTCGTTTTCTCACTTTCCTTCCAAAGACGAGCGGCGACGAGGAGGCGACGGGAGAAGGAAAGAATGAGGAAAGGAAAGACGCGAAATATTCCAAGCGGGTAAATTGTAATGATCATCGCCGTTCCAAAGCCGAGAGAAAAGAAAAAACACTCGACGAATGTGTCTCTTGAAAGCCCAAAAAATACGGGAATGCCCGATCCCGATTCATCCCGTCTAGATTTGCAAACCCCGAATGCTCTGATGACACGAGAACACGGCTGGTAGATACAACTCGCCTTGGCCTTTCCCACGATGGATGGATAAAGCAAGAGGCTTCAAGGCTACTCCGAACTCCAAAGAATGGCCCCGAGAAAGAAAATGGGAAAAAAAAAAGAAAAAAAAAAGCAAATGGGTGGGTATATGGTTTGGGAAGAGCCCACCAAGGGCCATCGCCACACAGTCTGCCACACAGCGACCTGAATGAGTAGCGCCGATCCGAGTGCCCCGCGACACGGCGGAACAACACAAGATCCAGCCGCTCGTCTAGTTCAGAACCGCCGCGCTGGCATCTCCAACACAAAAGAGCTCAATCTCGCCCACGCCTCCCGGGTACATGTTCCCAGCACCCTCTCGCCACTCCAGGAACGCAATCTGGATATCGTCGTCGCTTTCAATCGTGACAAAGTCGCCGTCCTCGTCTCGGTACCGCAGTTTCAGCATGCCCTTACTGATGCTGCTGTTCGTGAACCGGGCGAGCTTGGCGTCGATGCGATCGATCAGGGACTGGTACGTAATGTTGAAGGCCACCACAAGCGTGACGTAGGTACCGCTGTCCACGTAATTGACCTTGACCTTGAGCTGCGTGGGAAGAGGTAGGTCCGGACTGGCGAGAGGGTTCGTCTGTGTCCCGGTGCCCAGAGGGGGGGAAATCCTTCTACTCGTCGTCGCGTCGATGCTCAGATTCCTTTCCGGATGGCCCTGGTTGGGCGTTGGTTGTCGCTGGTAGATGGGCTGCGTGGGGAATTGTGCCATCGTGCCACCGTAGCTGCCGGTGGACTGGTGTCCGTACGGCCGTTCGCGCTGGGTACTGGGACTCTGCGTATTCGACCGAACCGGAAGCTCGTTCAACCTCGGCGATCCGGTCTGAGATCGAGGGATGCTGCTATCGTGTGCCGCATGTAGATGTGGTGGTATGCCTGGCACAGGCATGTTCGGGATGCTCGGGGTGCGTCTGGAGCCGGAAGGCGCATTCGGGCCGTTGATATCCGGCGTGCTGTACGACCGGATCCGCTTTTGTTGCGCCGCACTCTGGTTGTTCGACGCCATGGCGGGTAGCGACGGCCCTCTAGCATTCCTGCCGTTTAAGCCGTACTGGTTATTGGGCGAGATCCCATCTCGAGATGGTGCGCGGGGCATCGCCGGCGCCGTGTAGCGGTTGTAGTCTTCTCCCCAGCCCGCTTGCGGCGTGCCGGCTTTAGGGAAGGGGTAGGCAGAAGGAGGCGCCATGCTGCTCGCCGTGCTGGCGCGTGACGAAGCCGGAGACTCTGCGATCGGCGAAAAGTACGACTCTCCATTTCGAGGAAGTGGGGACGTCTGGCCGGTCCCCTGCGTCTGGAGGCTCAGAGGCGCAATGGGCGGCATGGGGAAACGCGATGGCGGCGCGCGAACCATGCTGGCAAGAGAGTGTGTGCTGTCACTGGTCGCTGAATGCTGACGCAGGCTGTTGCTGGAGGCGTTGCGCGGGATCCTCCCACTACTCGGCGGCGGGGGAAACTGGGCCGGGGCCGAAGCCGGGCCTAGTTCGTCATCGTCGTCGTCGTCCTCGTGCTGGTTGAGGTAGGGGTTCTGGAGATCCGACCCGTGTTCTCTCGTCCACGCGAACTCGGGAGTCGAGGTATCTGGGCTGTTCGCCTTTGGGTCGTTCACCTTGCGCTGTACCTCCAGGCCCTGGGCCCACTTCTTCAAAACTTCCTCGTTGTTGAATTTGATCATGAAGTTCTCGATTCCGGGATCGCCCTTCCACCAAATCTGGACGCTATGTGAACCTAAAGCCGGTCAGACCTCTGACAGAGGATAACCACCAACAAAATGGGAGTCGTCGGGTGTCATACCAGGCTTGGAGAGTGTGACAATATCGGTCACGTTCGTCATGAAAATTCGGCCCTTGAGCTGTAGTCGGGCGTTTCTGTTTTTGATCTTGGGTCCAGTGGACCTCGTCCTGTCCTTCTTATCCTTGCTCTTGTTCTGCGACACTTCCTTACAGCAAAGCAGAATGCACTCGAAGAGATAGATTTCATACTTTTTAGGTGGATTAGTTGGTTGCACACGTGTCTCCCGGGCATCGGCTTTCCTGGGAAAACTTACGTCTTTTTCTTGATCCGACTTGCCGGTGACAACCGTGTAGATCCCGTGCAGCAAGAGCTTGCCAAAATGCTCGACTTTGTGATTCTTCCAATCATCCACCCGATTTCGAAGATCCTCAAGGGCCTCGTCTAACACGTCGCGGTTGATCTCTTCGTTGGCTTTGGTCAGGATGCGTTCGGCGACTTCGATGCCGGCTGATAGGTCGGCTTTCTCCTCGTCGTCCTGACTCTGCTTCAAGAGGTCCTGGATATTGTTAGTGTACTGCACACCCCTGTTTCTAATGCGAGTCTAATCGCCTACCTTGAGGAGGAGCGGGTATTTGACAAGGCGCTGCATGGGCTTGAGGAGGAAGCTGTCGAAGGTGTTGAAATCCACGGCCACAGGGTGTCCCGACTGTCTGATCTGATCGAATACCTGGTTCGCAACCTGTGCAGCCTTCCGCTGATTGGCGATGAACGGCCTGTAGATATCGAATGCATCTTCGTAGGCGATGAAAGGAGCGCCCCATTGCTGTGACGACTGCGGCATCGAGTTTGTGGTTTCGATGCGAATAAGGAATCGGCGCTGGAAATCGAGGATGGCATTGATGTTGAGAAATATTTGGTGGATCGTGTCGCCGGGCACGATGCTTTTTGTTTCGAGGCTGCTCTTGAGATCGTGAAGGTTCTCTAAATCTTGCACATATTTGCGTTCCGTGTCCACCAACTCCCTGACGATGTAATCGCGCGTGCTCAGCTTTGAACCGGCCTCAACGGTGGGTTCATCTTCGGGATAAGGTTGCGGTTGTAGCAGTAGGCCGCGCTGTTCAGCGATATCGAGAACATGGTTTACTACTTGCGTTACCTGCGTCCGGTATTAGAATGTATCAAGGGCATGAGGATGTAGAAGCACGCCGGGCCTCGGCGTAGAGAAGGAGAAAGAAGGGGTTAGTGACAAGGCGGACAGTACCTTGACGAAACCGGTAGTGTCGTTACCCAGGACGTCGCTGATGACGAAGCACTCGGCGGCGGGGACCCCCAAGTCCTTCAAGCAGGCCTCTATGAACTTGAAAAGGGCAATCTTGGATTTTTTACTTTCGGAGGCATTGAGATTGCCGATCTGGGGAGGCTCGGCCGGTTGTAGGGCATTGTAGATGGTGAGAAGAGGATAGCCTTTTCGGAAGAGGCCCCACAAAGACTCGACGGGGTCATGAGGGTCGAGCTGGCGAAGATACTCGTCGAATCCGGGGACCAAGGCCAGGCGAGCCTTCAAGGACATGCATAGGTGGTAGAGGGAGCGGGAGGCATCGGCTTTTTGGTTGATGATGTTGGCGGTGGCCACGACGGCGCCAGGAGTCGAAGCCGGTGCGGATGTTGTTGCGGTAGAGAGCGAGGCTAAGGATGCCGATGAGCTGTTGTAGGCAGTCGAGCCAGAAAGTTGGCTCCCACGCGGTGCGCTGCTCATGGTTGCTGGAGCTGCTCCGACCCCGTGGGAGGACTGATGATTGAAGGTCGGCGCAGTGTTGGTTCTCAGGAGAGGGGCATGGGCCATGGTATGTTCGTGCTCGTTCTAGCCCATTCGTCGGTCGGAATCACGTGGTGGCGTGTTCCTCAATCGCGCAGGGAGTAAAGGAGGGCTGGGCTCAACCGGACGAAGACCAGAAGGAGGATGGGATTGTATTCAACAGGCGTGCAGCGACGTCAGCGAAGGGAAAGGGCGAGAGAGAGGTAAACGCTCTCAGCTTGTCGGAGATTGTCGATTAATTCGACGAAATGTCGGTTCTTCGCAGGCGCTGTGACAAAGGTGACGATAATGGAATGAGACAACAATGATGGGCAAAAATCGGATGGCGGAATGTCTCGAGTAGAGTCGTCCCCTTCTCCCAGCCCGCAGGATTCGAGCGAGGTGGACGGTCCGGGGGTACTTCCGTTGATGGCGGAGAGTAGGAGCGACGACGACGAAAAAAACGAATGAAGCTGACGTGACGACTCAGTCCCAGGGCGAGGAGCGTGGGGGGGACGAGGAAATGTCAAAGGGCACGTCGATGAGTCCGGGGACGGTAATGCGGCGTTGCGTCGTTGTGTCGCGAGGACTTGAAGTCGATAGATAAGGTCGATGGGGCGGGGAATGTGAGGAGGAAGTTGTTTTGGTGAAGGTCGGTCGGGCGCCGGTGGGTAGGTATGTGCAACGGGCGGGTCTAAGTGGATGTCGTTGCCTCCACTGTGGCCTCCTGGCTAGGTTGACCCAGCGAAGCACTGTGGGCGGAGGTCAGGATCCGAATCCACGGCTGGAAGTGATGTGGACTTTTTTGGAGGGGGGGAGGGTCTTTTTTTGTTTCAAAGATGCAAGGCTCGACGCTTGCCTTCTTTTTCCAAATTGGCTTGGCTCTATTCTTCGGCGTGCAGCTGCAGGGCTGCAAAGCCGGAGAGTACTGTATGTACGAAGTAGGGTAAGGTGAGTAGGTATGTATGTCGGCAGGTTGATAAAATCGATGGTAGGCCAAGTACTGTACTGACGGTCGTTGGCGGGAACGGTCTCGTTCGAGGGGAGAGGGGAGGAGGGCGGAGGTTCTTGGGCTGGCGTCTAGGCTTAGAAGTCGTTAAAGGGGTGAGGGGTGAGGGGGCAAGGGGCTTTCGGACCAAGGGCCCATAATTGATCTGTGCGCTCACACTTTGGCCAGCTTGGTTCTGAGCTCTGGACATGGACAAATGGTCCAAAATGTCATGGGTAGACTTGTCCCACCAGGAACAAGCTTGGTACTTGCCCCGAGGGAACAGCCATGACGAGCCTTTCAAAATGGTTTAAATTAGCGGGTAGTAAGGCTAGATTATATTAGGATTAGCCTAGCTTTTCCACGTGTTTTATTGGCTGTCGTGGTACAGAAAGTGGAACCGCTCCAATATTTACGAGTACCGGTCTTCCGCCACCCCCTGCTCGGTCTTCCGGGTCTTCTCAAACCCTTCTAGGCTAGAATGATCCACTACATCCCCACAAGCCGAAATTAGCTGTACTTTCAAGGTATTTCGATGTACACAAGCATAAACAGAGCGAAACGCGTAAGGAAACAAGGAGGACCACCCATAATAATATGGTATGTGGAGGAGAGTGTGTTCTTTTTATTTCTTTGTATTCGTACGAAGTAAGAAATGGGCTATAAGAAATATACGAGTCACGTGACTATATGACTAAGATAGTCACGTGACCAGTAAATTATATAATCACTATACTAGACGCGTGTTACGAAAATATCAGATCACGTAATGGTCACGTGATATATCACGTGATATGGTATTACGTGATACACATTAAATTGTGGGTCTACTGCAAATTTTTCATCCCTCCTCCTCCTCCACCACCTCCTCCACCTTCACCTTCACCTTTACCTTTAAACGCGTTACTCTATACGCAGCAGCAGCTCTTACGGCAGCAGCAGCTCTTACGGCAGCAGCAGCTCTTACGGCAGCAGTAGCTCTTACGGCAGTAGGTAGCTACGCTAGCCGTAGCAGCTGCCGCGCGTATACAACGAATATAATAATATTATGCTTTCGTGCTTTGGGCATGGTGTTTTGGCGTGTTCTTCCTCGTACTCTTTCCTTTGTGGATGTTTGTGTACTTCGAAATACCTCTAAAATACAGCTAATTTCGGGTTATGCAGGGTAGTGGATCATTCTAGCCTGAAAGGGTTTGAGAAGACCCGGAAGACCGAGCAGGGGGTGGCGGAAGACCGGTGCTCAATATTTACACATAACCGCCCAAACCTGCATGATTGCGGAGTACGGAATACATTGACCTACACTGGTACGTAATATCAGGTAGGTACAACGTAGATACTCAAGAATACCTTGCGAAAGTGTCACCTTACAAGGAGCGTTGCTAGGTCAGAGGTCGTCTTTGTAAGTATCTGTACAGGGACTGAGCAGAATTGATCGGACCTAAGCCTCTGGTGCAGTGCCACGACATGTTCGAGAACCTGGATAGAAGGGAAATGGGACAATAGAAAGGATGAAGTATCCGGCAGAATGGGCCTTCCCCGAAGCCCCATTACCACTGGCCCGGCAGGCATTCAGCAACATCGCGAATATCTTGAGATGGGTAGCCAGCCGGTGGTATACCAGATATCTTGCTCGAAAAATTCCGAACCGCAAGTGACGATAGGTAGGTAGGTAGGTAGTCAACATACGAATACATACAGACCGTGCGTCAATACAATCGACAACGTACCGTACTCTATACATCCCGTACAGCCCCGACTATCCAAGCCCCATGGGGAACACTTACAACGTACGCTTGCATGGACTCCCGATGGTTGCCAATGCCCAACTCTAAGATGATTCCTGGACAAAGATAGGAAGCTGTTCCATGGCGTAGGTGACTACCAGGGTGGAATGTTCGAAGCTCGTTCTTTTCGATGCAATTTACGTTGTACATGCATACATACGTTGTACGCTGTACAACGAATGGGCTGGGCTTGTTCTGCCGGTGCCAAGTCCACTTTGGCCCAAGCTCTCTCAAACATTCCGTGTTTTCTCCCTTGGGTACCTACCTACCGTTGATAGTATCTCGTACTGCAAAATACGATATGCCGAACACTACAGAGTAAGTTTCTTGTCTTTTATTAGTGCCCCATCTAGCCTGACCGTAGAAATGCGTGGGGCAACGATAAACCTAAATGCCGCATCTTGTCATGGCGTTGTGCCCGGGATCGGTTCCCCGATCGCTCGGGCCTCTTGAACCCAACATCAAGTCATTGAGCCGGAAAATCGAAGGCATTCAACGTACGAAACCCCCATACGGATACTGTCTTGCCTGTATGTACTATGAAAGTATGGGCAAAGAGGCAGGTTTACAGAGGTCTAAGGGTTGCTTCCAGATGTCAGTCAATCGCGAGGGGCTGTGCCACTTCGCTTACTCGTCCGTCGCCTTCCAAATAAACAGCCTAAAAGAGGGTGTTAGGAAGATGGCTGGATCTTCCACGTAACAAAAGGAGCTCAGTTTCGTGTGACGGAACAGAGAAGGCGTATAAAGACCTGGCCGGCGAGGAGCCCACGGGAATCAGTCTGGTGTAGTCAGGGCAAACAGCAACCTAGGCGAGTCATAAGAGACGACGAAGTGTCTCGTGATCTCAAGGCATGGTCTTTGATCTAAGTACCTACTAGATGGATGATGTACCTTTTTCGAGGTTGCTCCGCACGTGAGGGCATGGCGATGGACAAGCCAAACGAACAATACTTCATCTTTTAGCTCGGCCACTACTTCAGCGTGCCTATACATATGTACAACTACAGCGATAGCGTGTACAACGTAATACGCGTACAGAGGAGAACATTCTCGGCAAGACACCGCTGCTTACAATGTACATACTAAGTACGCACATCCATTTATCCTTACGTAATGCACCTCCCTGGGAGAAAGGCAGCTACTTCTTAATAATCGCATCTCTTGGCACTCGCTGGAAGCGGAAAGCAGGCAACAACATCACCAAGCCCAACCACCAACACCTGCCCTGCGTTGGAGACGGTGTGATCCTGTCGCCACCAACCATCCCTTGTAAAGCCATCTACCTATCTTACTTGCCGTCTCTCTTTCCCATATTCCACAACTGCGGTTGAAGCGAGCTTCTGTTTCTTTGCGTCGGAAAATACGAATACTCAACATAACAGGCAGGACAACCGAGACCCAAACAACGACTTTTAGCAAACCTCAACTCTTCACCCCTCCTGAGACCACAAATCGACCCCGTCTTACGCCATATCATCATATCCCTCCCTCTCTGTCGTACCCTTCGTCCGCTCTCCTCATTACAAAGCAAAGAAAACAGCAGCAGCTCTCTTTGGATCGGATATGCAGGTGCATCCGCAGCCCGACGAGGGCTACTCCGAAGACCCTCTTAACCCCAGCCCCATCTCTCTACTAGGGCCCTCCTCTATCACAGTTGGTCCCGATACCATCGAACTACCCGCCTCTCACGACCTAGCCGCATGGATTACCAAGAACCTGCCATATTTACCCGTATCCGTCAAGTCCCAGCTTGCCATCGCCTTGCTCGACGACCTCCCCTCACCCGCCGTCGCCCAGATTGCAGAGCGTCTACGCTCACGACTCTACATCGACTTTGTCCGACGCCTCCCTCCTGAAATCTGCTTGAAGATTTTCGGCTATCTCGACGCCGTTTCTCTCCTGAATGTCGCATGCTGTTGCCGCTCCTGGTACAGCCTTGCCGTCGACTGGAAGCTATGGCAGAGACTATATCACTTGGAGGGATGGCGCGCCGTTTACCCGGAGATCGAGGCCTGGGAGGCCAGGGTGAATGAGGGCGTGGGAGGCTACAACTCGGCAGTGACCGCCTACCCCCATGTAATGGCTTCCGAGGGCGGCCATGCATCCAAGAAGCGCGCCCTCTCAGGAGACGAGGATGCAGAAATGCCAGATGCCCACCGCCCATCCAGACTCGACGATCACCATGCAGAAAGCAGCATTTTTGCCTCGCCCAAGCCGTCGCCGTCGTCGCCGTCCTCCTCCTCCTCGTCCGCTGGTCGAACCCGCGCCGCCCAAGTTACCGCCATGGATGTCGACGAAGCAGCCACGTCTCATAAGAACCACGCACCCGAAGAACCGCCGCCCATGGACGAAAATAAAAAGGGAAAGGGGAAGGGAAAGGGAAAGGCGAAGGAAGCCAGGGACGAGTCGTCAAGAAGCCCCACAGCCCTCGTAAAGTCGAACTTCCCAGAGCCATCCATATGGACGTGGGATGCCCTGAACTCCCGCTACATTCTGAACTGGAGATATGTGTATAACCTTCGGCGGCGACTCGAGTCGAATTGGGAGCAGGGCAAGTTTGTTAACTTCCAGTTGCCCCACCCTGATCATCCCGAGGAAGGGCACCAGGAGTGCATCTACACCTTGCAGTTTGACTCGCGATACCTCGTCAGCGGCAGCCGCGATCGGACGATCCGCATCTGGAGCATGAAGACCCGGCGTCTTCTGCGGCCTCCGCTCAAGGGCCACAGCGGCTCGGTCCTGTCCCTACAGTTCGACGCCGATCCGGAGGAAGATCTCATCGTCTCGGGCAGCAGCGACTCCAACGTGATCATCTGGCGCTTTTCGACCGGTGAAGTCGTTCAACGTCTGACCACGGCCCATTCCGATTCCGTCCTCAACGTCAAATTCGACAAGCGCATCCTGGTGACGTGCTCCAAGGACAAGTCCATCAAGATCTTCAACCGAAGGCCCCTGAGATATGGAGACGTCGGGTACACCCACGTCGATCCCATCAATCCCGTCCCCATTCGCGTTCGCGACTACAGGTACGGCAGCCCTACCAGCGACCTCCCCGTACTACCACCTTACACGATGATTGGTCGGCTTGAAGGCCACGGTGCCGCCGTCAATGCTGTTCAGATCCATGGCAACGAGGTCGTCTCCGCCAGTGGTGACAGGAATATCAAGGTGTGGGACTGGCCCCAGCAAATCTGCAGCCGGACTGTGGTTGGCCACGGCAAAGGAATCGCCTGCGTCCAATACGACGGGCGGAGAATCGTCAGTGGCAGTAGTGACAACGAGATCAAGGTGTTCGATAGTACTACCGGCATCGAAGTGGCCAGCTTGAAAGCCCACAGCCACCTGGTCCGAACCGTGCAGGCAGGCTTCGGTGACTTGCCCTACAGCGAGCACGAAGACAAGCTCGTGGCCAAGAAGTTGGACGAGCAGTACCTCAAGGCGCTGGAATCCGGCGCCCTTTCCGCCGGACCCATGTCGAGAGGTCGTGTGTCAGGCAACAGCATCGTTGGCGGCCGAAGGTTGGAAGACATTAATGCATACGGCGCCGTCCTGCCGCCAGGTGGCGGCGGTGGCAGATACGCCCGCATCGTCTCGGGCTCCTACGACCAGAGGATCATCATTTGGCGTCGCGACGAGGACGACAGGTGGGTGCCCTCGCACCGCCTGCATCACGAGCGTGCCATCGAAGCCGCACAAGGTCGGCGATCCAACACTCCCGCGCCATCGCGTTCTACGCCTGCGCCTGGCGCGTCGCCTTCGGCAGCAGCCGCGCAGGCGTCCTCGCATCGCGGGAACCAATCCCCCAATGCAAGGTCTACTACCATCGAGTCGCCCATCATCGCTACAATCACGCCTGACTCGGCGGCCTCCTTCAGGGCATTGATCGATATCATCGTTCCCCAAGGCGTGCTTGCCCTTGAACAGGCTCTGGCGAGCTACCCGACCATGCTGGCCTATCAAGGACATCTCCAGGCAGCCATCAACAGGGAGTCGTCGCCGACTGTCCGCGGCCAGCTTCGACAAGTTGTTAGCAATGCCATTTTCGCCACCCAGCAGGCCCAGGCGCGGACACGGCTCGCCTCTATGCAGCACACCAGCGGTCCGACGGGGCCGAGTACGTCTACCGCGGCTGCCGCCTCGAGTTCTTCTGCACCGGGACCCGCCACCACGGCGACGGGATCGCAGAGGAACAGGAGTCCCCACGATCCGGCGGGACCGGCCGACCGGTCGTCGGACACCCCGTCTCCCATCGTCGCAGTAGGCACAAGCGGAACGGCCAGCGCTCAGGGCGCCTCGCTCATTCCAGGATCGGCCTACCGCGGTCCCACCCTTTCACCTCAGAGAGCAACGTCTCCGGCGCAGGATCACAACCAGCAGGTCCCCTCCGCACCTGTGCAGTCTCATTCGACTCCCGTGCCCGCGCCACAGGCGGCTACGCCACCGCCCCCACCGTCTCAGGGACAGGCTCAGCAACAGCATATGCCACAGCTGCAGGCGGCTCTCGGCGTCCCCGATACCTCCGCAGCGCGGGTATTCAAGCTGCAGTTCGACGCCCGACGCATCATATGTTGTAGTCAGACTAGTGTCATCGTCGGGTGGGATTTCTGCAACGGAGATTCCGAGTTGGAGGCCGTTTCCCGTATCTTCGGTACGATAGAATAATCGTTGCGCGGAGAGGCGGGAGACGGTTAGACGAGATCCTCAAGCGAATAGGACCGGTCCGTCAGGCGTTATCGGAAACACAAATTCCTTGGGCGTCCGTCTTTTTCATGTAATGATGCGGCGTTTGTGTGTCGCAATTATGAGGTACCTACCAAGCAAACTGCTGTATATTCTACATTGTATGAATCAGATAATATATGATACGGGGCCAGAGGGCCAGAGCCGTATGGAGGAGACCTCTGGGGCGGCGGGTGGAGTGAGTGTTGCTATTTCGCAACGCATCGCTAATGGGAAAATGAGAATAACCATGAATAATAAATGCTCGATATACACGACAAGTGACCGCCCCAACTCCAACGCCAGTCTGCCAAATCCTGGGTGATCAGGCCATCTCCATGTCCCCCTTTGTAATTCCAGGTCTCCCTGCTAGTTTCGTCATGTAAAGTCGTTGCCATTTAGCACCATTTCGTAACAAGGGATGGAGAAGTATGTTTGTCTCCTGTGCAGCAAACCCTTCCATCCCACTCCTGTCAATCGTATTCTGTTTCCTTTCCTGGCCCCCCCCCTCTTTCGCTACCATCACGCCGCAGCCTCTCTCAGCTTATTTGCCTCCCTATCGGCCGCGGTGGGTTCCTCGTCGATAAACTCGGGCAGCTCGTCCTGCATGAAGGAGGGAACGGCACCGGCGCCGAGCTGGTTCTCGCTCTCCAACTCGGCCTCGTAGCCGAGGGCCTCGAGCTCGGCGTCGAGCTCCGCCTCGTCGACGTCCTCGGGGACGTCGTAGCCGCGGGCGAGGGACTCTTGGATGTCGTTGCCGACGTCCATGAGGTCGGCCATCTCGTCCTGCAGGCGCTCGATGCGGTCAATGTCGACCTTGCCGTACTGCCTCTTCAGCTCGCGGTTGGTGGTCTTGAGGGCGTCGACGGTGGCCATGGTGTTCTTGAGGTTGTCCTGCATGCTCTGGGCCTGCTCCATGTTCCAGGCCTGGCCCTGCAGCTGCTCGCGCTGCGACTCGATCATCTTGCGCCGCTGCAGGACCTTGAGGGCTTTCGACTTGATGGCCGACTTGCCCGGCCCATCGCGCATCTTGGATAGCTTGGCTTGGTAGCCTTGGAGCTCGGCGTTGACGGACGCCAGCTTGACGTCGAGGGCGGCGATGCGCTCGTCGAGGTTGCCTATCGCCGAATTGAGGGTCGGTTTGGGGCCCTTGGGGGCCGCGCCGAAGAGCCGGTGCATGTTGGGTGGTGGGATGGATCAGAGGGAAGACGGGTTATTTGTCTTGGCTTCTGGGGGCCGTTGGGGATTTGCAATGTCTTGGACGCGTTACGACGTGACCGGTCGGTGGGAATATTCGGCGTTCCCAGTGACGTTGACGTTGATTATCTTAGGCAGCTGGATTCCCCGCCGTGGGGTACGGAGTAAGCTGACTAAGACTAGTACCTCCGAGGGTAAGGTGGGCAGTTGCTTATTAATCAATGATATTCATTCACCGGGATGTTCGGTGAGAAGGCTATACACCGAGTGGCTTACATCGTATATGAACTCCCGAGTACGCTGTAGGAAGATGCTAAGTTGCAAGTATTCGTACTTTATTCGGTTAATACCTATAACCCTTTACAAACCCATTCGCCTGTCCCTATTAACTGTAACGTATGTGAACTAAAAAAACGATAAGATTAAACTGCTATTGCCTGGTCTCTCGTTCCACGCCCCACGAGGCCAGTACCTTTCCGCTAGTTATCTTTTTTTGGGCTCTCGGTGTGTTTCCAATGATCAGGGTGTAATATTGCGCCGGAAACACTACTTTTGCCCATTAATTCGTGATATATGCCTTGAAGATTTTCAAGGCACCAGACGATGGTTGCACCTTCGTCGGGCGAGGCCATACGGGCCATGCCCTTTGTGTCATGGAACCATGGCCGGCACCACCGGTCAACTTACATTTCTGTCCCCTTCATCTAGGACGGCGCTGTTAATAAAGTTGAAGCGAGAGTCGATCCAGCTTAAAGAAAGCAACCTAATCTCTGGCACGAGCATCCCCTCTTGCACCCTGAGTTGAGCGGGTGACGGGTTATCTTTCCCTGGGATTTGGGAGGGCTCTTCGGCTGGACGCCCTGAACGCCCTGGGCATTATAGTTTTGGTGCAGGGATGTTATGGGCGCACAAAAATGTACCGTTTGCCGGCTGACAGTGACAAGATAACTTGGTATGATGAACTGTTTACCAGTTACCTTATACATGGTGTTGTCAACACAGTAAGAGCGAGAACTTGAGTCTTGATGAGGCCGGCCCCACAGGAACCAAGCAGGCGGGACGAGTACCACCTAAACCCGGGCCGGAGTCTACGAATAGTAGAACTTTCGGAGCTGTTGTTGGAGGTACTTCCATGTGAAGGGCCTCAATCCCGAACCGCACGTTAATATGCTAAGCCGTTGGTCACATCGCACACAGAACAATCCTGGGAGGAAACGGATGAAGACGGCCTTTGCCGCCCTGTTTGCTGTTTTCTCCCGGTATTCATTCCTTCTTTCGGCGACAAAGTGACGATTACCTCGTATTCCGCGTCGGGACTCGTCGGAAGGAGTGCCAGTCTCCTCCTCCCAACAACGGCATCGCCGTTGCAACAGTGGGTAGTGCAGTTGGCAGTGCGGGCACCGCGACGGCGGATCACATGAGCAAACAGACATGCGGGCATTGCAGCGAATAATGCACAGTGCCGTCTGATGCTAGTCGTCAAGAGTTGATGACACAAAGTTGAATGACGAGCATGTTTGAATTAGTGTTAATAATAACCTGTTGACTCCTCGTTGATATTCGTTACTCGATTTCCATTCGGGCATTGGTCGATGTGCTCGGCTCGGCTAGGCTCCTTTGGTGAGATTAGCCGGAATGAGCTACGGAGGAAGAGATCTCGCTTCTCCAGGACCTTGCTGGTGATCAAAACGGTTTCGAAGCGAGTCTTGTTGACGTAGAGATTGTCCGATTTTCACGCGGCAGTGGAAATAATCCACGGTGGCTGGCCAGGGAATATTGATAGTCGTTATGGACCCTGACTATCGGGCCGCCTTTCATAACCAGCCCCTCTACTAGTCTTCGGGGTCCAGAAGTAGCTGCCGCGTATTTTACGAACGAGGCATCAGGCATCATCGACGGGCGCAAGGAGGAGGTCATTCGATGCCTGATGGAATACAGCATGTACGAAGTATAATCAGGGATCCCTGAGTTGTGTCCGTGTACGTTGTAGGTATGTACTGTCTGTGGGTCACCATGCAGCGGAATTCACCAGAAAGCCGCCAGACGTCCTCTCCTTCCTACACCGAGAGCCGCGGCGCCGCGGGCGCTAATTAACACCATAGGGCCGAGAGCCGCTTGAACGGGGTTCCTCTTGGCAAGTTGGCCCGTTTAACAGGGGCTACTTGATCATTAGAAAGGCCGTTGGACGTTTCTTTCCATCGACGGACTTTTAGTATTCGTATTTCACCGAATGTAATCATTCATCTCGTGAGCACCAGTGGGCTCACTCACGTCCGGCCCGACTGGCAACCTCCGGTGGCCGGATCACAGGAGACCAACGGTACGATCCCGAACACTGCGATAGCATGTGCCAAATTTGCCTTGACAGGGGTTATTATCGAGAATTTCCACGTTGAACGTACATATTCCACCGGCTTATTCCGAAAGAGCACAGTGTATATATACGCTGTAAACTCATGGCATCCCCAGTGGAGAACACATGTCGAAAAGATCAGCAAGGGTGATTCCGTCCTGGGCGAACCTTCTGACGTCTTCTCGAATGCGAACCAGGCTAGAATGCGGTCGGTGTAGCATCTTCACCGGTACGGCTAAACGGGCCATAGCCGAATAAGGTCCGAGATCGCTTCGGACATGTCTCTACCCTAGGGAATTCTCTCTGTCGATTCTCCTAGCCTCCACAGGGTAATTACATATCAGACTGTTCTACGATTCCGACACACGGATCAATGTCACGAGCTCACGAGCCACTAGGTATTTCAGGTGTGCCCTGGCCCGCGGATTGTGTACCAACCTCCTGACGTTCTTGACATTTGTCCAGTGTAATTATCCTCGAAACAACCATCACATCATCTTGCTATCACACTTACAATATTAACCGTCGCTGGTCGCTGGGCCCCAACTGAGACACACAAATACGTTGTACGCAATACAATGTACATGGGTACTTGGATGTACCACAGAAAACAGCAACCCCTGACACCTGACACCCTCCATCAACGGACATGGTAGGTACGTGTAGATCCCCCTTTTGACCCTTCCCACCAGCACAGATCCGATCCCGCACATTCGACTTGGACATGCTGCTTGTCTCAAACACGCCCAGTTTTTCCACCTGTCATTGACCACGTTTCCTTTCATACCTATTCAATACTACATTCGCCGGGGTCGCCCGTCGTGGCGCCGACCATGACACAATAATGACCTGCCTCTGCTTTCTCTTAGCAGTGCCTCTCTCTTCTTTGGGAGCAGGTCCAATATTCCTGCTCCCCGAGACTTCTACAACGTAAGACCTCCCTCACGTCAATACAACGTACGTTGCAGTTCCCGCTAGTTGCTAGTGCTCGTCGATCCCCCTACATTAGCATGACTGCGCCGGCCCGCACGCGGATAAAAGGCGGGGGAACATGGACCATGTCGTCTCCTTGTCTCGCCTCGCTGAATTGATTGGACACCGGCGCTTGTTTGCATTTAGCGTCGCTTTTGTCTTGCCGCCGTCGAATATCACACCTAGACCAGACCCGTACGCCGTAAGGCTGGCGTATGCACTCCGTCCCGAGCGCTTGAGCGAGTGTTTTTGTTCGGAAAAGTTTGAACGGCCCTTTGTAGCCTGTCAAAAGTTCCAGTTTGCTAGACAGCCGTTTCCCTTTGGTTTCCATGGGCTGTCCGGCTGTCGCCAACTACAGAGAGGGAGGGAGACTAGTAGCAGTAAGGTCGGGGCCGGAAATCGATATCCGCGAGACATGCCACCTACTACCTACCTAGTTTCCTACACATATGAGCGACGAAATGTGAGTGTTAGATGTTGCCCTTCTGGTAAAGAGGTAGCTATCCGCGTCGCTGCACACAATATTTCATGTAAAGGACCGTTAGTCGCCGTCGGGAGGTCGAGCGTGTCCCTGTTTGGTGTCAATACAGAGCGCCGCGCCGCAGATATGCAATGTACGTTGTATATTGGTTGATTTTCGCGTCTCACAACATGGTGCTTTTGGCCGCTACCCGAACTTGACGCCGACCCGGCGTGCGAAGAACGGCGGTGGTCTCGACTTGGGTACTGCGAATCGAAAACGCACGACACCAAGAAAGCGTTCCGTTATTATTGGTGCCAACTTGCACAGCTCGTGATGACATGTTGACATGTATTGTTATTGTGGCCAAACAGCTCCCGTGATGTGCAAGACTGTCTGCTTAGGAAACAAGTAAAACGCTGAGATGGAATCGGTTCAAAAGACAAGTCTAGTTCATGCTGCCGCCCTCGCTGTTGAATGTTGCACAAACGCCAAGCGAAAAGAACAAAATAATAATAATAATCCTCCAGCAAAATGTGAAGCGCCCAACTCTTCGCCCAACCCGAAAAGAACTCGCCTGAGCCCCCCAAGACAGAACAGAACGCCATGCAAGTACCCAATACAAACCATCCACGCAGACGTCAATAGGACGGGACGCCTTGCTCAGTAAGCCCAACCTATTTTTTTTTCGTGCTTTTCCTTCATTCTTCTTTGGCCTCCTGTCTTCTTCCACCCTCATCTCTTCTTCCCTTCCTACCCGGAGCCACGTAGCTTCCTCTCGTCTCGACATGTCGCAGCCATCAATGGTGTGTTCGGCAAATCATTGTTTGCTGCCAACCTGCGACCAATGGGTGGCGCTGTCGCAAAATCGTGTAGTCGTGGTGACCAGGTCATGGGAAAAGACAAAAAAATGGAAAGGACAGGCGAAGGCGGAAAAGCCCGGTTGTCGGGCTGAGGAAGCCTCTCGTGAATGGCCATAGTCTTCGCGAGAAAAAATGATGTGAGCTGGTCGTGTCCGTCTCCCTGTAGTACCACGTTTTTGGACGCCACGACAGCTGCAGGTGGATGACCAGTGCCAAGGCGTGAAGGGGCAGGGGTGCGCTTCTGCAGGCCCCGGATGGAATGGTAGCGCGCACAAAAGTCGCAGGTGTGCTTTGAGACCTCTCAAATTGAGGATTTTCGTTGTCCCCCACCACCAAGAAAACCCCCCCTTCTCCTCTCCTCTTTTTCGCTCGCCAGCCAAGAACGAGGAAATTCGCTTTGCAAAACAAAACGGAGTAGTGTCGAAAACTAGTAAGCACTTCCCCTAATAAGGAAATTGATGAAGCCTGAGATCGGCGACCATGAGATTGGGGGTCTGTTGGAGCAGCCCACACACACTCTCGCGGTCCCTCTAGGGGCCGACTGTCTGGTTCAGGTTGGTGTGTTGCCGAATGAACCTTTCCCAGGGCTGAGTTTGTCTAGGCTTGCAGTGGCCTGCAGAGCGGTTGGGAAGAGACACGTAGTCAGCATGGCTCTGGCAATAGGCCTCGCGGGAGACGATGCAAGGGCAGGCAGGGCAGGAGGGGAGAGGAGAGGAGCGGCTCAGATCCTTCACGCAAACCAGACAAGACAAACAATGCGTTCGAACCATCCGCGACCTTTGATTTGAGTCCGAGCCAAGCCATTCAGGCGAGCTGGGGCCCAACGTGGTGGGGTGAAGCGTGATTGATTCGATGCGTAATGGACGTTGTAGATTTGCGAGCAGGGGTGGTGGTGGGTGTGCAAGCGGCGGGGCAGGGGGGTTCAAAACGAAGGGGTTCAGGACATACTGCACTGTTCGTCACCTCTATATGTGAATATAGTGTCAGTACAACATATTGGGACATGTTGAAGTAATATCCATGGGATGCCCTTACCTGAACTCGTAATGTGTGACGCTCAACGGACACCGAAGTTGCGTCCTGAGATAGTCGGGACACCATCGAGATACAATCCAGCGGAAGTGGCCGCAATGAAACTCCCTCTATTTAAAAGCTGGTATCAGCAGGACGGTTCGGAAATGTCGCATCCAACGTTCCCAGAGACACGCGCACCTGGATCCAGTCACACATCCTTCTTCGCCGAGAAGGTCGAAGTAGTATTCCGTAGGAGTAGTGGATATATCGGTAGCTGTATATGTCGTGTTTCGAAGAGACTGCTTATGGGCCGAAAAGCACCTGATGAACCGCAGGGTGGGGGGATCGCAGGACAGGGAGACGCGGATGTGACGACCGGTTGGGTCACAGGCTGAATGAAGCAAGTGATATGTACGTCGTACTTCGTATGTGCCCTGGGGAAGTTCTCGTCGGGCTCCAAGAAAGTCGGCAAATAGGTTGATTCCCGCTTCACGGGCGAGGATGAAAAAGAAAAGCACGCCTGATGCAAGATCTTCGGGGAGAAGGGCGGGTAAGTGTATTTAAGGCGTCCACATCCCTAGATATGTAGGTACGTTGTACAGATGGGCTATGGGGTTGAGCGGGAGTGGGAGTAGACCAGGATTCCATGGGCAAGATCGGTACGTTAATTACAGTATGATTCATGACTACCGTAGACGGGTCCAAGTAAAATACGCGAAGAAAAGAAAACTGACCTGAGGAGCTGGGCTACGCCGTAAATGTAAGAAGGCGTGTGCCCTTTTAGCAAAGAGGGTTCGCCGCTGGTACGGACAGGGACCAGGGTGCCGACGAAAAGGTTCGAGACGTTTTTTTTTCTTTCTTTTTCCCTTCACAAATAAACGAGGGGTGAGAGGAAAACGGTCTGGCTTGGCGGCACCCATTCTTGCCTTGCCGTCCTGACTCTAGCCACATTTGGTAGAGACGAACGGCGAGCCCCTGGCTCTGCGATTCCCAGGTTTGGGGGGGTCCTTTTCATCTCTGATCGGCACGTTCCAAACCGGGCCATTTTCTCCTCACTGTGTGTGAAGTGGTGATCTCAGTCCCAGCCCAGAGGCTGTTTGTGTGAACACATGACCGTCAGACAAGGGTTGCCGGATCTGCAGCATCATGCTTCAGTTGTGTCGTTGGAAGTACGTTGTACGTTGTACGTATGTACATATGTATGTACTTCAAAATTTATACAGAATGGAGACCTACCTATGCGGGAGGGGGTGGTTATAGGTCAGAGCTTGAACAGAGGATTTTGCTCTGACCAGAGCCAGGTCAGAGGTACAACTGTCAACATGAAGTTCTAAGACTGTCGACAGTCTGACCAGTCATCGGGCTCTGACCTATAAACGCCCCCTCCCGCGTAGGTATACATATACGTACAGTGTACCTACTTCGTACGTTGTAGGAGTCGACAAAACATCCCCCCCACTTGCCAACTCGAGCTTCTACACGTAGGTACGTTGTGCATAGAGAAGGACCAAGCTGGATATTCGTGCTGTGTCTCAAGTGCACGGGGTTGTCAGAGAATGTACAACGTACAACCTAAAACGTACAAGCACGCTGCGTCGAGCCGGTGCGAAGAGCAAGTTGGGAAAATCCACATGCTTTCCGGTGCGAGTAAACACCACGTACACGCCAACCGCCGTGGCCTTCAACGAGTCGGCCACGTGCGTGTCTCGCTAAGACAAGCTTCCCAGAATACAGCGTACGAAGTACACTACAACGTACGTTATAGCTGCCGCCCGTTTTTCTTGGGGACTAGTGTCATCGGCCTTGGCTTTCTGTGTCTCGACAAAGTCATTCGCGGATTCTCGCCTGGGCCAGCTGATGGGTAGAAGAGGCAACGCGTAAAATATCCCCAACTCCGCACTTCGACCACAAAGGAAAGCCCGTATACTAGACTTTGAGGTATGTATTATGTAGATCCGTAGGATGAAACGGACAAGATACGACCTTTGGTACAACGTATCGGTACGAAGCAAGGGCTTTGTGGGATCTAGTTGGTGACATTGTATCATGTACATACTCCGTACTTGGCAACAGCAGCCTCGCTTACGTTGTAGGTAAGTATCATAGCTTACAACGTAGACGACCTGGCGCGCTTCCTTGGGGGCATATCCATTGGCTACGGAGCCCCGTGGATTGGGAGGGGAAAAAAAGAAAAAAAAAAAAAACCGAGAACGGAAAGCGGGCCGAGTGGCTTCAGAGAACCAAGGGAAATGAGGAAATGACATTGACTCGGGAGTTTTCACATTTTCAGCTCTAACCACAATTCATTCCGCGATTTACTAGCAGTTTCAACGGCCTAGGACTCACCCTGCATGCAAAACCACGTGGAAGACTAGTGTTTTCTTCTTCTTCTTTTCCATTCTAGCCAGCCGTTGCTTAGCGTCTAGCCAGCATGTTTCACTTGTCACCAGCAACAATGCACGCCATAGCAACGCAGGCAACACGGGCATGTCCTTGGGTAACTTGGCCGCATGGATTCTTCGAGAGGACGCATATGTACGTTGTATGTATTCGCTTCGGAGCCGCTTTGTGGCGGGGCAGTACGCATCGTACAATGTACGGCGTGATGGGATAGGTAGGTGGTGATTACGTTGTATGCGTACCGGTTGTCCGTCCAGGCGGACAGGGGTCGTCTGAGTGCGATCGATACGTACGTTGTAATTACAACGTATTACTCGTCTCCCCCAGTATTCCTCATCCTGTGGAGGGTTGTCTCCTAACTCCCCAATGTCTCCTTGTGACTTTAGATGAGGTTCACTCTTTTTTCTCGGAACTCGATCAAGCTGGGTCGACATAATTGGCGAATGACCCAGCGGAGAAGCCGAATAACACCGTCGTTTCGAATATAGGCGATAGAGACGTGCGCATGAGTACGTCGTACTTGTATGTATTTTACCAAGTACAACGTACAATTCTTGCTCGCGATATCAGGTGCGCTTATGTAATAATACGGCGCTCGGCCTCGGCCTTGTCGTCCTGCCAGCGGGAGGGACATCTATCCGGCGGGCCATGCCCTCGGGATTGGTGGAACCACGGCCGTACTCCTGGGTCAGAGAACCTTGGCGGCTGTATACAGAACGCGATGAAGCCACTCACCCCATCATCGGTCAGGCCCTCATATTCAAAAAGCAGCGCCGCTGCGCGAATCAATAGAGGAGGGAGCGACTTGCCAAGGTCCCCGTGGGTGATCGCCTGCCAGTAGTGTAAATATGGAATTGCCATACGTTGTAAGAAGCAGCTGTCGGTAATGTCCGCAGGAAGCACGGGTAGCAGGAGGCTAGGACAGGAAAGACAAGTTTCGAAGGAAGAAGGAAGAAATTATTACGGAGGGCCAGCGGGACCAATGAGTGTGATGCTATCTGTGACCGTTTTAATTAGTCGCCAAGAAGAAACGTTTACAACGGTAGCGTCGAGCGGTCGTTCCCGAAGCTGTCACGTCTCGCCGCCCCGGCCCAGAGTCCCACGCTCAAATGCAAGCCGTCCCTTGATTTGTACCCACTGGACTCTACGAAGTACGTTGTACTTCGCACAACGTGTCCACATCGCTTCGATCCAGAGCAAGGGGGAATGTCGAAAATGTGTCCAGATGCCAGGTTTTCCGGAGACATGTCCGAAGGACCCAAACATTCATTGCCCGGGCAAGCGAGGCAAGGTGGCGACCAATGGGGCAGCTTTGCGCGACGATTCAGCCGTCCCAATAACATGGCACTGGGCATGTTAGGAGCCATCCAAGAGCCGAATTCCCGGACTCGCGAAACGGTGGCATGGAAAGAAAGTCCACCTCCAGTCGAATGATTGGCCATGTTGGGATTTCCTGTCTTGCAATTTCACCGTGTGTGCATCGTCAGTCTGCTGAACTGATCTAATTCGCAGTGAGCCAGCTGGCCAAGTCGCCAGAGGGTATACTCCAGCTGAAACGGGGCTCTGAACGAATAGTTTGGGGAGAAGAAGAGACGGAGGAGGAAAAAAAGAAAAGAAAAGAAAAGAAAAGAAAAAAACCCGACTCGCATATGCATGTGCGACTCCTTCGTTCCGAGAGAAACAAATCAATTTGACGGGACGAGAGAGCGGGATGGAATACGTTGTACTGTACATGGCATATAATTACCGGCTTGGGAACCCAAATGCTTGGGTTTCAGTATAGGTATTAGGTAGGCATTGGATGCCTGCTCACCGGTCGAGATGACTCCATTCGGGTGGAGATGATGGAAACGTGCTCACGGCGATCTGGAAACGCGTGTTATGAACCCCCCGACTGCGCGTCCGCCAGCACTGGTGCGTGGGGGCTATACGTTGTACACTAACTACATACTACTTCTATGTACTTAGGCGAGGGAGGGGTTGCAGATTACATGCCAAGCGCTATGGAGCCGCCCCTTGTTGGTGAGGCCAACAGCCTAGCGGTTGAAGCGCGGTCAGCTGACATTTACGGTACCTCATGTCCTTGCCTATTATCCACCAAATCCCAAAGGATGCAAATGGGAATTCAACACCTCCTACCTCGTGTTATTGAAGTCCAGTATTCGAAGGACAGACAGTTGATCATAGATGATGCGAAGTACATGCGGCTAGGGAACGAGGTGAGAAGAGAGGGTCATCGGCCATCACATCGCAAATAAGATGCCTACCGTTCTGCAACGGCGCTGAGACACGGGCATACGGTGTTGATGTTTGCTGATATGAGCTTGGAGTGGCTTTCGTCAAGTAATTTTCTTCCGCCGCCGCTGGTCTCTTTCTCTCTCCCCAGAACTGTCAACTAACACGGGCCAGCCCTCACATTACGGTATGGTATGACAGACGGCCCTCAGCAGTGCCGTGATGTGAGGTGACACTGCAGCAAATAGTATCATGGTCCTGCTCGTTAGCTCAGGGGTTCAGCATGGCCAAACTCGTCGGGACACGCACATTGACGCGTGTGATACAGCATCGTTGTACTGCTTGACCACACCCGCAGCTTGAGCGTCGACATGGCCGATCTGGACCTTATGCGGTGATTCAAAGCTGCAGGTCGTGCCGCCACCTTGCCCGACTGGGTCCTTCACAGTTGTCTCGCCCTCTTCTCACGTCCCCGCCCGGAAAAGCTGGTACTACGGCATCGCCTTGGATTGGCCAGGAACAAGTCCTCCGTGTCGTCACCGGCGACTCTCTGGGCTACCTACATGTAGACAAACATGTACGTTGTAGACACTCATTTCGAACCACCTCGGGCCATGAGCACACGGGATCCCGATCGGATCAGTCACCGCACGTCGCCGACCAGACAGCCGCCTGGACATGTATATAGAAGCGGGGAGGTGGGGAAGGAGGAGGCGCTGGGCTCTTCTGAACGGCAAGCTGGTGTCGGGAGACGCCCCGAGGGAAGGGCTTCATCCCCAGGGGGATGAGCCGCAGGCCGCTATGCTGCAGCTGCCCTCCAGGACGTCGCTAACCACGGCATAGCCGCCGCTGTTGTGCAATGCGGTTCCACACGAGGACCCGGCTCTCGAGAAGATGTATGACGAGCTCGACAGAACCGTGTACGGCCATCTATTGTCGTCGATGCAGTAGGGTGTGACCAGCTGTTGTGGGACTGAGAAAAACACCCCCTTTCTTTCCTCCCCGCCCCTCTTTTTTTCTTTCCCCTTCGAACGTGTGTTGCTCTGTCCAGTACTACATCCTATGATACGACGAGGGAAACTCCGCTGTACCTGTTGAGCACAGGCCTCAGACGTTTTCCTCTAACCTTACCCGGGACGTTTACGACGGCATCTCGAGTGATTCGAGAACGTTGATAAGAACCTTCCTACACTGCGTCCGGTACACGTACGCCAGGCGCTGATTTCTCGTCGCACGATTTCCCTCCTCCCCCTCCTCGTCATCCTCCGCCAGCTCAAAATCAGACTGCTCGAGCTTCTCCAGCTCCTGGAACGCCTTGGCCTGTATGATAGCCAGCGTCCGCTCCAACAGGGCCTCCATGCCCATATCCACTGATGCCGTCTTCCTCGCCTCGCCCGTGAGCAGCACACGCAGGCGCTCCTTGTCGCCGTCCGCCCCCTCCTCCTGCACCACAGTCACCGGGAAAAGCGCCTCCCGCTGCTCCGGTGTCGTCTGCATGCAGATGAGTTCCCAGACGAGCGTGTCCTGCACGTGCCGGAAGCAAGGGAGGACCGAGTCCGGGTCGAGGGACGGGAGAGTGAGGTGCTTGTGCGCCGTGACGGAGCTGGGATGCGTCACGGGCCGGAGGGAGAAGAAGAACTCGCGTGTCTTTGGTGGTGGCGGCTGAGAAGACGACTCTCTCCCACCAGCCTCTTTCACCCCGTGACTCGCTGCCGATGGTGGTCCCGCTGTCCTGAGCTGCAGGTGAACGTAGTCGTTATGTAGCGCGGGCGACTCGGGGATCACGAAGCCGTAGGCGAGGAGCAGCTCGGCGTTGGTCTTCGGCCCGTAGTTGTTAAAGACCTGCTCCCCCGCCGCGTACGGCGTGCGGGTGGAGAGGACGGTGACGGGGCCGCTGTGGGGTCCCTCCTTCCCGGCGGCGCCTGTGTGCCAGTCCACCTCGGCGGTGGGGGAATGGTTCCCGACATCGAAGAGGGGCATGAGCACGTGGAAATCATCCACGGCGACGCCGCTGGGCAGCGGCAGGGCCTCCGGGTTCGGCACAACGCGGGAAGGACGGAAGCTGCGCGTGGTGAAGATGGTGTAGGCCCAGTGGTAGAGCAGACGAGAGTAGTCACGGCTACGCCCGGCGAAAGAGGTCGCCTGGAGGGCGGCCGAGGCATGCTTGTGCTCCCTGCGCAGACGGGCCTTGATCTCGTGGAGAGAGACGTGGGCGTTGGTTCCGTCGAGGAGGTCGATGTCATCCGAGGTCCAGAAAGGCGGGAGGGCCCATTCTGAGAGGTTGTCGGGCTGCGGGAGGGTGCGGATATAGGGATACCAGAAGGATCGGGGGCCTAGGAGGTACTGCTGGATAAGGAAGAAGCGGGCGGCGACATGGGGGTCCACGGCCCGGAGGAACTCCTGTGGAAGAGGGTCACCGGTGCGATGAGGCGGCGACGGGATGCCGTGGGGGGTCAGGTCCTGGTCCAGCGTATTAAGATAGGAGAGGGTGATGTTCAAGGGGCAGCTGACGATGGCGTCTCCAGGTTGGAGGGAGTGGCCTTCCCGGACGCGGAACGAATGACCGGTGACAGAATCATAGAAGACCTCGACGGCCGCGGAAAGGTTTCCGCCGTTCTCCTTCGACCAGGAAATGAGTTCGTCCATACTACACGTGTAGGCTCAGGGATAAGGGTGTCCGGCACATGGACCGCGCATCTGGGGTAAGAAACGAGTTTTTGGAGATGACGTTGGCGGGGTTGGATCCACAGTCTTTGTTTGACTTGACACACTGTACTTTAAAGCATTTGTACTCCGTGTGTAAGTGGGTATTGAGCACGGAGTACATGCATCGATTGGCATTCACCTCCGTCTCCATGACTTGCAACTCTCACTTCTCACAATTCGCAACTCACCACAGTAATCACGCAAACGCGAGACAGAATAGTACTTTGTACGTTTCAAGGCGTCTTCTATCCATCGCACATTATTTTGATATTTTGATTATTTGTCTTTCGCACTTGAGACGACGAGGCTCGAAACAAATGATTCGGTGAAGAATTGAGTGTTGATAAGAGGGGGAGAAAACAAAAGGAAAAGAAAATAAATTAAAGAGACCGAATCCATACCTTTGCTCGCCACCCAGCCTGTCGCAACGTAATCATGTCGACGTCTACTCTCCATTCTGACCATTTTCGCCATTCTGACCATCTTCACCATTCTCGCCATTCTCTGCCTTTACCACGACAACGGGCTTCTCCTTCCTCTGGGTGAAATGTCGCGGCAGTCGGTTCTCGCCCTCTGTGTACGGCTTCCCCGCCTCTTCCCGGGCCATGTCGTTGATCCATCTCTCATTCCCCGGGAGACCGGGGTCCACGCCCACCTCGGCCCACTTGGAGGCTAGATAGAACCAACTGAGAGCGTTGCCCGGCGTGCCCACCTCGTCGCTCACGCCCGTGGCGGCCGCGCGGCTCATCCTGGCGTGCAGCTCGTCGTCGGTGAAGAGCTCCATGAGGTGCTGGGCCACGGCCTTCCAGTCGCCCGGCTCGACGAGGAACCCGTTCACCTGATCCTTGATCTGCAGCGGGATGCCGCCGGCCCGGGACGCAATGACCGGCCGGCCGGCATGGAGGGCCTCCGACACCTTGACCTCGAAGCCCTCGCGGGTGGAGAGCTGCAGAGCCACGTGGGCATTGGAGATTAGGGTATTGAGGAGCTGGTCGTTGGGGTCCAGGCGCATGATGCTGCAATCGCCGACGAGGTGGGGGTAAAACGTCTCGAGCTGGGTCATGGTCTCGTCGAAAATGATGCTCGCATCCGGGTCGTCAATGGAACCATTGCCGCACACCACGAGCTGGGGAGATTCTTCGATGCCGGCCTCGTCCAGGAGGCGCCGGAACTCGGCATAGGCATCGATGACGGCCGGGATGCCCTTGGAAGGGTCAAACCTGGCCACCTGGATGATGTACTTCCGAGCCGGCCATTGAAGCTCCGTCATCCGCTGCTGGAGGCAAGCCGTGTTATAAATGTGGCCGTAATATCCCATGTCCCATTTATTGAGGGGCTTGTTGAGGCCGTCGAGCCAGTCCGTGGTGGCAGGCAAGTACGCCACCTTTTCGCGGGGCACGTTGTGCGGGACGAAGAGGGGAATCGGATGACTGATGAACATGTCGGCCTTTTGAATGTTGTTCCAGAGGAAGTCCCAGACATCGGCCTGCGGGGACCCGGCCTGGGCCGTCAGGTCGCTACGAATTTGTATATGAGACCGGTAGATGACTGGCCGTTTTGGGGTGAGCTTCTTGATGAGGGGGATGAGGCCCGGCATCTGGGGATCGTCGATCTTTGAGGTTCCCAAGTTAGCACCGCACACCTCAGTACTGCGCCCTCCTGACTGTCGAGAAAGAAAAAAAAGAAAACTCACAATGACGACATCGGCTCCGCCCTCTTCCGCAGGCCGAAGGGGACCACCCTCGGACAACCAATAGCGATGGGCATTGTCGGTAATCCAGTCATGGATGGCCTGTTTCTCTTCGGACGAGATACGCTCGTCGTCATGGCTGACACCTTGGAGGATGTTGTGCATGGTCTTTGTGATGCGGAAGACGCCGGGTCTAGGTTTAGGGACTACACCAGAGCGGCATCAGGCGCCGTGGCCTCACGTCAGCAGTGTCGTCGTGTTGTTTTTTTGGGAAAGAAAGTTCGGCAGACAACATACCGTACCAGGTCAGGTCAACGCCCATGAGGCGCGAGAAGCGTACGAGGGCGTGACGCATGAGGGCGACGCCGCCACCCTGCGGGGTGCTGCTGAAGAAGGCGACCTTGATCTTGTTCCGTCGCAGCTTGTTGGCATAATGAAGCATGGCATCCCAGGTAGGCCTGCCGCAGGTGTCCTTGTGGTTCTGGGGGGTCACGAGATGAACTCGGAAGCCGGCATCGGTCTGCACGACGCCCCGGAAGCCGACCTGGAGGTGGGGGGCGAGGGAAGGACCAAAGTTCCTGGATGGACGGCAGCTTTAGCAAAGAGGAAAGCAAAGAAAGGGGAGATGGACAGCTGAACATACATGATACACTTGCGAGCCATGGAATCGGCCTGCTCGTCGACACGCTTGATATCCCAAAAGTTCTCATGCTTGGGGCCCTCGTCCGGGCGTGTAACCACCGGCACAATGTCCATGTCGAGCCAGAGACGAGAGCACAGCGTGGGGCTCATATACTTTAAGGTGATGGGCAAGCCGGCGCCGATGAACTTGGAGAAATTGTCATGCTCGTACATCTCCAGGGTGGAGATGACATAGTCGGCGATGGCGTCTTGGCCCATGTGAAGGGCGTCGCCGAGAACGACGTGTTTGACGGAGTAGTCGATGAGGTAGACCGTGTCATGGATGGCAATGGACACGACGGCTGTTTGGTCATCGGCGAAGACGCCCGAGATACCACAATAGAGAGTCTATGAGGGGGGGTTTGGGAGAAAACCCGTGTCATATGAGCTGTACTATTCTTACGACAGACAGCGAGAATGGAGCGGAGTGGAAGAGGGGGCCTCACCGTCAACGATGGGCCAAATGTATTGCCTTGTTCATGCAAGATGCTCATCTTCCTGAACCTGTAGGAAGAGGTAGCCGCAGAGCTGCGGCGACGAGACGGTTGAGGCGCCATGGTAGCAGCGTCGATCTGGGACAGTCTATAACGAGATGCTGTTGACTAGTCGGAGGTTGGGAGGATTTTAACCGTCTTCTATTCTGGACGAAATTTCGAGATGTCTGGAGGGAGCCCAGGCGGGGAAACGAGTATTGCTGGAATGAAGTTGAAGTGCGTCTAGTAGACTCTAGTCTCTTGGCCAAAACGAGACGAGACGAACGAAAGAGCTTGACCCGAAGTTGCCTTAAGGTAGGAAGGGGTCCCGGGTACCTTACATAGGCATGGTAGTTGGGGAGGAGAGGAAGAGGAGACCCTGCCGGCAGACAGACAGACGAAAGGTTTTAACGTAGCGTGTCTAGGAGGCGGGGAGGAAAAGGTAGAGGTCAGAGGAGGTCAGAGGAAAGGGGGGGGGGCGTGGGTTTGTGGCGTGTTAGACAGAGAGAGGAACGGAACGAGCTTGCACCATATTCGGGAAGAGCAACCGGCGAACCAGCTTCCTCTTGATACGCAGTTACTTTGACGGCCTGACCAACGTCTGACGTGTGCCGCGTTGTACTTGGTCAATACAATGCCATTCATGACGGGACTCGGGTCGCGTGTTCCCGACATGTCTCGTAGTCGATAGAGTCCAGTCCTGTCGTGTAAGTGTACCTACTTGATCCACATATCATGATCATCGTGATGCTGGATTCAGGGAGCGAGCTGAGATCATACCCGCGGCAATCGTACCCCGTGCTGTACCGCCATTGTACCTGTCTAACACGATGGTTGAAGGAGGGAAGTAGAGGAGCAAGGGCATTGTGAATGGATGACGACACAGGACGGCAGGGCTTTGACTGGTACGTGTACACGTGTGGTAGTTGACCATCATGGCTACGTAAGGTGAAGTAGCTACGCGCTTCCCAAAGCGGCACTGAGACAGGACGCGATACACCACGGGCCCCGTATAAGTACTTACTTTGTACAGTACGCTAAGTTTAGACCAAATGGTGAGATCTTACTGGCTTACGGCTGGTCGTAGCGGGGTTGATGGAAAAAGTGGAGAAGGGCGGGGAAAAAGAGGGAAGTACGCTAGAGAATATACGGGGGAAATAAAAAATAAAAAAATAAAAACAAAGCTTTGCTTCATCGTACCCGTCGTATATCGTCTCTCGACCAACTCTTCCCCTCGTCAAATCATCACCTTTGACAAAAAAGATAAAGACGAAAACCTATCTCTCAAGAACGCGGCCATCCAGGCCTCTCCTGCGTCGTGTTACTCCCCTGACGTTGTTCCGATTCAAATTGCATCTCGTTCAGCATCATGTCCTCGAAAATAGGTAAGACGGTGTATCACGTCTGCCACTTGGTGACACCCATTCACCTTCGCCCAAAGCCTGTAGAGGTTCTGGACCATCCGAGTCTCTGCTCGCGCCCTTGATTTAGAACTGAGTACCACCCCGTATCGGTTCCTGACGCATAGGCGAGCAACAGAAGGGTCACGGCCTCTCGCCAGGGCCTCTCCATACTCACCCGAAATGCACGTGGCCGTACGATATACACTATAAGGACTATCCGTACCAGATTGTCGCCGTCTTCACTAGTCCTTATGCCGAAATGTCACACGCGCCCGTTATAACTACCGTATTGTCCGGGGAGGGCTGCGCCGGCTTCCATTTGCTAAACTATGAGTGTCTGGCCCGCCCCGGCGGAACCCCTTGCTTACTGGTAGGATGGGGAGATGACCGCGTGGTAAATAACCCAATCTTCGTCTAGGTTCCTGGCCAGGGAGACCGCCTCGAACCATTTGATCAGTCATCACGCTCCGCATTACCGTCAGCAGCCACTCCGCTGGTGGTCGTCGTGTCGAGGGCCATCTCACCCGTCGTGTCTTTCCACTGCGAGGCTGCGCCCACTCAAGCGAGTCCTGGCCTTGGTTGACACGGGAGAACCGAGTATGACTACGACGAAGCTAGGAGGCAGGGTGGGATTTATTCCCGACTCCGGATATCGGCGTCGTTACATGTCCCGTGATCTGTTCATGAACATCGAGTGACACCAAGCTGGAGGAAGTTCGGAACTGATTGATATTCCAAGTGGATGTTTCCTTTCGGGCTATTTCAAGCCATTGCTCCTTGGCACCATATCAGTTTGGCCATGCCGGCCGGCCCCTTCAAGATCGGAGCCGAAGGATACGTTCTCGGCCGGTTCTGGCCACTTCCCTTGATTGGAATTCACCGGCCGACTCGCCCGTGCTCTTCGGCAGTCAAGTGTTTCCAGGATCCTGACCCGGAGGAATAACTCGGGCGATGGCGTCACCTAGTCACCTCTTTCTTCCCTTTGCCCGGGACTTCACTGTTTCCATTTTCCTATTTCTCAATTATTCCTAATCCAAACACGTGTCCAGATTGGGACCTTCCGCCCACGCTATTCTCGGATCAGGGATGAAGGCGAATAAGCACATGCACAAACCATGTCATGTCGGTACGGGAATGCAGCTGAATTCGCCCATCTGCACGCAAAGCCCATCTCTTCGCGATCCAGCGGGCCGGCCAGAGAATCATCAGCTTTTCCGCCAATGGCACCCAAAGACGACCGAGACCCCGGAGGCACCCGCGCCGCAGCCCACGTTGAGAAATCATGCAGCAAAATCCACCCCGCCTCTTGGAGCTGCCCAGTATAAAACGACGCCGTTACCGCAATGTAGCTGAGCCTGCGACGGGCATCTAATAACCGATACCTCCACGCCGTCCTCCATCTCAGGCCCACATCCCAACTACCGAACAGTAAACACGGCCTCTCAACGAAAATGGCGCCTTCTGCTCTGACCTTGCTTGCCGCCGGCCTCGCCTGCCTTCCTTCGGCATTGGCGCAGACCAACTACTTTGTCAACTTGTAAGTGTAGCATCCTCTTCTGAATCCGGCCCGTCGTAGGCATGTCATTCTGAACATTGTGTGCAGCGGCGACTCGTACTCCCAGACAGGGTTCAACATCGATGGCGAGAAGCCCTCCCCGTCCAACCCCATGGGCAACCCCCCTCTCCCCGGTTGGACCGCGAGCGGCGGGCTCAACTGGTCCGGCTTCCTGCCAACCCAGTACAACGCCTCGACGCTACTGACCTACAACTTCGCCTACGGCGGCGCCACCACCGACGCCGACCTTGTCACACCCTACGCCCCCGGCGTGCTGACCTTCACCGACCAGGTCGACATCTTCAAGTCGTCGCTCGGCACCGTCCCACGGCCCGGCTACGCCCCCTGGACCGCCGAAAACACCATTGTCGGCGTGTGGATCGGCGTCAACGACGTCGGCAACACCTTCTGGCTGCAGAATAGGGACCAAGTCATCGAGACTGTCGTGGACCGCTACTTTGAGCTCGTGCAGGACGTCTACGATGCCGGTGCCCGAAACTTTGTCATGCTCACCGTGCCGCGTGCGTATACCCCTGTCCTTTTTCTTTTCTTTTCTTTCTTTTCTTTTTTTTTCTTTTTTCCCTTCCATCACTGTCGACTGTCTTCAGACAGCTAACGCAAAGCAATGCCTCACAGCAACCGAGAGGTCCCCCATGTTCCAACAAAACAACGCCGGCCAGCTCGGCGTCATCGCCGACACAATCGACCTGTACAACCAGCTCCTCGAGTCTCGTCTCGCCGACTTTGAGACCGCCAACCAAGATGTCACCACTTGGCTTGTTGACACCGCCGGCCCCTTCAACCAGGCCCTGGACAACCCTACCGAGTACGGTTCGCCGGATGCCATGTGCGAGAACTCGGACGGGACAAGCTGCCTTTGGTTCGATGAATACCATCCCGGCGTGGCTATCAACCGGCTTGTTGCCGAGGAGGTTGCCAACGTTGTTGGAAGCCCTTTCTTCAACGGCCCCCTGGGGTGCTAATGGCACAATATAAGGCGCTGATGTTACTGGAATGTGGCGAGTACAAGACCAACCTATAGACCTCCATCCTGACCCCTAGGTCTCCATCCCGGTCCCTGTTTTCCTGTCAGGGTATGGGAGGGAGTCGTGATATCATGAGCGAGATGAAAGTCAAAAGACGTACAGAAGAGACCAATACCCCTGGGGAAAAAAATGGTCATCAAGCCACCGCCTGAGAAACGAACCGGAATGAGAGCAAGACCATCACGTATAGTCCCCTTTAAGAACAGAAAGAAAAGAATGATCATGTCCCCATCTATCCAACCGCCGGCGTGATCCCCTAAGACGCAGATCGAAGAACAACATCCCACGATCCAAGTCGAGTAAAAACCCACCCGGATGGAAGCTTGAAGAAACTCGACCACGCGACGCTTTGCCTTGAAATCAGCACCATGAAAAGGGCATTAATGGTTGAAGCTCTAAGAGGTATAAGGTAAAACGCAGAAAGGAAACCCAACACATATATGGGAGCATTATAACTCGCTGTGCCCTCTCCCTGCAAAGCTCATCCAGATCGCCATTATAGAACGTCCCGAGTAAAAGAATACCACGTGTAGAAACAGCCTAGACGCCGCTCAGTACGCTGAGAATCAAATCCGACGCCTCATTCGAAAACCAGGAAACTCATGGCCCCAGAACGCCGTTTTGTCGTCCCGACATTGCCTCCTCTCCTCCCATCATTAAAAAAAAGTAACCTCCAAAGACCTTAAGTAGTAGTAACACTGACGGGGCTCGACCGCCCCATCCTCTCAAAAATGCTGCTGGCCTTTCTGCGCATCGAGCTGCTCTCCTTGGCGTTGCCCGTCGAACGAGACATCTCCGTCTCACCGATTCCCGTCATCTTAATAAAGGAATAGCCCCTCTTCGAAGCCGGCGAGAGGGGGCTGACCAGATCCGCCGCCTCCGCCTGCGACTGTTGTGCTTCTTTTCTATGCCCCTCTCCTTCTTCTTCCTCCCTCCGTGAGCCTTGGAGGGGCAAGACGAGGTCGTCGTCGTCGTCGTCGTCGTCGTCATCGTTTTCGCTATGACTCGTCGCCGAACCTACGCCGTCCGTGCCGGCCCACTCATCGCCCTCCGTGCGGTCCAGGTTGAGAGCTGATAAGGGCGGAGCGTCCTTGCCCCTCCGCCGCCGAGCGAGCGTTTCCCCTTCAATTTCGTGCACGACCTCCTCCCCGTCCTTCTCGACGACGGGCTCTATCGGCGGTCCCACCGGTGGCGGCACCGTGATTGGTGCTGGCGTAGGTGTTGGCATGGCGCCCGCACCCTGGCCCGGGCTGGACTGCGGCAGCTCTGATTGTGGCTGCGGCGGCGAATGCAATGGCGTTGATGGGCCCGACGGGTTGTTCTGCGTTGCCGTCTTGCCGTTGCTGTTACTGCCACCGTTACGGTTGCCGTTTCCGTCATGCGCCGGCGGGACGCGGTGCGACAACGGGGACTTGGCCACCGAAAGGGGCTCGGGAGACGACCGACCGCTCCCCGCACGCCCGGGTCCCTTGTCCTTGATGACCGAGCTCAGCCGCTTCAGGCCTTTGCTCAGAGACGATGTCCGGGGACCGAACCCCGGCAGCCGCTTTCGCGAACGCTCATCACGGTCTCCCATCACCTTCCTCGCGATGAGCTCGAGCTGCGACATCATCGTCGGGTGCGCCACCACGTCTTCCATCGAAATCGTCACCTCCTCGAGACCCGCCACTCCCGTCTTGGGCAGTTCGCGGTTCATGTACTGCGCGAGCTGTGACGCCGGGATCATGCTGCCCCAGAGGTCATAGAAAGCCGCGTTGTGCAGCTGCGACTCGGGCACTCCGAGACTGCGAGGATCGAGAACGTGCGTCCACGCCGCCGCGATGAGGGACTGGATGGCGTAGTAGTGTTCTGTCGGAATGTTGCTGGTGGCGCCCATCTGCGACGGCGGGGTTTCCGGTTCCGGCTGCGGCAGTGGTATCTGCTTGGTCATCGCCGAGAACTCGCTGCCCGACGGAACCAGGGGATGCATCATGGAGACCGACGTGAGCAGTTCGATGTTCGAGCACAGGACCTTGAGACTCTCCATCGCAAACGATGTCGGGATACGATGCTCGCAAAAGGTCAGTGAAATCTCCGCCGTGTCCGGCTGCGGCTTCCTCGACCGAACGAGGAGGTCAAAGACATCCTGGGACGCCGACTCCTGGATGCTCAGCTTGCAACTCGCCGATCCCAGCTTGAAGCTCGACGTCGGTAGGTCGCTATCGTGAGACTGATGATGGACCGCCGTGCTGAATCGCGTCCAGTAGGGAAACCCCGTGCAATCCTGCACCATATCCAGCCAGCCCATGTTCTCAAACGGAATGCCCGTGACGCGCTGGCCGTGCACAACCGACATGAGGTCCATCGGCGTAGTATAGGAATCGCCAAACCGCACGCGGACAGGAATGGTGTTCTTCGCCGGCCCCAGCACGCCCGACGCGTTGGCCCCGTATGCGAGTTGGATATGCCGCCCTTCGATGATCTCTCCGAACAGAACGTCCGCCGACGCAGAGAGCTTGGCGAGCACCATGGCCCACGCCGACTTGACCACTGTGTCGAGGGAGATCCCTAGACTGGCCAACGAAGTGATGGCGAGAGTTTGCCGAATCGTCTTGACCGACGAGCTCGTACTTGCCGGCCTGTTGCGCGCAATCACCTGCGTCATGCGGGCTCCGTCCAACAAACTCGCCCAGTACGTCCGAGCACCCCGGCGGTGAGCGAGCTGCGCCGATCGCACCAGGTCGAAGTAAGTCGGTCGGGGGGCTTGATTCTGTGCCCCTGCATAGATCTTCTTCAGATCTTGGATTAAGATCGCAATCGACGCGTCGTCGTACTGCGCTTTCGACAGTCGTACAATGAGCATAGACTGTTTGCCCGCCTCCAGGTAGAAGAATCGGGTGACCGGGTTGCCCAATGTGAGAGGCTCCGCCTGGTCCTTTTTGATCAGTCGGTCTGCGAGGTGGGAGACCCTCCAGCTAGGGCACTGGATCTTCTTGAACTCCGGAATGAACGAGCCCAGGGCGACCTGGTATACCTTGCGCTCGTGTACAACAAAGGCCGTCTGTAGTATAGGATGCATCACGCAAAGGTCCAAGCATGCTGCTTCAAGCTTCTTCGAACTCTCGATCCCGGAGATGGTAAAAGTGAGGTAGCTGACGTCGCCCCGGTCCTTAAACAGGGCCAGCTCGAGGGATCGGATCTGGGGCGCCGTGGCGTCGGCAATGTCCTTGATGGCCTCGCGGTCTATTCCGAGCCGGGGTAGGAGGACGTCTCTGATGAAAGGCTCGGGAACGATGGCCTCTTCCTCCTTCCGCGTCGCCGAAGATTCCTGTGTCGTAGTAGCGGGAGCCTTGGTCTTGGCGTCAACGGATGATTCCGGCGCCGCCAACGTGATACCCTGGCAAAGCCCAGTCAGAGAAGAATCACTCAGCACATCCTGAATGGAAACCGTGAGCCCTTCCTTGCGACAGGCGACCACGACCCTGGCCGCTAGGTAGCCGCTGCCCCCCAGCTTACGAAAGCTTTGGTTACCATCAATGGTGGCCTCGTCGACTTCGAGGAACTTTGCCCAGATCGATCGCATACGTTCCTCAACCTGCGTCAAAGGCAGAGGCTTGACCCGAGAGTCCCGTGCGTGGTCGGGTGACGGTGCGTCAGAAATGGCCGACAGGGCTTCTCGAGACAAGCCCTTCACCATCTTCTGAAGTTTCCGGCGATGAATCTTCATAGCCGTCGTCAACGGGAGCCGCCTCACCGGGATGAACACCGACGGGATCATATGGGCCGGGAGCGTGTTGCGGAGAGATGTCTCAGCAAAGTTCTTGGCCAGATAGGCCCGCTTCCTCGTCGTCACGCTCAAGTTGGTCACCTCCTCAGGACCGTCGAACATCTTGTCGAGCTGAATGAAGGCGGCCAAGAGCCGCGTGGAATCCTCGAAGCTGACCGACTCGACTGCCACATCAATTCCCTGCCCGAGGCATTTTCGCAAGTGCTGTTCGACCTTGGAAGTAGCCACAACCTTCCCACTAACGGTAGTGTCTTGCCGAGGGCTCGGGAGGAGTTCCATCGTGCCGTCCTCCATGTCCCGGACGCGCTGGCTTGTCTTGATGTACCGTACAAGCTGCGAGCCATCTTCGGCGACGGCGGCCTGCTGCTGCGATAGGCCCATGAGCGACTGTCCAGGTACGAACTTCTGGGCGAGCGTGGGGCTCTCGATGCAAAGTTCGCCGATGGCCCCCTTGGGCACAAGCCTGCTCGAGTCTTCCGGGTTGGCGATCCAGAGCTTGCCAAGGAATGGTTTCGCGAGGCGTTGGAGGTCCTCGGGCCTGGCCACTTCGAGGACGGAAATGCCAAGCGGGCAAACCTCCAAGCAGCCATACGCCAACAGAACCTTGGTAGACCGTAGCCAAGGGGCGCAGGTGTCTTCGTCTAGACCACGAGTTCGGAAGCATGTCACCTTCAGAGACGGAAGCCCTTCGGGTTGTAGTCTGCGGGCAAGGATAGGAGTCATGTAAGTCCAGGTCACTCTCATGCGCCGAATGGCCCCATCAATGTCGCGCTTCCGCTCCTCTGCCGACGGGATGCAGACACAACCGCCGTGCACCAATGTCGCCAGGGTCTCGAACAGCGACGTGTCGATGCTGAAAGAGGAGAGTTGTAGCACACGGCTCTCCTGATCGATCCTCAACGGCCCGCCCTGGGCCAGGAAAGCGGTAGAAAGTGCGTTGTGCGAGTAAACGAAGCCCCGAAGCGCCTTGGATCGACTGGAGCCGGCCGGAAACAGGATGCACGCGGCGTCATCGCCCGAGGCTTTCCGCACCGGTGCATCGGAAGACATCTGGGTTAAGAAAAGAGCCTCGTTCACCACGAGGACGCCGTCGTTGGGAAGATGCAGGTTGGGGTTGACCATGTCGGTTACGAGGACAACTGGAGGGGATATCTCTTTGATCACGGCGGCGGCCATGGTTCGGTCATCTCCGTCCACGGGGACAAAGCACCCACCAGCCCTGTAGGATGCGACGGTCAGTTATGCCCGGGGGAGGAAAACCCTGTAGGGAGCATGGGGCAGCAACTCACTTCATGACGGCAAGCATGGTGACGATGGACCAGCGGGTCTTGCCAAGAATCACGGGCACGGCTACGCCCGGCCGGACACCCCATTGAACGATATGCGCAGCCAAGCGTTGCACGAGACGCGAGAGGGTTTTATACGAGAAATCACCGTTGGCAGCACAGACCGCCGGCGCGTCGGGCGAGGCCCTGGCTCGATTGGAGAACAAAGAATGAACACAGGGTTCGAGTAACTCGACCTTGCTCGAGCTGGTGAGTGCTTCATTCTCCTCGACGGAGAGGTCCAGGCCGCCGACCGATGTGGTCGGGTTATTGAGGATCGACTTGAGAGCCTGGCCGAATGCTCGCGTGACGCTCCAAGCCTGCGTTAAGCTCAAGATACGGTGTGAGATGCCACAAGCGAGTTGTCCGTTGACAAACATGGTGAGGAAAGAGATGTCGTAGGCAAAGGTGCTGAAAGATTCGGCGCAAGAGAGGGACAGCTGAGGCCTCGTGCTGGTGAAGCGACTCTTCAACTCGGGGGGGTCTTCGACATATGTCATACATGTGTTGAACAGCTCCTCGTCCTTGAAGCCCAGAGCGTGCTCGATCTCGGCAGTGGAGACATGCTGGTGCTGGAGGCAGGTCTTGAAATCTTCCTCGGCGTCCCGAACAACGGCTTCGATGGATTGGTACGCCCACAGGTCCATGACGCAGGGAATGGTGTTTTCGAAACATCCAATGGATTGACGTAGGCCATGCGGTGCGTCTTTCCCGTCACGTCCGGGCGTGCGATAGCCAAAGCAGACACGGTTAGATCCAGTGAAGGCGCGGACGACGAGTGCCCAGGCCAAACGCAGGACGGTGGCACGGCTGGTGGCGTATTGGCGGCAGAACTCGTCGATTTGCGAGGCAGTGGTGTCGATTGAATAATACGTCTCTCGCGTGTACTTCTCATCTGTGGCCAATAGCTGAGGGAAATGACAGGGCGGTACCTCACGGAGCCGACCCTGCCAGAACGTCAGGCTGTCTTCGCGCCGTGCCGAGTAAAGGTACTGCATGGAAGCCGTGTGGGACGGGTCGAGCAGGCTCATGGGTGGCTTGCCGGAGTTGTAAATTCTCTTCAGATCCGCCATGAGAAGCTGAAGGCTGGGCATCTGGGAGAAGTAAATGAGTTGTTGAAGAAACAAAGAGTGAGAGGACGACCACAAGAACAACAAGAAAGAAAGAGCTTACATCGCAAAGAGCCTGGCTAGCCTCGAGCTTGAGGTAGGTGCCCGTGGGGGAATTGCAGATAGAGAGCCGATGACGGGGCTGGGCAGGGTCCGCGGGCAGAGGAGGCAGGGCCCTGAGTGCGGTGATGGGATCGTCTCCTTGGGCGGCATCGAAAAAGAGCATGGTGGGGGAACACCTGCGCAGGATAATCTGATCGAACAGGCCATCCTCGGTGATACTGTCGATGAAGACGGTTCTGAGGGCCGAATATCGGGCCACAATCTGTTCCCAGACTGTGCAGACGAGAGCGTTATCTGCTCGCACGCCGTTGAGCACGGACAGCTCGTAGATGCACGTGTTGTGACCGACGTCGAGAGACTGTATCTGGCTGATCAAGATATCCTGCTGCGACGGCGTCACCGGAAAGACGTCTTCGATATCGCGCGCACTGGTGAGCTCCAGAGCGAGCAGGCGGTCGGTGTTGAGCTTGGCGAGGCCGTCGTAGGTGGTATTCAGGAGCGGGACGTCGGCAAGGGTGAGTTCCTGAGCTCGGTACCGCAGCTTGCCGATGGCTTCGTACAGGATGTGCTCAAAAGTGTATACCCAGTCGGCGATCTTGTCTTGGTGCTTGGAACCGCGGTTGTAGAGGACGTGAACATTGGCGCAGCCGTGGTCGACGGACACGGAGATCTCGAAGAGCGCCATCCTACTCACCGACGACCCGTGATCGGAGAATGCCGACCCCAGAGCTCTCACAGGCATGTCCATTTGCTGCAGGGCGCCATTCTCTCGCTCGAGCTGTGTTGACGAACCGGCATGGGTGAAGAGGATCTCGAACGGCCACCCCTCGCCACATCGCTTATCGGCATCGTGTCCGAAGCACCTCGAGGCGAAGTACTTCCATCCGCGGTGGGACATTGACCTCCTGGTATCTTTGAGGTTGCGCAGCATCTGGAGGCAGTCCGGGCCGTCCGGTCCCTCGTCCCGGAGACCGATGGGGCACAACGAGGTGAACCAGCCTACGGTTTCGGCAATATCGATGTCCGGGCTCCACAGCTCGCGGCCGTGTTCTTGGTTCCAGACGGTCGGGGCGGGACGGTCAGGGAAGGTCTGGATGAAGGAAAGGAGAAGGGCGGTCAGATAGATGTCGGCGGACTCGGTGCGGAAGGCCTGGTTGCAGGTGGTGTGAAGGATGGAGGTGAGCTCGGAGCTGATGCGGAAGCCCGTCTCGGCGGCTTCGTTGTAGGTATTTAGCGAATCCTTGAGGCCCCAGTAGTCAAAGTCGCAGCTCCGGAGCTGGAAAGGTACAGTGGCGTCCGCGCCCGTCCTCTCAATCTCCTTCTCTTGGAGCTCGTTCCAAGTCTGGAACGGCATGGAACGCTGGGAGAACAAGATACCTTCCCGCAGTAGCTCGTCGAGGTCGTGTATGAGAATCCGCCACGAGAGCCGGTCGATGACCAGCTGGTGGGCCACGAGGAAGACCACCTGCTGGCCATCGTACATGCGGAACTGATCAACCGAGAAGACAGGACCGTGCTCGATGTCGATACGCGCCTGGGTCTGCTCCATGACCTTCAAGACGTCGTCGTAGCCGGTAACGCCATCATGATAACCAAAGCCAAACGAGCCTTTGACATCGGGCAAGATGCGCTGGGTCCATCCGTCGGGGCCGAGGCGGAAGCGAGACCTCAGCATGGAGTGGTGGCCCACGGCGGTTGAGACGGCGGCGTGGATGTCCTCGAGGGTAACATCTCGGGTGACGCGCAAGAGCACGCTCTGGTTGAAACGGTAGCTGCCGTCGGCCTTCCTCCTCTCGTCGGTCCGGCTCCCGGTCGGGGTATCGAAGTAGAGCTGCTGCATGGGCGACAGCTTGAAGCCCTCGAGAGATTCCTCGTTCCACAGGCTGGCCGAGTCCCCCTTGTGCGAGGCCAGGGCGGCGACCTGCGAGAGCTTGGGGCTGTTGAGGACGTCCTCCGGGCGGAGGGAGACCCCCTGGGTCCGACAGGCGGCCACGAGGAGCATGGTGGAAACCTCGTCGCCCCCGAGCTGGGCGAAGGAGAAGTTCATACCGACCTGGGACTCGGGCAGGCGGAGCACTCGGCTCACGGCCTTTTGGATGGTCCGCTCCATATCGGTCAGGGGTTCCTGAAAGCGCTCGTGGAACTCGAGGCTCATGACCTGGCGATACATGTCCTCGTTCATATTCTGGGCCCACGTCTGCAATTTGCGGCGGTCGACCTCGCCCTGCTGGTTGGTGGGCATCTGGTCGAGAACGATCCAATTGTTCGGGGTGGTGAGTTGGCGGTCGGATTGCTCAAGGGCGAGGCGGATGGCTGCTACCTGGGTTCCGGCATAGTGCATCTGTGATTGTGAGATCACGTGGACGTTGGAGAGGCCGTAGGAGGATACGTTGGGGTTGCTCAGGCTGATAAAGGCGACAAGTTTGTCCTCGAGCCACCCCGCCTTGGGCCTGACGAGAGCTGCGCCGGACACCTGGGGTGTGGACAGGATGAGTTTCTCGACGGTCTCGCGATCGGCGATTACACGAGGCGGTTGCAGGTGTGGTTGGGACTCTGGTTCCGGGGAATGGGCGGCAGGGGCGTCGCTGCTCGGTTGAGCTGGGTCTGGGTCGGGGTCGGCTGGTAGAGCGGATGGATCGGAAGGATCGGATGGGTCGCTGCTGCTCTGGTCCGAGTCGGGTTCTCGCGACGCGAGGGGAGCAAGGCGGGTCTGAAGTTCGGTGATGGTCTGGCAGCGGAGGATGTCGGTCGTCTTCAGTCGTAGGCCCATGGACGCGCATTTGGAGCTCAAGGCACGGGCCGACTCTTTGTTGCCGCCGAGGTGAGTGAAGGAGTCCAGCAGGTCGACCGAGTCCCTGGGAACGGCAAGAACGTCGGCTATAGCGGAGAGCAGGCGTTCTTCATCCAACATCTCTGCCGTGGGTTGTGGCTGGTCGTCGCGGGGTGCCTCTGGTGGGTTGGCGTCGGGAACGCCGTCGGACAGGAAAGGCCCGAGGGTGGGAGATTCGACCATGACTAGAAAGTGAAAAAAAAGAAATAATGTAATGTTTTTTTAAAAAGAGGAGGTCGCCAAGAAGGCCGAGAAGGCGGAGGTATCTAGAAGCAATAGCAACGACAAGCAGCCCAGTCGAAGGCGCTCAGCCTAGAGGTGACAACCGAAGATCGAATCAGGAGCGACGCGCAAGAGATGCAAAGCCGACGGCAGTATTAGGCGTCTCCGCGGTATGGGCAAGCAAGCGGCCACATCGAGGGCTGACGTTGCGCTTTCAGCGAAGGTCGAGGTCGAAATCGAGGCCGAGGTCGAATGGGTGGTGGTCAACGGCACAAGGGAGAATGCAGCAGTCGCTCGCGTGTGCGTTGCGCTGTACGCGGTTGCCAAGGCTATATTGTCGGTCTCGGCCGGTGCTGTCGTCGGTTTGGGCGAATCTCGCTTGGCAATTGCCAGATAAAGGAGCGAAAGAAAGATCGTGAAAGAGTAGTCGTCTTGGGAGGAGAGGCGGCGTGGAAGTGAGAGGGCGATAGAGAGGAATAGGCGGAAGGGAAGTGAAGAGAAACGCGGCGAAGGAAGAGACGAGCAGAAGAGGAAGGAGAGGGAAAAGGCTGAGACGAGAGCCTAAGGTGTAATTACATGCGTACAGTGCAGGTGTGCGTGGGTTGCGCGCAGAGACAGGGGTGTGTGGAGGCCGAAGAAGCTGAATGGGGAGGGGGTGGGTGTCCGATGGGGCTGAAAGGAGGGGTGGATCGCAGCAACTGTCGTCGTCTTTCTCGCTTCAGTCTGCGACAGTAATAAAGCCATGATATTCGTGGACATGGCGAGTCCCTGGGTCGAGTTCGGGAATCATTAAGCGCAATCTTGGATCGCATCAGGAAACGAATGAAGGCAGTTTGTCTGTCGTAGGTCGGACCGTGTCAGTGAGTGCCCATGTAGTTTGGCTTGCCCGAATCTCGGGACCGTCCTGTACTCTGTGCTTCGTAGGTACGAGGAAACCTGGGGCGAATGAGGATATTTGGCGGACTCGACTCGACAAACGCGCAACAGGGACGAGGGTGGGCGGTGACAACGGTGTGGGGGGAGTGCTAAGGCTGGGGGGCTTGGGGGTGGGTAACCATCCATGGTTATTCCGCTCGGAACCGGGACGAATGATGGTGTGTGTGCAGCTTATCCTGGTGCCATGCTCATAAGGCAGTCATCGGACCTAATTCGAATCAGATACCCTACTCGGCGGGTAAACTCAGGGCTGTGAAGGATCCGCTGGAAGCGCGATGGATGGCCGGACAATCATGGGATTGGAGGAAAGCTTACAGTGGTATTCCTCGCGGTAAGTGCCGTGAGCCGGGCCAGGCAAAGAATGGATCTCGATGGGGAGAATCATTGTGAGGGTTCCGAATATGGTTGTTGAGGGTAAAGGAAGAAAGAAATCGACCCGAGGTGAGGGGACTGGGAGATGAAGACCTCAAACGGTTACGTACCGACCAAATGGGCAGGCGCATTGCATCGTGTACCTTCTTCCTGGGGAAGTGACGATGGCAAGTCTACATCAATTTGGTAATCATTCCAGCCCCCCCTGGATCTACAGGGGCGCACGGACGTTTCTGATAATAGGGCTGGACACACTCTTATCGTCGAGTACCTACAACGTACAGTACGAATATAACGTGCTTACACCGAGTGTAGAAAGGTATCTCAATTTGTTTCCCTTTTTAACCACCGCCAACATAACACTATATATGACAGTTAATAAAAGCACACCTGCGTCATCAGACTGACTCTCTTCCAATATTACCCGGTTTCTTGATATTACTTATGTATAACCGAGCTCGCTGCGCAGTGTCAGAATAAAGCACTTCGTGGCTGAGCACTTTCTCTATTATCAGTGGGTCGTCGAGAAGAGGTCGGTGAGGAGTGGGAGCATTTTATAGGTACAACGTACGCTAGCCTCAGTGCGTACTCACCCGCGACACACTGTGCACACTAGTTCATTTCCTTCGATCGCGGCTATGCGGGAACCAGTCGACTTCCGCGGCGCTACAGATGGATGAACGTGGCTTGCTTACCTATCAACGACCCTGTCGGCGGTCGACCTTTGCCGCGTTCAGAATCGTACGGAGCAGATTACTGCCTTGCAACCCTCGGAGGAAACAATCAGTCAAGCCATACCAGGAAATTCTCCCCGGTCCTCATATATATGTCCATGAATTGGGGGCCAGCTGAAGAGTAGGCCAGAGAATAAAAAGCCAAAAAAAAGAGAAAAAGAAAAAGGGGCACCAACCCATCCACCGGCTTCTTCGATACTGGTCAGCGAGGATGACCAATACGAATCAGGTCTTGTGTCCTTCCAGATCATCCTAGGACTCTGCGTTCCACACCAGTCTCTTGATTTCCTGATTCCCTTTACCAGACTACCAGACCCCACGTGCGATAAATTACCCAAACCGTCCCTGAGGATCCATGCGTGTTGAATCACACTTCAAGCAAGTGGCCTTCGGAAAGCACAAAAGACCCCTTGATGCAACAGCATGACACAATATGACCGGGTTCACATGGTAGTCCCCAGGCCCGGCGATGCACGTCGGTGGCACGGACAGAGGCCGGCCCGAGGCAAGGCACAGGCGTCCGCTCGATGAAACGGGTTAATCTTACCTATCCCTTTGCGATGGCGATCTGTACTTGTCGTTTTTTGTCCTTATTGCTTCCAAACCAAACTCCTATGCAAGTACGGTTCACCCATCAAAGACGAACCATTGGAGCGGCGCGTTCCCCTAGGTCCTTCTTCCCTGGCCTCCTCCGCCACAAGACTAGGAGTACATCGACCTGTCTTGAGTGGGAGCCGGTTGATTAGGTCATCTCAAGACGCTTAGGTAATATCGTAAAAGTCGTCGGTGACCGGAACGAGCCTCGAGATAAAGCGGGGCAGGACTTTAATACCAGGTTCAGGCCTTGACCATGCTTACTAAGCTCGCTGGCCGGCGGCCTCCTCGACAGCGTGGACCGAAAAGAAACAAATCGCAGGGTTGGAACGAAGCACTGTGACTTATTAGTGACCGGCCGTCGTATCACCAACGCCGTCCAGCCCAACCATTTCCTAGCTCGTCCATCGTCTTTAGGGCCTTGACATTCCCATCCCACCGTTTCGTTATCCGACGCGATGGCCATGTCATGCAAGTCGAAACTACAAACCACGTCCGGCACTACCGCCGTACGGACCGACCCGACCATCTGTTAATCTGCCACGGGACTGTGCCGCTTCTCCACCCAAGCGAACCGCTCATCCCCAAGCTCCAGCCCGAACGGCATACCTCCAGCTTAACGCATCGGCTATGAGGCACAGCGGGTCGGTTCTCGCACTACGAAGTACGCGTTCCGTCACGTAGCTGGGCCACGTCCGTCTTCCGCCGTCGGCGCGTCGTTTTCCGACCGAACGGACTGAGAATAGTCCGATAGGAAGAAGAGTGCTGTGATTTTCCGAGGTGATGATCGGCCAATTGCTTTCCATCTCGCCTGAACGCGAAATGACCATGGTACATCATGCCAAGTTGTTCGGTTTAATGCTGTAGGCACGTCGTGACGAGGTCGGTATCCATATCGCATGTCGTGCGGCTGAAGTAGTCTCCCAGCTCTGGAACCAGGTGCCCAGGCTGCCGTTGAATCGTGATTCAAGTTGCAAGGTACGGTGATGGGAGGTAAAACGAACGGGGAACGAGGCTGATCACGTCTTCACCTGCGAGGCGGCCGTCGCCAGTAGGTGAGGTGAACTTTCAATTTCTCATGTCCAACACGTCAGCAGGTGCAGATTGGGTCATGGCCATGGCCAATCTGCGCTTTGGCCTTTGTAACTCTCCGTCTGCCACTGGGTGGGACACACTTTGGTCCTCCTAGGGTTACAACCAGACTGGTGAGCCAGGCTCCTTCTGGGACCAAGGCGTTACGCATAGTCTGTTTCAATGGACGATGAGGAGTCGTCGCGTAGATGGTCGAATAAATCCCAAGTAAAAGGAAGAAGAAAAACCATATCACCTTGGCTAACTTACAGGCAAGTAGAAGACGACATGGAGGAAGAGAAGTAAAGCAGTGGTTATACGAGTGAACATGGCGACATCAAGTCGGATGTATGATCGGCATTAGTACGCTGCGGAAGATGATCCGAGATCCTTATCGAAAGCGAGGGTGAGTGTCGAGCAGTTGGAGACGAAGTCGGGGTGAAGTTTGGAGACGTCGAGGGGTGAAGGTTACCAACTATAACACTAGGTAGATCCACGTACCATATACCAACCGAAGAGAGGAGACAGGGAAACATCTTCACTGGATGGTAAGGTCAGGCATCTCACTCGTTCATGTATAGTACCTAAATATAGATGTTCCCGTGCCTATAGTCTATGTAAGAGAGGGAAGACGGGGAGGGAAGAAGGAGAATCCGAATCGTAAAAAGTAAAACCTATTTCTTTCGCCCCCCAGCGGATAATGATATAACTTGACGAGCTGTCTGCCCCTTATAAACATGCAGCCCGAGAACCCACTTCAGTCCTCCGTCAGACTAAAAGGTCGGCGGAATCCTCCCTCGAAACCCGTCCCTCCCCCGGGCCTCATGAAGCCCCAGACCGTGTCCCTGACCCTCCACCAGTTCCCTTAACCTGAACGACCTCAACGTGCCCGTCGAGCTAGACGCGCGCGACCGGGAACCCTGCACTTGCTGATGTCGCTGCCGTTCTTCTTGCTGTCCCATCGTCAGGCCCCTCACGCTCGCCGCCCGCTTCAGACTCGCATCCGGCGACAGAGCCGGCAAAGACGCCGTTATTCTGGCGCCCGACCCCCGCGACGACAAACTCGTGCCGTTCATCTTCATCGCTCGAAAGGCCGCCGTCGCATCTGCCACGTTGCTGGCCGTAGAAGACGCAGTGTTGGTTCTGGACCGCAAGGCAAAAGGCCGAGGCACTATTTCGTCCTCTTCTTGTGGTGAAAAGGAGGTCCGATGCCCCAGCGCCGCTGAGCCGTCTGACATGGCCTTGGCCCTGCGGTTTAGTTTCATGGACGACATGAGCTCCTCTGCTACCGATTGCGAGCGACGGCCTGGCATCGTCCGGTCCATGTCCCCATCCCGGGTGGGCGACCGACTGGAGCCCCTACTGGAAGGCGGCGTGGGAGGCCGTCTCCCCCGGGGTAGAAGGTCATCATGTCGATTCTTACCCGCTCGCATGATTTGCTCCAAGGTTAGCGGTTCGCCTCGCACCGTGGTCGGCATGCCGCTCAGCCGGCGCATGGCGCGCATGTTGTCATTGATAAACATCGACATGCGCCGCGTCGCGCTGCCATTCTCGTACGCCTCCATCGCACTGGGTGCATTCTCCGGTACCATAGCCCGCGCCCGGTGTCGTTCGTTAAGCTGCATCGTCGGGCTACCGTTGCCGTCGGTCGTGGCTGTCACAGCTACGGATGGCGGGGCGTCGCGGATCGTCTGCTGCACCCGAGCCAGGACGCTCTGGAACCCGACCGTTTCATTAGCATGCGCGGGCCGATACGCTCTCTTCGCTCGCCCCACGTCGCTGGCCTGCTCCTGCCCCTGACCCTGGCCCGTTGTAAACGTCTCGATGGCGGCGTTCTGAGAGAGCACGAAGAACGACCCGTCGCGGATTCGGCGCCGCACAAACTCCCACCGTGTGCGTGCCGGGTTCTGCTCAAGTTGCGGCTGGTAAATAGAGCACTGCGCCAGTTTGGAGTAGAACACCTCGAGCCGCTTGGCCATCCTCTCGAGCACCTGCATCAGGAACGAGCACATGGCCGACACGCGCTGCCCATCCGACGCCGCATCCAGCGTCATGATGGTGTCAAAGGCGTCCATCCCGTGGCACGCCTCCTCCCGAATATCTTCGAGCAGTTCAATGTCGAGGTTGACCGACTTGCTGGCGTAGTCCATGATCCCTCGTTCCTGGAATCGCGCCGGCTCGCTGTCGCAGATGTACTGCCCGACGAGCGCCAGTTCTTTGGACGTCGCCACCGCGTCGTTGGATGTTTTGGCCCGGGCGATCACCCCGAGGATATCCGGAAGCTGAAGCTGCGCCTCCGACCCTCCTCCGGGGCTCGTCATCACCGCCGTGGCATTGGAATGCGCCATGGCAAAGGAGAGCTTCAGCACGAGCTCCTGGAACTTGGGCCCGAAGAGCGCCGAGAACCCCGACTGCAGTAGCCGGGACTGGTACTGGTAGAAGATGCGCACTCCTAGCATGTTGATCATGCTCCCCTGATACCACAGCTTGGACGAGCCCAGGAGGTCGTCCATCTCGAACTGCTGCGCCACCAGCGTCTCGACCGTCGTCTTGAGGTAATCGGCCCACAGGTCGTACAGGCCGCCGAGCTCCTCCAGACCGTGCGCCTGAAACTCGGGCTTCGGTGTCAGGCGGCCGACGAAATATTTGGTCAGCAAGCTGGCCACCTCTGGGTTATTTGTGTGGGCGAGGTTGTCGAACGACTTGGAACAGTCGACACCCGCGTTGGACCTGATGATGAGGGTGCCGCCGGGGTGCATCGGGCTAAAGTCCGTCACGTCGTACACATTTCCGTGCACCCCGATCCACATCCTGCCGCCCGGCCGATGTCCCGTGTGCAGGGCGAGCTGCGAAAGAGGGATCGTCGGACGGTTGCACGGAAGCGGCTTGGGCGTCATGAACACGTCCAACATGATGCGCCGCTCCGCAAAGGCTGTGTTGATGATGAGGTCGGTCGACTCCATCGTGGCCGTGCGATGATTGTAAATAGCCTTGCGGATGCCGTTCATCACCGAGTCGAACACAGCAACCGACCCGCAGATGTACAAGTACCCGCCGAGACCACCGTGTTTCTTGGACATGGCCAGGTCGCAGACGGTGGCGCCTTGCTCGGCAATGAGAGCGTCGATGTACCTGGGCTCCATCCGCCTCTCGACCAGGTCGCGGACGCTGCTGTCGTACACGAGGCCGCGGCTATCTCGGGAGAAGGCGAGGTGGACCTCCATCAGCCCGGCATTCACGTACTGGCGAAGCTCGTCTTCGTAGCAAAACTTCTCGCGGCTCTGAACTCCGAGATAGAGAATATTGCGGCCGACCGTGTTCCCGGCACGCGACTGCCAGAAGCTCCTGAACGGAGCGATTCCGCTGCCGCCGGCGAAAAACGCGCAAGGGGCCGCCCTGTCCAAGGGCAGTTGGAAAGCGACGGGTCTCGAGACGCCAATGAGGATCTCGTCATCATCACCGGACGCCACGAAATCCTCGACCGAGCCGACAGGCGGATTGAGGAAGCCGCTGCTCACGCCCGACCTAGAGATCTTTGCGTTCCCGGCAAACGTGGAACAGAGGTCGTACTCGGCCCGCGAGATGGTTAGGTCGACGGTGCTCGGCAGCAGTTCATTCGGGCAGTTGGAAATCGAGTACGTCCGAGGCACCTCCACGGGTATTAAGTCGCACAGCCAGGCCATGCCGCCAGACAAATCGAAAGCCTGGTCCCAGATATGGGCTGGCGTATCAGTGACGGCAGCCTGGAGGAGATCCCCCAGGGTACCGCGAACCGGCCATTCCTCGGTAGCGAGAACCTGCAGTAGGGTATTGGAGGAGGCACGAAGCAATGCATGGACCTTGAGAACCAGCTCCTGCGTGAGGGGTGCCAAGTGTCCCCTCCGCAGAACGTCCTTCACCGTAAACACTTTTGGGGGCGAGTCGAGGGCCCCGTGGTTGGAGACCGAGCCCACGTGTTGGGCAAAGCGCGACCACTTGCGGTCCAGGGCGACTCGTGTGTTGAGGGATTGGTCCAGGCCGAGGGCGGCGGCCACCTTGGCGCACTCCTCCCAGCTATTTAGCGGCATGACGGCGAGCCGGTCGCCAGGTTGAAAGGTGACACCCGTGTCGTGCAGGTCGAGAGTCACCAGAGCGATGGATCGCTGGGGGTCGGCATCGACGAAGGACCGGCTGAGCACAGTCGACTTGTACCTGCACTCCTCGAAGGTGCCGCGCATCTGGTGCGGTTCTACGGGTATGTTGCCGCGGTACGGTTCGAGGCGTTCCTTCATGGCGTCGGAAAATTGCCGGTGGACTTCTTCCCAGGGTCGACCCGTGTCGTCCGATCCTCCCGAGTTGCCGTTGGTCTCGGTCCGGCCAGTCTTGGAAGCCACCTCGAGGATACCAAAGACTTTGTACCGGTGGGTGCCCATGAAACCGCGCTCGCCCGTGTAGGCCTCGACGATGCCGTCCAGCACGCCCATGAGCCGGGGATCGCCGGACTCCCTGACAAAGTCGGGCACGCGGTAGTGATACTCGACAGCGGCGATAAAAGCTCGGAGGTTCGACGGCAGCCAGGCGCGGAGGTGGAGGCCTTCGCTGCCGAGAAACGAGTCGTACTTCTTCCTGCCGAGGAAAGCGTCCATGAGGAGATAGGGCGGGAACTGGAGGCCGGAGGCTGCCGGGCAGCGCTTGGACAGGGGTGCGGAGAACTTGCCCCAGCGAACCCATTCGGTGGCAGAGACGTAGTTGTCGCCCGAGTTGGGATTGGTCGAGATGGAATGGAAAGCGTTGGGCATGCGCTCGAGAATCTCTTTCAGTCGGATCATCTCTTGCAATAGACCTTCGACGTTGCGGTTCATGACATGTTCCTGGCAGGCCGCAATAGCGTCCGGGCCATGTTGAAACGATGCTGTCAACGACGGAATGTCAGTCGATGCGTAAAGCCGATGGGGAATGGAGGATAGACGCTGAGAAAGGGCAGTGGGGAGGAGAGCGAGCTTTACCAGATGTATCAGCGCAGCCCTTGAGAAAAGCAATCTCGGTGCGTTCGCCAAACATGGGCCACCGCAAGTCGGTATTATCGAACCGCCCAACGTAAGGGTAGATGGACGTCGGGTCCCGCACGCGAATATTGTAGGATGCCTGATCAAAGAAGGTCAAGTGCGGAATAGCACGTCCCATGCGCCTGGAAACCTGCCAATATGGTAGCCCAATGCACCTTGGAATACCGACCAGCTCCAGGCAGAGGTCGTCGCTCATTTCCACGCGCGGCCTCGTGGAGGCCGAAGTCGTGCTGACCCCGTCGTAGCCGTCGTTCTTGTCCTCGTAGCGATAAATGGAGCACAGCATACCCAGGGCGACGAGGGCGGCCCAGAGAGCCTGATCGGGGATGACGTCGTCTGTGCCCTCGACGAGTGGGAGGGCGGCGATCGATTCGCGGACTCGACCGCGCGAGACACAGCCTGGCATTCGCTCGCAGAGGTCCGACCAGACCCGGCCAGGAGAGGCGGCGAGGGCACCGGCTGCTTCGTTGGAATCCGGCGGGCAAAAGCCATAGTCGGCGCTGAGGTAACCGTCCTTCCAGCCTATAGACGGACCGATGTTTTCGGCTCGAAGAAGGACCTGGCGGGCGGGCGCTCCTAGGGCTGCGGCTAGGAGATCTTCGTCGTTGGCGACAAGGGTGTCGACGTCTTTGACGTTATTCACCTGTTCTGATGAGGGCATGTTCGAGTAGAGGATTTCATTGATGGCCTTGCGTTCCCTGTTACTGTTGTTAGGTTAAGGTCGACTGACAGTCTAAGGAGAAGGGTCGGGTCACCGTCGCACCGCGAACGAAGCCATTCGTCTACGTCAATACCTCGAGGAATCTACAGCCAGTTAGTAGTTGAGAAGCGCAGTATCGTCAGGTTGTATTCTTACATCGAATGCCGCGTGGAGATCTCCAGGTTGGGTGTAGCCGGAAAAGGAGCAGCCCCTAGGACCTAATCGCCTACTACCGGTCGTTGAAGGAGCGCGACTGGCAGGACATCTCCCGCCTGAGGCGAAGGAGCCGGAGACTGGACACGACCGTTCGGACATGTTGTATTACGACAAAAAAGAGATGGAAAAGAAATTAGAAAAGACGAAAAGGACCGGCCTCTAGAATGGAAAATGTCGAATACAAACACAAGCCGTAGAGGCCGTTGGGGACGCTCAGCATCCAATGTAGTCCAGATTTGTCCGCCAGGTTGACGAGGCCGACACGAAGATGGCAGGCGGGAGTGGCGGCGACGTGGTATGTATGGGAACCACAGACTGACGGGTCCTTCAACGGGGAATCACATTGTCTGGGTAATAGGAAGCGTGATAGCTTGGGAGCCGGAGCGAGACCATGAAACATTGCTTGAGCGCCGACTTGGACTCCACCAATGTTAACAAACGTGGGCTATCTCGCGACGAGGCGAAGGGACGATTCGGAGGAAAGAAAAAGCGGAGCTGGTGAGCAGGGTTTGGGGAATGAGTTGTTTCTAAGAGGCCGGGGAGACGTCTGAGCGTTCTGGAATCGGACGAGGTCCATACTGGGCATTGTGTACGTTGTATGAGACGTTGGATGACATCAAACGCAGGCGTTTCAAATTCTTCTCTTCTCTCGTTCGTTCGTTCTCCATCCGTACGGATGCCACGTCCGGCAATTGGTTTACAACAACTTGGGTTGTGATGTTCTTCTTTCACCACTCCATCTGGTCGGGAAAGTGTCTGGGAGAGGATATCACTCGGACGTGACACGCTGATCTGAGAAGCCTAGGTAAGAGTAGTGTTCTGGATGCCCAGAGGTCATCGGCAGATGGCCTTGCTCGGTTAGGAATGCGGCCTGGGTGCCAGGGGCGTGATCTTTGACGTCGCATCTCCCGGTCCAGGGGAAGGGACAGGGACAGGGGGTTGTGTCGAATGTCTGGAGATGATCGAATCCCAGTCTTATAGCCTCCAATTGTGGTCCACCGGCGGACGATGTAACACGCCATTACAACGTATGAAAGCTGGATGCTCGCCGAATGCGGTTCGGTGTTGTCGAGTTGACGTTGACAAGCAAGACAGAGTCGTAGGATGGATGAAGCAAGATTGGGATGATTAGGGGAGGCACCTGGCCTGATGACTAATACGACGTCCCACTTTATCGTTTCGCTTACTAAGCCTTGTCAATGCCAGTTCCGGATAATATGGCAGAATACAATCATCATCGTACCGCAACGTCAACTTGGGACATGCCGTGAAGCTTCGTTCAGTCAAGCAGCATCACACGGGGGACGATAGTAGACCAAAGCCCTACCATAAATTAGAGACCATATTATCTCTACCATTAAACAGAACCAGCCATGTCCGGAACACCACCACGCAATCACATATTCTCCAACGCCGCCGCAATAGTCATCGACCCCTTCTCAAACTCCCTCTTCACCGAAGACGCCCCGGATATGTCCTTCGGGAACACTTGGTCCCTCCACCACTCGTACCACGCATACACCTCCTCGAGGTTCATCTCCTCCAGCCCAAGCCACTCGCTCAGCTTGTCATGCCACAGCGGGAACACCTCGGCCACCAGCACCTGGGCCAGCACCTTGGACCCCAGCACGCCCGCCCACTTCAGAGTCCCCGTCAGGATAGGCAGGTACGGCTCCTGGTCGCTCGGGTCGATGCGGAAGTTCTCCCGCAGGTACCGCCCCATGGCCGGCAGCACGTGGCCCATGATGAGCGGCCGCCAGTGCTGCCCCAGCACGTCGCGCCACTGCTCCAGCCCCGGCACCACGCCGCGCTCAAACTCCCACACGTCGATGAGCTGCCCAAACTTGCGCCGCACGTCCGCCACCAGGCCCGTGCCCTTGGGCTCGAGGTGGTAGGCCGGGAGGTACGGGAGCCAGGGGAAGAGCCACAGGTGCGGCAGCCGGTCGCTCTGCCGCCTCTTGCGCGGGTTCCACTCGCCCACCGCCGCCTCGAGCTTGCGCACCACGCTGTCGATAAACTGCGCCCGGACGAACGGCGGGAGCAGGTTGTCCCAGGCTTCAAAGGCCGCCAGGAGGGTACCCGGGTCGAACACGTCCCACTCGCGGATCGCCGTCATGGCCCGCGGGAACCACAGCTTGTACATCATGGTCTCGTAGGCCGTCGTCGCTTTGTGGTGGTGGCGGTAAATGTCCGTGCTGCTCAGCCCGCCCGCCGCGGGATCCCACCTGCCGACGACGCCGTTGTTGTTGTTGTCGCCCCCACTGCCTGGCTTGATGAGGAGCCCGCGGAGGTCCTTGAGCTCGGTCGCGAACCGCGTCGGCTCCTCCAGCAAGGTCCAGTCGGGATCGCGGAAAAAGGGGTGTATGGCCGCCACCGCAATGTCCGCCACCTCGGTGAAGGTGGTCGGCGATGCGGCGACGTGTTCGAGGGCCTGTTGGAGGCAGCGCGTCACGTCGGACCACTGGGTAGCGTGGGGTAGCTCGTTGGTGACTATGTTGGCGAATAACTGGAGCTGGCCAAACTCGGACGTGAGATCGGCCGCCTCCTTTTCGCGCTCCCGGAGCTCGTGGTCGATCCAACTTTTCCTGTCCGCCAGGTTCCTCCATTCTTCGGAGAATGCGGCCAGGTCGGCATGTGCTCTCTTGGCGAGCTTCCGTGCTTCTGCCACCTCGGCCGATTCGGGGACGGCTCCCGAGGTGGGAGTCAGAAGACCCGATGTGGACGTGAGGAGTTTGCTGCCAGGCCCCGTCATGTCCAAGATGGGCGCGAACGCTTCTGGTATTTGCAGCCCGGGAGCCGTCCTCCTGAGCTCCTCCGCCGTCATAAAAGTAGTCTTGTGTCTTGCAGGAGTACTGGTGCCGCTGGTGACCCCGCTACCAGGGGCCTTCTTCTTCTTTTTCTCCCGCCTCCTCCGCTTCTCTTCCTCGTCGGAATCAATGACCGTCTCGCCCCGTAGCCTGGCTTGCCTTTTCTCTTCTTTCTTTTCGGCTTCCGATTTCTCCCTCACGGCACCGAGACCGACACCCTGAGGGCGTAGGTGCGCTTCGATGATGACGTTCCGGCCCTGGCCTTCCTTGCCCAGGCCCCGTCCTTCGACGTAGCCCATCTTGGCCATCATGCGGGCGCCAAACGAGTTTGGATTGACCTTGGACTTGTTGCCCTTGGCCGGAGCGAAGGCGCTCGGGTGCACGACTTTGGGTTTCGGGGGGACATGGTCGTCGACCGATTCTTTCAAGACGGGTTGATATGCTGACGAAGGCACGAAACCTCGACCGTAAATGCTCTTGCCGTCAAATTTGGGTTTCGGAAATGATGGTCGTTGCCGGGACGTTTGGGATTCGGAGTCGTCGCCGCCATCCGTGTTGTCGTTTTTCCGTGCTCCTACAAAAGCCTGACGAGCGCTCCGAAAGCCGAGTCCTACGCCCTGATCTTGCTCTTCGTCTTCGTCCCCCTCATCCGATTCGCTTTCTTCGTTCATGGCATTAATGGTCGCACCGCCCTCTTCGTCCGAGTACTCCTTCGCCTCTTCCTGGTCGCCGTTGGATGCCGGCCCGGTGGAAACAAAGTTCATGCCCCTGCCGCGCAGAGTCTTGGATTTCCATCGCCTCCCGGGCCCGTCGTCTTCGCTATCGGAGGCAAAGATACCTAGGGCGGCGCGCTCCTTGGCGTTTCCGACACGTCGACGTTTGCGGGGATTCGAGTCTCTAAAGTCATCGCCGGCGGACGGGTCTACTTGGGGGATGGTGAAGTCGTCGTCTTCTTCCTCTTCCGATTCGGACGAATACTGCGCGGCGGCAAAGGCTTTTGTCAGACGCGAGGGATCGAACTTGGGAAGTTCAGACATGATCGGTGACGTGGACGGACAGCAGCCGTTGAGCCGTGATGATGTTGATGGGTTGCCAGTGCAGTGATGGCGATTTGAAAGCTGGGACTGGGAATTGGGGCCAAAGCATAACATAACGTAAGCCATACGCCCAAAGGACTTTATCTTATCATCACATGATTAATGAGACAGCACGTGAATTACATAAGCGATGATCTCGGAAAATCAAATTCCGGCGGCTCTCGACACAACCTCGGACCGACCTCAATTTACACCAATCCATTCTGGACTGAATCACTCTCGGAATAACGATGATCGTCTTTTAATGAAGGAAAAAAAAATACAGTTTATTCGGCTCTACACTATCTCTCACCATCTCGACCACCAACTAGACCTTAATGGCCGGCGCCTGGGTATCTGGGGCCCTGGTATCCGGCTCGGCAATCTTGTCCGTTTGCACCGGGTTCAGGCCCTGCCTCACAATCTTATTTGGGTCGTTCAGGCCATAGGCCTCGGGCCCCATGTCGAAGCTGGTGGTCCGCCTCATGTCGCGGCGGTACTTTCCAAAGTAGCTCCCCTCGTAGATGGCGCGGTGCATGACGGCCGTGTTGTCCCACATGATCATGTCGCCGTCGTTGAGCCACTCGACGCGGCAGACGTACTTGGGCTGCCCCGCGTGCTCGAGGAGGGGCTGCACCAGGGCCTGCGACTCCTCGAACGACATGCCGTCGATGTGGTGCACGTACGACGTGGTGAAGAGCATCTTGCGGCCGGTGGCCGGGTGGTTGGTCACCAGCTTGTGCTTGGACATGGGGTAGTCCAGGGGCTCGAGCTCCTTGTAGTAGTCGGGCGCCGCGAGCTTGCGGTTGTGCCACATGGAGTTGTTGCCCACGAGGCCGTCGAGCCTCTTCTTCATTTCGTCCGAGAGGTCATCGTACGCCTGTCGAGCATCCAGGAACTGTTGACCGGCATGTTAGTTTCTCCTGTTCGCAGCCGTGGGGACGGTGTTTTTTTTTTTTTTTGTTCTTCTTTTACTCACCTCTGTCTCGCCGCCTGTGCCCTTGGGAGGCAGCTGGTGGCCTCGAAGAATGGAATAGCCCGACCGTCTCGAGTTGAAGGCCAGGTCAGAGTGCCAAAGCGCGTTCCCCTTTGGGATGGTCAGCAAAGCATGTCAAAAACGAGAAGAAGAGTGGTCGCTGGGCTGGCTCACCTTCATCATGGCAATCCGTGCCGGGTCACTGGTGGTGATCAGGTTGTCGTCCGGATCAATGTTGCTGACATCGAACATCTCGACGTCAGGGAGGCGGAGCTTCCGGCCCACCTTGACATGCGGTGACATGTCATCTAGCTCTCCAAAGAGGGCCGCAAAGGCAATGTGACGCTTGTCATCGAGTCCAGTGTCGCGAAAGATCAAGACGCCATACTATTTTCCGTCAGCCGTGTGAAGCTTGAGAGGCAGTCGGGGCACATCTGAACCACGAACCTTGTCAATGCCCTTCTGAACCTCGTCCTTGATTTCCTTGGTGATTGGTTTGCTCCAGTCGATGCCGCGGCACTCGGCCACGAATGTCTCGTGCTGGGGAATAAACTCTAGTTTCTGAGACATGGTGGCTAGGGGGATCGCTCGAATAAGACAGGGAGTGTACGGTTTGGCTGCTAGAGTGATTCGTGGATCGCTCTGCTCTGATTTGACTTGATTGATTTGATTTGATTTGATTTGATTTGGTTTGATTTGGATTGATCTGATCTGATCTGGTTTGATTGTTTTATCTTAGGGAGATGAGATGACTCTCGCATTCAGACCCGTCGAATTAATAGTAGGCATCTCGACTCGCCCTGTCGCCCCAGGAGCGGGAGCATGCGACGGCCAGAGACCATACTAGGCTATACACATTCCTAGGGCCGTTGCGCGGAGGTTACAGCGGCTCGGGCGGGACCATTTATCGCCCGAGGCAATGAAATGCCGTACAGTAAGACGCCACCAGCGCTCCCAGGAGTTCTCTGACTCAAAGGGCGGGGCATGATATCGGTCTCCATTGTCCGTGCCTGGGGCCCCAGACTCACATGGCCGACTCTGAGTCGCCTGACGCGTCCCACAAGGCTTCTTCCGATGGAGATTGGAGCTAGTGGCGATCGCTCTCCGGGGATGGACTGGCCACAGATGCCTATGCGGGGCCGGATAATGGATAGCCTGCCCCTCGGAGAGTCCAAACCGCCAGGTGGGATGATCTACGGATGCTCTGCGGAAGCAGGCGGTAGAGTCAACTTGGCACCGGCCTGTACCAAGCCATCGGGACCCGGGAGACCCCTGACCCCGTCGTCTCTGGCGAGGGAGCATCCGAATAGAAGAAGAGGGACAGCCGGGCTTGTAATGGACAATTCTTCTTCCAGAGGTTATTCTTTTTTTTTTCTTTTTTGTTTTCTTTTTCACTACACCATTATCCAGTCCAGCCCCTTGAGCATTTCCATCACATCCACAACAATGAGGTTCGATCCCAACGCCGAAGCTTCTGCGCTGCCTAAGCGCTCCGAGCTGCCTGCTATTCCCGGTGCGCCGCCCGGGGCCGCATGGTTCTGGGGCCCGGAAGATCAACACGGCCGTCTGAATCTGTTGACGCCGGAGAGAATCGTCAAGGCGACCCGAGAATGCGTCAAGACGGGACAAGTCGTCAATTTGAGGTGAGCTTCAGCCATTCGCTCCACGCATGTCAAACCCAACGCCGCGCGAACACTTTGTGCTGATCTGGACGGCGTGGGTAGCCTGCCGTACGACATTCCCGGGCCGGCGCTCTTCAAGCGGGAAACATTCAACCACAAGATCGTCACCATGGGCCCCGGGATTTACGATGAAGTGTTTGAGCTGAACCCCCAGTCCAGCAGCCAGTGGGACGGGTTCCGTCATGTAAGCACACGTTGCCGTGGATAACCAACATGGCAAAAGACGAATCAATGCCGACTGACCTTGGCTAGATGGCACATCCAGGGACGAAGCTCTTCTACAACGGGGTAATGCCCAGTCCGCGCTTGGACGACGAAAGAAAACTTGCTGACATTTCCATAGCTTACATGCGAAGAAATCGACGAGGTAGATGAGAACGGGAAGCGCGTCTCTTCCCGTTGCGGCGCAGGCGCATGGGGTGAGACCGGTATTGGTAAGACACCCGGCCCGTTTTCCCACCTTGACACTTCCGCTTCTTCACATCCCCGGCGCATGGCAATATCCTAACGCGTCTCTCCCCCAGTCGGCCGGGGCGTCCTCCTCGACATCTACGCCTGGTCGGGCGAGTCGTACGACCCCTTCACCACCCACCCCATTACGAGGGCCGATCTCGAGGCATGCGCCAAGGCCCAAGGGGTCACCTTCCAGACTGGAGACATCCTCTTCATCCGCACGGGTTGGGTGAAGAGATACATGGCCTTGGATACTGCCGGGCGCGAGAAACTAGCGGCCACACCGGGCACTTTCGACCACACGTATGCCGGGGTCGACGCCACGCCGGAAATGGTGGATTTCTTGCACGACCATTACTTTGCTGCCGCCGTGTCGGACCAGATCTGCTTTGAGATGTGGCCGCCCAAGTCGCTGTGTAAGTCTGAGTCCATGTCTTGAGTTCCAACGCTCTTTATACAGGTGGCTAATCGTGTGTCTTAGCTGAATCGCTCCACGCATTCATGCTCCCCTTATGGGGTATGCCCATTGGCGAACTGTTCGACATGGAGAAGCTGAGCGAGGTGTGCCAGAAGGAAAAGAGATATACCTTCCTCCTGTCGAGCGCACCCGCCGTCGTCTCAGGTACGTGATGCATCTTAACCACCTCAACCACACCGACACTCGCTAACGGATGTGCTCTTTAGGAAGCGTCGGCAGCCCGGCGAACTCTATAGCCATTTTCTGAACAAGTCTAGCCCCAGGACAGACGGAGTTTGGAACTGCTTTGGGTTATGGAAATAGTGTATTTTGTGTATGAATTGATCTATAAATTGAATCCAATCGAGACGCAACAGCCCCTTAAACGACATTTGGTGATACTAATCAATACCACTAATGCCTGTCATCATCGCAATCGGCGGGCACCAAGACGAGTTCCCACAGCGGGGCGAGAATAGCTGATCCCTTGGTCCTAGGTGTCTGAAAAGGGGCTAAATAACTGCCGACATCCCCTAACATATCTACCCCAGGAAAACAACAAGCGGCTGTGGACACCCCGAGCCGTTTGTCTTCCGTTCATGTGAAGACTATAAAAGAGCTCATCATGTTCATGAGATGATGTAGTCCACCTCTCATCGTCCTTCCGCTTAGTTTCGACCATTCCCGTTTCTTCAATCGTTGTGATCGCCTCACAAACACAATGTCGCAACAAAAGACCATCTACCGCATCACCACCTTCTTCAGGAAGCGTCCCGATCTCACAGAACAGCAGTTTTACGATCACTGGGGCAATGTCCACGGGCCCCTCGTCATCCCCTGGGCCCTGAAGCACGGTGTCCTCGAATATACTCAGGTAACGATTGAGTTCCCAACTGACCGTGTTATCGCGTCGTCAGGGAAAAGCAGCGTTCTCATCTAAAACAGTACCAAACTCCCGCTGAGCTCCGCTCCCTCGTAACCGCAGGCATGGATCCCGCCTTTGCAGCAGGCCTCGACTTCCACGCGGCCGCCGACTGGCACGTCGAATCGTGGGAACGCTACCTCGCCGCTTACAACGACCCCTACTACCGGCAGGTCATCGAGCCGGACGAGGACAACTTTGTCGACAAGGGCCAGACGGGCGACAAGGTCGAGGTGGTCAGGGCCGTCACCACGCTGGGGTACTGTCGGTATATGATTAGGGATGGCAAGCCGTCGGCCGACGTGTCGGAGGAGATCTGGGACCGCTTCTCGCGGATGCAGGAGAGTAATCAACCCGAGAAGAAGGACTAGAAGCGGAAAAAAAGGGGTCGAAATTAATAAAGCAAAAATTGAAATTATACAATCAATTCTTTTGTCAGATCCGTTGCTCGCATTCCGTTGAACAAATATGAATATCGCGGTCAATTCTTCTCCTCCTCCTCCTTGGCACCACCGGCCTTCACGTTCCCCCCGTGCAGGGTCGCCGCAACATCTTCCGTCATGAGCTTATCGACATTGGGCGACAAAAAGGCCAGGATGATGGAGAGGATACTGAAGGCAAGGGTCGAGTAGAAGACCATGCGGTACGTATAGACGGTGGCCCAGTTAAAGGCATCTGACCCGGCCGCAATAATCGTCTCGTTGACACCGGCCACCTCGCTAAAGTCGCCCGTCTGGGAAACCCCGGCGATAAAGTCGGGAACCGACGATTCCGGCAGTCCGGCCTCGATGACCGCCGGGCCCACCATGGACGGCGTGTTCTTGGCCATTTCGTTGGCGAGGATGCTGGTGTAGATGGCCGTGGCAATGGTGGCGACGCCGCCCCGGACCGTGCCGGCGATGCCCACGGCCGAGCCAATGTCGCGCTGGTTATCGATGCAGATGCCGACCATGGCCAGGCCGATGCTGTCGAGGTAGCCGGTGAAGAAGCAGCCGACTGTTACGAGGCCGGCCACGACGTTTTTGTTTGTCGTTGTAACACAGGCGGCGGCTGAGATTCTAGTTAGTTGAAAGGAGAAAAGAAAGAGAAAAAAAGGGGGCCCTAGAAGTAAACTCACCACCCAGGGTCGCCGTAGAGATAATCATGGAAATCACCAGCTGCCACTTCTGCTTCCCAATATGGCGTCCCAAAGACGAGAGCATCTGCCCGATATTCGTGCCTGCTCCCACGAGGCAGGCCAGCCAGCCTCCGTAATACAGGTCATCCGTGTATAGCCCAAAGACCATCTGCGGCCACACGATGCTAAAGGCGTAGTAAACCGAGGCCGACAGGGCACACAGGAACACCAGGGCGACCCAAGGTCCGTTTCGGAAAAGGTGGATCGGGATCATGGGCGCCTCCAGCTTGGCAAAGGCCTCCCACAAGCCAAAGGCGATCATGGCCACGCCGCCGACCACAACGGTGGCGATGACGTTGGGCGAATTCCAGGGGTAGACCACGCCGCCCCAGGAGATACCCATGAGGAGGATGAGGAAGCCGCCGAGGAACAGGACCAGGCCGACGTAGTCGAACCGCTTGGCCACCTGGAGCTTCGACGTGCTACCGTGAATCATGTGGAAGGTGGGCGGGAAATAGAAACAGATCCAGCAGATGAGCGAGAAGCCGTTGATGGCGGCGATGAGGTAGTAGCACCCGCGCCAGCCGACCGAGGTCCGCAGCACAAAGGCGTACGAAATGGCTGGCCCGATGCCGACGAAGGGGATGACGCCGATGAAGACGAAGGCGTTGGCGAGGAAGCGGTGCTTCATCGGCACGAGCTCGCCCACGGCAAAGGTGACGGACATTTGCGCGGCGGCCGCGACGCCCAGCAGCACGGTGCCGCCGATGAGGGCCGGCACGTCCTTGGCGGTGGCGCAGACGATGCAGCCCACGAAGCTGAGCAGCGAGCCGGCGATGAAGAAGTACCGCCGGCCGAAGAGGTCCGACAGCCGCCCCATCAGGGTCTGGAAGACGGCCAGCGGGAGCGTGTAGGCGAGGGCCACCCAGGCGATCTGGGGGTTCGGTCCGATATCTTGGTTGATGGTGCCGAGGAGCGGCGCCGCCAGAGCGAACGACCCGACGCCCTGGTCTCTTGCGTCAGTTCTTGTCGTCGACGGGAAAAGGGAGAGGAAGGTAAACGTACTGCGGCCCAGGCGGATTGCGCCGCGAACATGGTTCCGATGAAAGATGCCGACTTGAAATAGCCAGGCGGGAGCTCGCTGGTCTCCCTAGCCAGAGCGACGGGCTGCTCATCACACGAGGTGGCGACCTTCTCTTCATCGTGAACCTCGCTCGAGCCTTTCGTGCTTGTCATGTTGGTGATGTTTTTCTTCGAGAGCGGCGAGGGATGCAATGGAAACTGAACTCCTTGCTGTTGTCCATTCGTCTTCGTCCAGCGAGGCGGGGCACTGGCTGCCACTTATACCGAAGCCGCCCCAAGGCTACGAGCTCGCAAGGCACCACGCCATGTCAGGCATGCTGAGTGTGCTTTCGCAGTGCATGCGGTCTCTCGTGTTCCCTACCCCGGAGTTCAGGGAACCCGAACCCAAGCACCAGCGCGCCAAACCCCGGTTCGGTCTAGACTGTCTTCCCCGGACCTCCCAATACCAGGAACCTGTCACCGGAGCTCAGGAGACCGGATCTACCCATGTCCCGGCCTCCTAAAGAAGAACCGTGGGGGCGCCCCGGAAAACGTTTATCCTAGCGCAGAGCGAAGGACCATGTTCAGCCTGTCCACTCCCTCCTTTTCCCCCCACACGGCCAACCCCAGGATCCACCCCCAGATTCGCCCCAGATTCGCCTCCCTACCCCAGACACATACCAGTTGCGTGCCATACAACAAGCATTTTACACTCCATTGAATAGTAAAAGACATTGCCACACCAGAGGTCCATCAGAGAACAATTACAAAACTTGAGCACAAGCTGCCGGTGCAAAGCAACAGAACCGATTAGGCCGTTATATCTACCAGTATCGCAAAGCGCAAAGACCTCAAAGCAATAAACATGGCGACCTTTGCATCTGCCTCGCCGTCGGCCCCCCTCCTCGGCTCGTACCTCATGCTCTCGAGCACGCTCAGCGCCTACACCCTCGGCGGCGCGGGCTTCGACTGGGTCCTCATCGACATGGAACACTCCCCCCTGTCCTCCTCCGACGCCACCGCCCTGGTCCACGCCGTGTCGGTCGCCTCGCGCAACAAAACCCTCACGTTTGTGCGCACGCCGTCGGCCGGCGTCGAGTACGTCAAGTGGGCGCTCGACGGCGGCGCCAACGGCGTCGTCGTGCCCATGATCCAGTCGCGCGAGCAGGCCGACGCCGTGGTGGCCCACGCACGCTACCCGCCCGTCGGCCAGCGCAGCTTCGGCCCCTTCTACGCCCCCTACGCCAACCTCAGCGGTGACGGGACGCCTATGGGTTATGCGTCGGAGACGGCCAAGCATGTTTCGGTGATACTGATGATCGAGTCTGCTGCGGGGGTCGAAAACGCCGAGAGCATCATGAGCACGCCGGGCATCAGCGGCATCTTCATCGGACCGGTTGATCTCCGTCTGTCCCTCGGGCTGTCTGGGCCTCATGGAGAGGAAGAGGTCTATCTTCGGGCGCTCGAGAAGATCGCCCAGCTCGGCAAGCGACTGGACGTCAAGGTCGGCATCTTCGTGGCACAAACTAGCGTGATGCCCAAGCTGCAACAGCTGGGGTTTTCCTATTTTCTTGTCGGAGGGGACGCCATGTTCCTCGGAAATGGTGCACGGGCGGCATTGACGGCGGCGAAGGATGTCCTTAAAAATTCCAAGATTTAAAGGTTTCAATCAACACCACAGCGTCATCCGCATGTAGCGTGAATATGAAGATTAATGCAAGCAAATTGGCGACCACGTCGATGCAAAGTCAAATGAAACCATCGAACCATGGCTTGTGTCGCGTGTTTGAACTTGTCACCCCAACTTCGATCCCCGTCAAGGCCACGAATTACCGGTTGCTCCGGGCAGATTGGACGACGATGCTGTAGACTGATTTCCGGTAAACTCCGAGTATACTGATGCATCTTCGAGTCGTAGCGTCAAGGGATTCTGTGGTATCGCTGCGTCCAACTCGTCCTGAAAGCTCGCGAAAGAATCAGGGACCTCTGGGGCACCGTGGACATCCACATCCACCGTCTGTTCTTCGAAATTAAACTCGGCCCAGGGCAGCGCCGGACCAATGTCGGTATCGTCCCTGGCTGTGTCCCCCGTCTCCAGCCTCTGTAATAGCAGCTCTACGCTCTTGCTGGCGGATCTGTAGGCTTCCCGTGCCGGCGCAAAGGCTGTCTTCATCTGCTTCAGGGTACGGGTGAGGCTTTGCAAATGCGCCACGCCTTCGACGAGGTCGTTGGCGGGTAGCATCTGGAGGTGGCTCGCCAAAGCCTGGGCCGCCAGTGTAGCACACTGCACGCCGGTCGACCGTAGAATCCGGATATCCTCTCGATGGCGTAATATCTCGAAGAGTTTTGCGATGCGAACGGCGGCAGACGCCATCGTCTCACGAGATTTGGATATACCTTCTGCCTCTTCGGCTGAGGGTTCCGAGGTGGGATACGAGTCGTGCGGTCGGTTCATGCCTGGCAGGAAAGCACGGTGACGGTGGATGACAATCTGGATGTTGTTGAGGTGCAAGTGGAGCGCGAAAAGAAAGTGATAATTGTCGCCTCCGCCACCACTGACAGGGCCCCTCGCGATCCTCTCGGGGAGGCGGGAAGACCAGTCTTTGATACGGTGGTCCAGCTGGTCGATGGTCAGGTGCAATTCTGGTGTCGGCCGAGGAGGCCCCGATCCATAGAGGGTATCGGTGACCTCGCGGGCCATTTCCATCAGGTCAAGGAGGGATTCGTTTACTTGGCTTTCGAATGACGGGTCGGAGGAGGTGGCAACGCCGCCGGATCGAGCGAATGCGGCTGCCAATCGAGACATTTCCAGAACATGCGGCTTGATGGTCAACGGTCGCTGTAGTGCTATGGTCCCTAGCAGCAGCAAAGTCAGCCATCATTCTCAAGCGCTCGGCTTTTTCTTTTTCTTTTTTTTTTTCTTTACGTACAATATTGATCTTGCACGGATGCAATCCATGTCAGCCAGTGGCGAACTTCGATTTGCTCGTCAGTCAGTCCCGTAGTCGAGCACGACCCTAGGTCGAGCGAGAGGTCGAGGATGAGCTTAGACGCCATGGACGTGTAGATAAACCCGGACATCTCGTTGCCCGAGTCGATTTCGACTTCCCCCAGGATGAGGAGGGTCTGGACGGTAGAAATGTTTCGCGAGTACACCTCGGATTCCAACGCCTTCTTGGCGGCCGTAGCTAGTATATTCTCGCCGCCCGGCCGAATGTATGCGGCGGTGACCTCTGGCCGGGTAGAGTACCGAAGAGCACCAGCCAGGACTGCGAACAGAAGAGAGCGGGGCGGAGGGGCTTCGCCGGTGGTGGGATCTCTGCCGGCCATGAACTCTCGTTGCGAAATGAACTTCAACATGAGCTGGAATTTGTGGAAAAAGAGGCCAAGTAGGTAGTCGACGACTGGCGGGGGGATATCGGTGATGTCTAATTCGCGTCCCGGCGATGCAGGACGGAGCATGAGAGGAGGAGGGGGCGGAGAAGGATTCGACGCTGTCCATTCGAACGAGTTGTTGTCGTTGGTATCGGGCGACTGGGAGTTCGGCTTTGGGCCATGGACCCCGGTGCCGTTGAAGGACTCGAAGGTCAGACTCAGATCTGTGCCGGTGGGGCCCGATAGAGCGGCGGACGAGAAGCCGTCAATGGTTTCCGATAGCGCGGATGAATTGGAAACCGACATGGGCTGCAGCCACGGGGTGGAACTGTGGTCTGCAAGACGCAGAGGAACTGGCGTGGGCGAGCCCGATGTTGCCGTTGCCGCTTGACCTTCTGCTAGAGCAGCTTCGAGCATTTGCACTCTTCTCATAAGAGCCTCGGCCTGTGGCTTGTAATGACCCCTGAGAACGGTAAGCTATACGGCCTTCCATGGTCTGGAGGAACGCGACGAGGAGCACAGGACATACCGGTTTCGTTTCTTGCTCGGTATCACGCACGGAATCCCTCTCTGTTTGCATTGTGTGCAGGGTCGTTGGCCAGGCAGACCATCGCACTGGAGATGGTCGTTTTGCGGTTAGCGAGGATTTCTTCTCCCACCCTTTGTGTGCATGTATTTCCATAGGTTTGGTTGCCAAAGTGACACTGTAGGACGAGCTTACCTTGGACCTCTTGGCCCGGCAATGATTACACGCGACTGAAGCTCGCACGCGTTTCCTGTCGGTGACGCTACCGGGAGACGCTACCTGCTCTGACTGCGGTTGTTCTGTCATGGTTGATGAGGTGTGGACAATTCAAGAGGAGTCCTATCTGACGTCCAAAGATGGAAGATGTGCCATCTCCCACATGGTATAGGATGATCCCCCATATATGGTCTCCCACATAGGGCCCCATACTGACCGGGAGATGTCAGCCGGCATGGCATCTAGCACGCTGCATCACTAACTGGGGACGGTTTAGTTGGTAGGGGGCGAGGGGGCAAAAATGCGGGGGAGCTTTGACGCTATCCCGCGCCATCGGTATACACGTACAGCAAGTCTCATAACGATACTAGTCACTGCGCTAGCGATGTCGTCCAGCCTTGATGCGTTGGGGGGCCAAGACCGAGGCGAGCCATCACAGGTCCCTCAGATGAAGGTGAGAAAGAAGACGAAAATGAGGGCAGGGTCGAAGGACAAGAACAAGAGCAAGATGTGAAATTCGTTTTATTTTAATATCGATTTCGGGATTGCGAAGCCGGAAAGTATCCTGGGCCTGGTCATTTTGAAAGACGACCTGGTTGTGTTGTGCTTCTTGTCGGAACCAGCCGAGATCTTGTGATGACAATGGAAAGCACGTGTACAACGTATGTACGTGTGATTATTCGTAAGTGCTGAGTAAGTACCGTAGGTACGTACTACCCTGACACACGTGAGCTTATGTAAACGACGATTGATATCGGAATGGAGATAAGGGCAATACGTTATCGATACGGAGTGCTTGAGGCTCGAGTCTTCTTACTAATCTGCGTCTCGTTGCTAGGCTGGGACACTAATAATTGCGAATAATGCCCAACGCAAGCCAAGCAGAAACTGGAGACGAGACAACAGCCGCATTCCATCTGATAAGTCATCAGATTCGTTGCGTGGCCCCAGGCCAGACTACGACGGACCGAGCCAAAGCTCCTCCATACAACCGTCGACAGCCCTCTCTCATTCATAGCCGACAACCTACTACGCAGACCCAACCACCTGACCTGGGCATCACCGTCTTCGTCCCTCGTCCTCGTCCTCGTCCGTCGTCGTCCCGTCCGTCCCTCTCCCCGTCGAGTAGGCGCCAACCGGCTCAAGAGGACCCGCATCTTTTACCTCCCCTTTTTCCCTCCTATGACTCGATGCGTGACATTCCGCTCACCCACTCGAACACCACACTTCCAAACCGCTCGTGACGACATCCATCTGGCAAAGAGAAACGAACCGACGACTACGACCAAACACCACCTCCATCTCGGGTTCTGACCACGATCAACGCCGACGCCCCGCCGTTGCTTTCTGACCAAGTGCTCCATGGCAACAACGATTTCTATTGTACAACACACCTTTCCAATTTGTACGTATGCCTGCGAGGGCTTTTTCTATTATTTTTCCATTATTTTCCTGGTCGTCGCTTGTCAGTTTGAGCCTGCTTGTCGTCACCTTCTCTGGCCGCTCTCCATTATAGGGCTTGGTTGAATATTGGCTTTGTGGATTCCTTGGGGGCGTTTCGCCCGTCCCAATGTTATTCCTTTGTTTTCCAAAGATCCCACCTGTGCCCACCATGGTGTCGCAATAATCCGTGCCGCGGCGCACAGCACGTAATGGATTTAGCTCTTTGCATCGTCTCTCTTTGCACATACTTTTTTCTCTGTTTTACCAATTTTATTCTGCCCGTACGCCACCAGGAAAAACGGGCGAGTCGAGGAGCTCATATCCTGATTCTCGTGGGGCTCCCTCGTGCACACTGCATTATTTTTCCTCCTTGCCAAACTTCCATCGTGGTTTATTCCCTGCCTCTTCCAGCACTATCGCTAACCCTGATCTGCTATTACAGCCTAGATCTCGACCCACGAAGCGCTTTCGATACCCACGAGTCCTTTTTTTCCCGTCCGCTTTCCGGCATAAAACCCTATAGACAGGTCTAGGCTTTTTCATATATATTTTCTTGTTCTCCCTCAAGCGACGTCCTCACCCAGGTCCTCCGATCCGCGCGCCTTTTCGCCAATCGTCGCGCTGAGCATCGCCTGGTTGACTGCCCACCCCCCTGACTTTCTGGAAATAAAACCGTTTACGACGACACAGCGGTTCTCCGTGGCCGTGGTCTAGTCTGGCCGGTGCGACAGGATACGAATCCGCCATCATGTTCTGGAGATTTGGCGGTTACGCCAACATTTCCCCCATCGACTCCATCCTCGAGAAGCCCGATTTCACCATCGAAGACCTCCTTGAAGAGGGCGAGCTCATCCAAGAACTCAAGTCACACAATGCCAAGCTCATCGACTACCTCCGTCAGGATGACGTCCTTGCAAAGCTGCTGGATTATGTCGTCGCTCCCCGGCTAGAGCCCGTTGCGGCTTCCGGAGGCGATGACGAAGACGATACACAGGGTAAGAGTGCACTCGCGACGTTTTCCCGGTCCCGTGCCTCGTCCACGGAATCTGATGCAAGCTCCGAGGAAGAGCAAGAGAGGAAGCGGAATCGGTACGCCTACATCGCCGCCGAGATCCTGTCCTCCGACACTTGGTCCATTTACGACGCCTTGCTGGAGACGGAACTCCCCGTTCGCCGATTCTGGACCTTCCTTAAGCGGCCCACCCCGCTCGATCCTCTGCAAGCCAGCTATTTCACCAAGGTCAACGAGGCCCTGTTCGACAAGAAGACAGAAGAGATGGTGGCTATTCTCAAATCACTACCCGAAGCCGTGGCCGACTTGGCACGCCACGTCGAGAGTCCCATGGTCATGGATCTCCTTCTCAAGATTGTCGCATTGGATCGCACCGAGGGTGGCCAGGGCATTGTCGAGGTGAGTTCCCCGAGTTCTCCCAACTTTTCCGTGCGCTCCGTCTCGGCCGGTCAAGACCATCCTGACCATCCCCATTTCGTTTCGATAGTGGCTTTACTCGCAGGACCTGATCCCGACCCTCCTCGCCTTTCTCGATCCCAAAAACAACTGGGTCGTCCAGACAGCTGCCGGCGACTTCATCAAGGCCATCATCACCATTTCTGCCAACGCGTCGCAGAACGACCAACAGTGCATCGGGCCTAACGAATTGACGAGGCAACTCGTCTCCAAGCCATGCGTTGAACAGCTCATCAAATTCATGCTCCATGGCGGCAATCCCTTGACCGTGGGTGTGGGCATCGTCATCGAAGTCATCAGGAAGAACAACTCGGACTACGATCCCGATGTCGGCAGCGAGGCCAGTTCCGTCCCCTCCAGTCGCGACCCTATCTATCTCGGCACCTTGCTCCGTCTCTTCGCTCAGCATGTCCCAGACTTTGTCAACCTGGTCATGCGCGCCCCCGCCCAGAAGCCCGAGGCTGTGTCCACCTTTGGCAACAAGATCGCCCCGCTCGGCTTCGACCGCTTCAAGACGTGCGAGCTCATGGCCGAACTTTTGCACTGCAGCAACATGGGCCTGTTGAACGAGGTCGGCTCCGAGGAGTTGATCGCCGCCCGCGACGCGGAACGCCATCGTCTACGGAGAGACGGGAAGCTTTCGCCCAACCGTGGCGAGGAAGCCCACTCATTATCGGTGGACGACATGACGATGCACATGAACCAGTCCCAGTCATCGCCCGAGGAGGGCCGGAGGCTGGAAGTGACCAACATCTCCGACGACGACGGTTTCGAGGAGGTCGAACCCAGTCGCGAGATGAACGAAGATACGTCCGACGAGTTTGTAAAGGCCGAGGACGAGATTTCAGCCACACTACCGCCTCCTACATCATCGTTCCTCGACAAGGACGACGGTGATTTCGTTGACGAGCCGCTGAGCTCCCCGAGGCTCAATGTCAGCGACGCGAAGATGACGGAGCAGGAATTCGAGGAAGCTGATCTCGTGGTGGCGCCGCTATCCCCTACTAAAGTGAAGACTCAAAAATCTCCCAGCTCCGAAGGGCCGACGGAGACGAAGGAGCCGAGTCCCAAGGCGCCGTTGGATTCCGTGGCTGTCAATGCGGCGACTACCCAGGAGCCTCCGGAAGTAAAGAAAGAGCCGGAAACAGTCGCAACTGTCGCCCCACAGACCGGCCCAACCGTCGCGACCAAAGAAGTCGACGCCGATGATGTAGAGTCAAAGACCACACCAGTGGGGGAGAAGAATGATGGCAAGGCCGAGGGTTCAGGCTCTTCGGTTGTGTACATCCCGTCCGTCTCGGAAGCGAAGCCGGAAGCAAAACCGGAAGCAAAACCAGAATCGAAACAGGAACCAAGGCCGGAGCCAAAGCAGGAGCCAAAGCAGGAGCTAAAGCAGGAATTAAAGCAGGAACCAAAGCAGGAACCGAAACTGGACACAACATCGGAAACAAAATCGGAACCGGGATTGAAACACCAGCCTGATGAAAAGGTTGTTGCGGCAGCCGATTCTAAGCCCAGCACGGATACCTTGAGCGTTTTGCCCAGTGCGCCTGAGGCCCCAGCACGCCTCTTCTCCGACTCTTCTGCGGCCACCGTTCAGTCACGCCAGGACGAGAAAGCTACAGACAACAAGACACCTATGCCGATGGCGGTCGACAAGCCCGACGTCCCTCAGGCACCAGAGGTTACAGGCAGCACCGGGCGCCCTGCGGTCCCCGAACTTCCCAAGACACCAGAAGCCTCGGCCAGCACCGATCCTCCTCCGATGCGCGATGTTCCTACGGTCCCGGAAGTGCCCACCGTCGCCCAAGAGCCTGTTTCTCGTCAAGTGCCCGGAGTTGCTGAGGTTCCGGCAGTAACTCAAGGTTCTGCCGCTCCTCAGGTCCCCGAAGTACCAAAGGTTCCGGTTGTCCCTGAAGCCCCTGAACCACCCGCGGCACCTGTAGCGCCTGAAGCATCGAAAGGACCTGTGGCACCTGCGGCACCTGAAGTACCTAGAGCACCTGCCGTACCTGAAGCACCTGAGGCACCTAAAGCACCCGAAGCACTCACAGCAGCTAAAGCACCTGAAGCACCGGCGGCAGCTAAAGCACCCGCAGTACCGGAAGCGCCTGAAGTGCCAGTCGCTCCAGAAGCACCCGCCGCACCTGAGCCCCCTCCAGTGGCTTCCAAGGATTTCAAGCATGGTGCAGAATATGCAGGCTCACTCCCATCTGCCCCCGAGGTGCCAGAGGTACCGGCAGCCACGCAGGTTCCCGATCCTCCCCCCGCCGCGCCAGTTGTGGGTGATTACCTGAAGATGCAGTTTGTGGAACACGACGTAGTCCCGATCATCCTTGTACGTTTTATTTGACATGTCCCTTCTTTCCCCCCGTTTTTTTTTTTTCTTTTTTTTTCTTTTTCTTGACTTCTGACAAGCAATAGTCCTTCTTCTTCTCCTACCCGTGGAACAACTTCCTGCATAACGTGGTTTATGACATTGTCCAACAAGTATTCAACGGACCCATGGACAGAGGCTTCAATCCGACCCTGGCGGTGTCTTTGTTCGAGTCGGCGGACATCACAAAGGCCATCATCAACGGCCAGCTCGCTAGCGACGAGTCGCAGGCCAAGACGAAGACGCGCATGGGATACATGGGCCACCTGACGCTGATTGCGGAAGAGGTGGTCAAATTCACCGAGCGTGTCCCGCCCGAGCTACTGTCTGAGACGGTCCTCGATCGGGTTATGGACCAGAGCTGGATCAACTACGTCGAGGGCGCACTGGCAGAAACGCGGGAGCGGGACAATGCCATCCTCGGGGGCGTCCGGCCAGAGGTGGCTCTCGGAAACCGTGCGGCTGCCATGCCCGGCGGGGGTGGCCTTCCGTCTGGTGGATTCTCTGGGCTGGGGCAATCGTTTGGCGGGAACTCTCAGGGCGGCGGTGGTTCCAGTGCGCTTGCCGAGGCTGGCCTCAACGGCGGCATAGACCTGCCGGAGAACAGCGGCAATGGCGGGATCGGGCCTTTTGCCATTAGCGCCGGCACGTTGATGTCTGGTTTTGGCAGCTCGAGCGACGAGGATGACGATGACACGGAAGACAACGAAGAGGATATTAACAACGAGGTGAGTAACGCATGATGCCCTGCTGTTGCGATTGCCGGAGTATGATGGTCCCCGATCAACTGACACGTGGTCTAGTTTCGAGCATACACCGACCCTCTCAACAACCCATCCTCGTCCACTTCAATAAACCCGCCGTCGATTCCTCCTCCGCCGCCGCCGCCACCTCCGCTGAACATCCCCCCATCGCGTGCTCGCAGGCAGCTTGCGGCGCGACTGGCGATGCATCAGAAGAATAATGCCAGCGGCGGCGATTCCCAGGGAGAAAACAGCGGGGTAGGGGACGATGACAATAAGCCGGGCTCCCTGGATGCTCCGGAACCGCTCCGGGATCCGTTCGCAGACGACGACGATGACAATCTGGATAGCGATGACGAGGAGGATGGGATTGGTGGCGGCGGACCGTGGCGTTCATCGGTTCGCGGGTCGTGGTGGCGCGGAATGGTCCGGCGGAGTCAGAATGAGCGGTTCGAGGGGGTTGACGACTCGGACTCGGACCACGGCGAGGCGGAGGACGACGACGACGAGTTTGGCGACTTTACCATGCCGGAAGCCGAGCCGGCGCCTGGCACGGACCCGAACGAGAAGGTTCTGTTCAGGCCGCTGGCCGTGCATCCGCCGCCGATTGGGTCCTCGACCGGGTACCCCAAGACGTCGTTTACGGGCCTGTGGCCGTTTGGGCCCAGAGAGGAGAAGACGGAGGCGGGGTCGGAGAAGGAGGAGGGCAAGGACAAGGGCAAGGGTAAGGCCAAGGAAGAGGAAGGTGGGGGCGAGGAGAAGAAGGAAGAAAAGCGGCCGGAAGGAGAGAAGGGTGGTGTGGGCGTTGCGGGATCTTCTGCCGGGGTGGGAGGGGGGGAGAAGGTGCAGCATGCGGTGGAGGCGAAGCGGCGGACGAGCATTGAGGATCCGGAGGAGGATGAGGTTGTGGTGCAGAAACCGTAGGGTTGAATATGCCGGCGCGGCGCTTTATTCTTTTGAGATGGCACATGACTTTGTTTTCTTTTTGGCAATCAAGGGAACTCTGTATGGGCTTGGGTGAGGTGGGATTGGAGGTTGTCACGAAATAGGAGACTCTGGGACGCCATGGTTGAACGAGGAGGCATCTGCCGTTTGTATTATATTTATGTGTACCCTTGGTTTGTTCGTTCTGTCGCTTCCTGGGATGCTTATGTCCCTGGTAGAGAGGGCGAAATGAGGTTATGTATCAGTAATGAATGATATTGACATGTGTGCAGCTTCTCTCATGGCTGTAGATGTTGGGATATTTGGCGTGCTGGTGTTCAGTGCGTGTCGATGTGGATTAGTGGTCGGTCCTACGCTTTGCATGTACAGTGGCAGACAAAACTGTCGAGTCGATGTACTTACAAGACCACGTTATAAGTGTGCGTAGATAAGTACATCAGCTCGACACTTGTGCCAAGTTACTGTACCATGGGGTCGGCGTTGGACTTGTGCCAGCTGGCACTGATCTGCTTACTCGGCCGAATCGACTTGGTCGTGGCATGCCCCGTTTCAAGTTGAATTCGTTCCGGCACCGAGTAAGAAGAAATGAATACATTGACATTGAAAACAGGTTGCTGAACGGTTGGTCCAATGTCGGAAAAGAAGTAATACGGTACAGTTGCGTTGTCTATTTGAACCGTAGATGAATGAATGAGACGTTGGGGAGGCTTTGACCGGTACGAGACTCACCGGTGGTTGGTGGCTTAATTCGTGGCTTAACATGTGGCTTAGCTCGTGGCTCAGATGGTGGCTGTGTTGGCGGCTGAATTGGGAACCGTCGTGAGTTCTTTCGCCTTTCCGTCTTCTCGTCTCCTTTTTCTTTAACCTCCACCTTCCACACTACAACGTAGACACCTCTTTCGAGACAAACACTGAAGTTGCTGCCAACGACCAGCCCAACGTTTGATTAGCTTTGGAGATTTTCTGTGGTTCCCCGTTGGCGACCGGGGCTCAGTCTCATGGGCCACGGCTAACGAATACGTGCCAATCAAACGACGCCATTCAGGGGGCGGAGGCGCCGTAAGGCGGACAATCATCTTCCTCCAGGAGGAGAGACACGTCAGGCGGGGACGTAAGGAGACGAAATATATGAAGGTAAAGTCAGACAGGTCAGACTTGGCCACTTTCCCAATGTATAGCGGTTACCACCTTGACGCAGCGGCTTTGCCAGCCTTCGCTTCTTCTGTAGAGGCGACACTCACAGGCGGAGGAAGCTTGGCCTAAAACCCCAGATGGGGATGATCGTCGCGGCCTGGCGCCTGCCTGCCGGTTGACACTGGCTGATTTTCTATTTCCGGATCTTGTGGGAATGATTCAATTCGATCCTCACGATGGAACCATGCATCCTCCTTCTACGCGCTGCAACGACCCGACTGCTGCGGTGAAGCGGAAAGACGACGAGAGTACTCCCACCTTGGCAATCTTGCTCGGCACTGAGGATTACATTGTCATGACAGCCAGCCGTGAGAAGAAAGGACGAATCAACCAGTATGGCCACCGAAGTCTACCGAGTGACGATGGACAGGCACGCAGCCGGACCCTGGACTCCCATTCGGCATTCCCTTTATAGACGCCTGCTGTGCCGGTCCCTCCAATGACCCGCAACACAGGCCACATAGTCTTGGCCTGGGGCATGGCATGCGTCTCCCTCGCCGTTGGGAGTCGGCAGAGTTGCGTGGCAGGCCAAGCTTGCGCGTCTCTTTTTAAATCATTTAAACCATAGCTTCGTACCAACCGGGTGGCGTCTTCATATGTACTGTGTTTCATTAATGCAGGTGTCTACCAGACAAAGACGAGAGAATACGGAATACGGGTCATAACATAACATCAGGGGTCGGTCGTCTTCCTGTTGGTGTTGGCTGTCGTGCTACTCGACCCTGCTCGACCTGCTTCTCCATATTATTATCCTTCTGTATCCCCAGTCCGAACCCTTCGCGTCTCTTGTTTTTCCCTTTTTATATTTTCTTTCCTCCCCTTTTCCTCCCTTAGTCTATCTGCCCTCTCTCCTCTGTCCCCTTCGCTCCATCCTGATCGAACCAGCAGACAACGTCCCACATCCCTGTTCCTCAACGCCCGCTCTCCTTCCCCTCGCGCCGTCATCATGTCCAGCGATAACAAAGCCGCCGCCGCCGCCCGGGCCAGCGAGCCCGAGCCCGCCGAGGCTCCTCCTCCCGCCTACGCAGCGGGCCCTTCCGGCGGCAACCCTCCCACCGCCGAGGTCCCGCTACAACAAGATCGTTCAGCTCCCGCTCCCACTCCCGGTCCGGCGCCCGGCGGCTCCTACCCCATGCAACCGTACGGTCAGCAGCAACCGCAGGGCACACCGCTGCACGCCCTCACCGACCGGCAAACCGATGTCGTGTGCCCGGCGTGCAACCACCATGGCGTGACGGTCATTGACTTTAAGGCGGGAGGCTTCACCCATGCCCTCGCCGCCGTCGTCTGCTGCTTTTCCTGTCTGGGTTGTATTCCTTACCTCTTTGCCCGTCTCAAGGATGTGACGCACAAGTGCGCAAAGGTATGTCTTTCCCTCTACGAGACAGATAAAATCCCCCTATTTTTTCTTGGGACCCCCGGAAGCTAAGTTCTCGCTTTTCGTTTATAGTGCAATACCCAGCTGGCCACGTATCACCGCAGTGGAAAGACCGAGATCAACGTCAAGTAAAACGTCGATACCTTTCTGTCCTTTTGAGGTTTCAAGGTGTAAAGCGGGCAATAATAAAGATACTGTGGTTGGATGACTTGAAGCTCTCTGGTCTCCCAACAACCACGTAAGTCCGGTATCATGTCTTGTTTAATCGACACGCAATATTCCGAGCGAGTGCCATTTGATGGACCTGTACAAAGTTGGGTTGGAAGTCGACAATGAGGCGACAGGATGAGCAGGCCCCATGGGCGAAGGAATCGGAAGCGGCGGGGGATACCCAGACGGAGAAAGATGGATGGATAAGACCAGCGAATGACTTTGGCATGTTTTTTTTTCTTGCTTTTTCTTTATGTATGAAATCTGCGGCACGATGGTCTTGGGACTGCTAGGCGGGCATCTTGCCATTCTGTGTTGTTATCATCTCGACATTTTCCCCCTGATACTTGCTTGCTCGGACAACCGCTTCCTATACTGCTTCTCCAGGCTAACTCGACATGTGTTCGTAAAAAAGGGCCGCATCTTCATCGGCGTCATGATTCAAGCTTCGTCGACTTCGTAACGGAGGACCCTGTCAAAAGGGCTTAAAAAGCACGGGAAATGAAAGGTTGGCATAGTGGTAGGGTATCTATTCCGTCATGTACAGCCGTGGAACATGCTTGTAAAAATCTAAATCATCATCGTCAATCCGGAAGCCTCCTTCTTTGTTCTCTCCCCTGGCCAGAGACGGGCGGCAATTACCAGGCTTGGTAGCAGCAGCGGCGCAGCTCGGACTGTATTTGCCCATTCGAACCCAAGTCGTATGGACGCTCGGCTCTCCAAGTGTGTCGTCACCAAGTGTGCCGTCACCAGGTGTGTTGTCCCAAGTATGTCGTGTCGGCCGAAACGCGTCTCATCTAATTTGCAAAGATGCGCACTTTCATATCCACGCTCCCCGTGGCAATGACACAGCGTATCTGCTCTGTCGTCTTGGGCGGCGCCGCACTCTTGCTCGGGGTCCCATTCGGCCCGTTCGGCCCACCCCCGCCATTCGCCGCCTCCCCGCGGACGATGCCCGGGGCCCAGCGAAGACACGAGACAAAGTGGCCGTGGACGCCCGAGACGGTCTTGACGCAGCGGCCGTCCTGGGCGAGGTCCCAGCACCGCACGGTGTAGTCGTCCGAGGCGCTGAGGAGGTACTTGCCGCCCGGGTGGAAGACGAGGGCGCGCACCCAGTTGTCGTGGCCGACGAGGGTCTTGATGCAGTTGCCGCGGGCGTCCCAGAGCTTGATGGTCTTGTCGCGGCCGGCGGTGGCCATGAACTCGGCCGAGCTGGAGGCCGGCGGCGGCCTGGTCAGCCCGGCGAGCGGGGCGAGGTGCGGGTACGAGGCGGGCGGGGCCAGGGCGCAGCAGAGGAGGATGTGGTCGTGGCCGACGAGGGTCAGCTTGGTTTCGGGCTTGGCGGCGCTGATGTCCCACAGCCGGCCCATCCGGTCGTCGCCGACCGAGAGGAGGAAGCGGCCGTCGGGCGAAGGGCTGACCTCGCGCACCCAGTCGACGTGGCCCTTGAGGGTCTTGAGGCAGTATCCCGTCGACACGTCCCATATCCTCAGGGTCTTGTCCCGGCTGGCGGAGACGAGGAGGTTCCCCGAGCTGGGCGCGCCGGCGGCGCCGCTGGGGATGAACCTCACGCTGCTCACGCTGTGGTCGTGGCCGGGCAGGGTGCGGATGTTCTTGTAGCCGTCGGAGGGGTCCCAGAGCTTGATGGTCAGGTCGTTGGAGCAGGAGGCCAGCAGGGTGCCGCCTCGTGGCCCGCCAAAGTCCAGGTCGAGGACGGTGTTGGTGTGGCCCTTGATGGTCCGTTCCAGCTCGCCCAGCTCCCAGTCCCAGATCTTGATGGTGTAATCTTCCGAGCCCGAGGCGAGCGAGGAGAAGACGGGGTGGAAGGCTATGCATGCGACGGCTTCGCGGTGGGATTCGAGGGTGTGTCGGGCGGGTGACCTCGGCAGCCAGCTTGTGGGGTCTTGGTTTCGGCGGGAGAGGGATGTCGGGGTAGCATTGTCAAGTTCGGATTGTAGCGAGGCGACTTGTGATTCCAATTCCATAATCTACCCAAGTGCGTCAGTTAAATGTCACGTCGGTCAACATGGAGAAGGGGCTAGAGAAAAGCAGGGGGAAACGAGTGCGCGTACTTTTTTCTGTAATCTCACCACGCTGGTCCATTTCTTCTCCAGTAGACCCGCGTACTTCTTGGTGGTGGCTTCATCGAACGAGTCGCCAATGTTGAGTTCCTCTCGGAGAGTGGCGGCAGTCTTTTGGAGGTTGGTCGAAGTGAGGTAGGCGATGATGCCTTTATGCCTGTAGGACAGTCGGTCAGCGAAGGAGCGGTGACAGGACAAGAAACGGCGGGCGAGAGGGAGAGAGGGAGAGAGAGGGAGAGAGACGTGCAGCTCATCTGCTTGCCGTGGCGTTAATATTTGGCTCATGCTGGCCGCCAGTCGAGCGAGCGAGAAGGGCCGGGCGAAGGTGTTTAGCGATGGGGAAAAACCCGAGGGTTCGAATGGATGTCGAGTTTTGATGTTGGTGCTATGGCCCAGGGGTATATCGGTTGGGTGACGATGGGTCTGGGAAAAAAAAAGAAAAAAAGAGGCTGTTCGTTTCGTGATTGAAAAGGAAGCTCAGACGTGACTAGGCCAGGCGTACAAAGTATTGACAATCGAGATGGTGAGGATCGCAAGATGTGCAAGTTGGGAGACACGGTGCAGACAGCGTGTTGCGTCTGCTCTGGGTCTTGGTGGTGGTATATTCGCAAGGGGTATACAAAGTATTCGTATGTACTTGAATTACGAATATACGAGCGATAACTCCACCTTGACCAGCCATAGAATGCGCAGTGATGGCGGTATCATGCGCTGCTGTCCTGTCCTGTCTGTTCTACGGCGCAAGAACCCAGGGAACAAAGCTGCCGAGTAGGACAAGGAAGGGTAGCAAAAGCAAGATGAGCAAAAATTACGGCAGACGGTCGTAATCGTAATGTCATGAGGCTCAAATGCATATCATTCTAGACGTCGTTGGATGGCGAAACGGTGGGAGGAAAAAAACAAAATGAGAGCTGGCTCGATATGGAAAGGGAAAAGGTTGCCAGGGGTTTTTGATGCCCCGCCATACAAAAAGGGGTCACAGGGGATACACCCACTGTACTTTGTACATGTGTGGGGGGTTCAGTACTAAAAAGTCACTAAAACAGCATCGCTTCAGGGGAGAGGTTCACTAGAAGAGGAAACGGTGGGGTGGAAGCACGACTAGACCATCTCTCCGCGTTTGCCCTGATAATACTTGGGGATTGTCGAGATTTCCTCATAGAGACTGAACGAGGAATTAAGAAGATACATAAACACAATTCAATATCTTAAAGACATCCGCTACATGAGTACAATACATCACTCCTGTTCTGCAAATTTAGGTACTACACTAGGTACTAATAGGTACGGAAGAGGACCGTGGACTCGAGGTGCCTTATCTCTTATCAACAATCTTATCGCTTATCATTGCTGCCTGGTTTGTTGATCGGGGCAACCACAACCACCGCTTCACCTGCCAACACCGGTCAACACCGGTCGTCGATCAAACCCCACACCGTCTCTCGACTTTTGGCAGCCCGACAAGAATCCGTTGACCCCATAAACAGACCGACGTCCACTACCATTGTTGGATTGTTGGCGCAGGCATCAGCTCTTCCTCCCATGGTCCACCACGAGAAACATTCCCATCTTGTCTTCTATAACCTTCGACAATCCTTCTAGTCAAAGAGAAGAAAAGCCGCATCTCTGCATGGCCCTTTGTCGCCATCACAGTCACAGTCACAATCACAGCCATACATCCATACCGCCTGGAAGCTCGACGACGAGGTCAACTGCCAACCTGACTAGGCACTAGACCGCCGTATCCTACTACAAAACTCCCTCATTGCTTTTGCTGCCAGGCGCACCTCCTATCCCACTGGTATGCGCCCTCCCGCCCTCCCGGTTCTGCCATCACCCCATTCCTGCCGGCCCCGTCATGCTGCCTCTTGAACCTGACCCCCATTTTCCCAAATGCGCCGTCGTCGAGTGGGCAGCACGCGTCGTCTTTGTCGTTTGTTGCTTTGCGGACTAACCAAGAGATTAGCCTTCAGACCTCAACAATCTTCCCACGACGACGACGACGGCCAGAGCCATAGGGACCACGAGACCGCCCTTCCTCGCCTCTCTCGATTCCGTTTTAGACCCCGTCCTCCCGTCCTTGGGAATACTGCCCAGATGGGTGACGAGCCAGACTTTAGCTCCTTGCCCCTGACGGATCGGTGGGTGCACAAGGTATGCCCAATTCCTACACCTACAGTCCCTACACCTACACCGTAGTACCTCCCCATCCTGCAAGAAAAGAGTCTCATGACCCCTCTCAGGTATGGAAAGTCCGCAAAGAGGCCTACGAAGATGCCGCCAAGCAGTTCGCCGCTACTCCCGACGAGCACGCTGATGTCTTCCGACCTTTCCTACAAGACGCCAGCCTCTGGAAAGGGGCCGTCGCCGATTCCAACGTAGCCGCCCAAACAGAAGGCCTCGCCGCCTACTGTGCCTTTCTCGAGTTTGGTGGGAAGGACCACGGAGCCAGGACACGAGGCCAGACCATCATCCCCATCGTCGAAAAGGGCTTGCCGTCGACCCGCCCCGCAGCGAAAGAGTCGGCCATAAAGGCCCTCCTTCTCCTCATCGAACTCGATGTACCGGGCCCCGTCATTGAAGAGATGCTCCCCGCCCTGTCGAACAAACAACCCAAGGTGGTGGCCGCCACCCTGAACGCCCTCGTCACCATCTACCACAGTTACGGCTGCAAGACGGCCGATCCGAAACCCGTCCTCAAGGCTTTGCCCAAGGCCTTTGGCCACGCCGACAAGAACGTGCGCGCCGGCGCCCAGAACCTGGCCGTCGAGTTTTACAGATGGCTGCGCGAAGCCATGAAGCCCATGTTCTGGGGCGACCTGAAACCCACCCAGCAGTCCGATCTCGAAGCCCAGTTCGAGAAGATCAAGGCCGAGCCGGCCCCCAAGCAGGAGCGATTCCTCCGCTCCCAACAAGAGGCCATGGCCCGCGCCCCTCCCGGCGGCGGCGATGGGGATGGCGATGGCGTCGGCGCCGACGGGGAGGAAGACGAGGAGCCGGGCGAGGTCGACGCCTTTGATCTGGCCGAGCCCCAAGACGTCTTCGCCAAGATCCCTCCCAATTTCCACGACAGTCTGGCTTCGTCCAAGTGGAAGGACCGCAAGGAGGCCCTCGAAGGCTTGTACGCCGCCCTCAACGTACCGCGTATCAAGGACGGCGACTTCAACGAGATCAACAGAGGCCTGGCCAAGTCCATGAAGGATGCCAACGTCGCCGTCGTCACCCAGGCCGCCCAGTGTATCGAAGTGCTCGCCAAGGGCCTGCGCAGTGCCTACGCCAAGTACCGGTCCATCGTCATGGGCCCCGTGATGGAGCGTCTGAAGGAGAAGAAACAGACGGTAGCCGAAGCGCTCGGCGCCGCCCTGGACCAGGTCTTCCTCGCCACCAACCTGACGGAATGCTTGGAGGACATCACTTCGTTCCTCGTCCACAAGAACCCCCAGGTCAAGGAGGGGACCATGAAGTTCCTCATCCGCTGTCTTCGGACCACCCGCACCGTCCCCAGCAAAGCCGAGATTGGCACCATCGTCGAGTCGGCCAAGAAGCTTCTGTCCGAGTCGAGCGAGGGTCTCCGATCCGGCGGCGCCGAAATCCTTGGTACCGTCATGAAAATTATCGGCGAGCGGGCCATGAACCCGCATATGGAAGGGCTCGACGATATCCGGAAGAACAAGATCAAGGAGTTCTTCGAGACGGCCGAAGTCAAGGCCAAGGACAAGCCGAAACCACCGCCCCCCGCCGCCAGGGCTCCCCCTGCCGCGGGTCCTCCGAAGAAGGCCCTCGGAGGGGCCAGGAAACCGGCCGGGCCCCCAAAAAAACCCATCATGCCACCGTCGAGCCCGACCCCTCCGGCTGCCGCACAAGAGAGCGCGCCCCTCGCACCACAGCCGACGTCCAGGAAGCTCGGAATGCCGAAATCGTCTGGTCTTGCCGGACTAAAGGCGCCCCAGAAGCGGCTTGCCGCGCCAGGTGCCGCATCCCCCCGCCGACCCATCATGCCGGATGAGGATCCGGCACCCGCAGCGGCAGCGGCACCCCCCACGCCGGTTCAGCCCCGTCTCGGACTCGGCCGCGGTGGGTTGGCCGGCAGGTCACTAGCCAAGCCGACACCCGCGCCAGTCCAGATGCCGCCCGAATCGCCCCCGCCGTCCAGCGGGCTGACGGCCCTGGAACGGGCCGAGCTGGAGGAGCTGCGGGCGTCGAACGAGCGGCTGACCCGCCAGGTGGAGGAGATGCGGCACGAGCGGAACAGGTTCATGTCGGAGATCCAGGAGCTGAAGAACCAGAACGCGGGGCTGATCGAGGACCACACGCGCGACGTCCTCAGCATCAAGGCCAAGGAGACGCAGCTGGTCCGCGCGAGGAGCGATGCCGAGGCGACCGAGCAGGTCAATGAGCGGTTGAGGCGCGAGCTGGACAGGTTGAAGAGGGCGCTCAATAATGCCGAGGGCCTGGCTGCCCGGGCTGGCATGACGAGTCCAAGTAAGTTTCCGTGTGGTTCATGTTGTCGCCGTTGTTCTTTCTTTTCTCCTGTTTACCCTGGCTAACGAATAAAGGCATCTCATCACCGACGCACGACGACGTGGGAATTTATAGGGATGGCTCCTACGGCGCGTCCGGGAGCCGCAGCCGCATGAGCTTCACCAGCACACTCTCCGAGGAGAAGGAGAACGGGGAAGGCCTCTACCACCGATCGAAGCTCAGCCCGGACCTCCGTTATGGGGGTGCGTCGGGACGAGGCAGTCCGGCTAGGGGATTCCGGAGCGCCGTGGCCACCCCCGTCGACGACCTGCGGGAGCCGTCTCACGGCGCAGTTAGCTCGGGCTCAAGCGCTACGGGCTACAACGGTGCCGGTGGCTCTGGCGCTGCGGGCGGGGTGGAGAGTTGGAGGCGGGCTGCCGAGGTGACGAGTCAGCTCAAGGCACGCATTGAGCAGATGAAGGTGAGAAATGGAGCCCATCTCTATTGTTTTACATGGTTGTTGTACTGACAAACTCAGGCTAAGCAAGGGTTCGCTCGCCCGTAAGGGGAGGGTCGGGACGAAAGAAATCCGACTACATGTCGATGGTTGAAAGAGTCCAGCCGTTTATACCAGGCTTTTCGCGAATGGGACTTGGTGGCCCCGTTTGGGGCGGCCGGAGTTGCATATGGCCGGCGTCGGAATTCATACCCACATCTCGCATGAATTGAACTATTTACGCAGGGGCGAAGACTTGTCGACAGAGTATGATCAAGTGCGCTGCATGAGTTATGGACATGGGACGTACGGGGCCCCCTGGGCAAAGATTCTGGCCGTCAATGTTGTAGATACCTTCTTTATTAATGCACGATGTTTATGACCTAGGCGAGAGAACCTAGGTCGAGGAACTATACTATATGGCGACAATTGAGTGAAGACGGAGTGAGTGGGAATATTTCTCTGTTTACTACTTGCGAATACAGTTGTCGAAGCCCTGGAGATAGTTCTCTGGCAAGTCGCCCCTTTTGTCCTCTCCTTGAGATTATCGACCCTTTGCAAAGAAAACTGTCAAGAATTAAGCAGATACAAAAATTGCACGAGAAATAAAAGGGAATGACATGACACTCTTGTCCCTGCTGCTTCGTCTTATGGTCTTAGCAACTCCAGGGCCCCTCCCCCTAAGCCTCGTTGTGCTCGATCCTGGTCTTCCTCATCCTCCGCGCAATCTTCCTCACCCTCCGCGCAATCTTCCTCACCCTCCGCCCAATCTTCATACGCTTCTTATCATTCTTCGGCCCGTAGCGATACTCCGCCTCCTTTCCACCCTTCCCCTCGACGACCTCGACGTCTCCCCACCGCTCACTCTCCTTCCCAGCCCTGCCGGAACACTCCGCCGCCACTCGGTCCCCCTCCTCCTCGACGCCCGTGTCGCGGATCTGGGCCGCAGACGCACTCTGGCATTCAGCGTCCCCCAAGCTCTTCCTCATCCAGTCTTCTTTGGCCCTGTCTGCGCCCGCGGACTCGATGAGCATCTTTTCCCGGACCTTGGCCCGCTCCATCTCCCGCGATTCGGCCGTGAGGTGGTTCTTTCCGGCCTCGAGACGCTGGTCGGGGCGCTTGCGCATCCTGAGCGTCACGTCGCGGGCGTATACCGCGTCGGCTTTCTTCTTTGCGGCCGCGTACTTCTTGAGGAACGCCGTGAGCTCCTCCTCGGTCATCTTCCGCTTGATCTGGCCGAATCGTTCAAACAATGGCCATGTCTGGTACTGGTCCTCCTTTGATTTGCTGGGCTCCTCAGCCTTCTCCTTCGACTCGGGCTTCTCCCTCGACTTACTGGGCTCCTCACGCTTCTTCTTTGGCTTGCTGGAATCCTCAGGCTTCTCCTTCGACTCGGGCTTCTCCTTCGACTCGGGCTGCTCCTTCGACTCGGGCTGCTCCTTCGACTCGGGCTGCTCCTTCGACTCGGGTTGCTCCTTCGACTCAGGCTTCTCTTCCGACTTGCTGGAATCCTTAGGTTCCTCCTTCGACTTAGGATTCTCCTTCGACTCAGGCTTCTCTTCCGACTTGCTGGACTCCTTAGGACTCTCCTTTGACTTGCTGGAATCCTTAGGCTCCTCCTTCGACACAGGCTTCTCCTTCGACTTGCTGGAATCTTTAGGTTCCTCCTTCGACTCAGGCTTCTCCTCCGACTTAGGCTCCGCCTTCAACTTAGGCTCCTCCTTCAACTTAGGCTCCTCCTTCGACACAGGCTTCTCCTCCGACTTAGGCTCCTCCTCCGACTTAGGCTCCTCCTTCGATACAGGCTCCTCCTTCCCCTTAGGCTCCTCCTTCAACCTGCTGGTAGCCTTAGGCTTCTTCTTCTTCAACTTGCTGGACTCCTTAGGCTTCTTCTTTGACTTGCTGGAATTCTTAGGCTTCTTCTTTGACTTGCTGGAACCCTTGGACTTCTTCTTTGACTCCTTCCCGTCGTCTGGGTCGTTCTCTTCACTGTCTTTCGACTTCGACAGCTCTCGCATGTGAGCTATATCGTGGCCCTGAATACGGTGCGACCTCAAGAACTCGACGATACTGTCTTGGACCTTCCCTGAGGCCCGGTCATTCTCCGTGGGGGCGATGGGGCCCTTCTCGTTACAGTGAGGCAAGGCCGCGGAACTTGGGGAGTTGCAGTCGGGGACAACGAGCCGGATGGCAGCGGGAGCAGCGGTTACGAGGGCGGCCAGGCCCACTGCGGCAAGGGGGAAACGCATTGTCGGGCGTGTTGTGAGTTGTCAGACGGGATGTTCTGTCTTGTGAGCTTTGTCGTCGACTGGGTCTCACAGATGAAAAGGTATACACTGGATAAGTGAAGGGAAGAAGTAAAAGGAAGAAGGGAGACCAGGACACAATCTTAAGTCGACGAACAAAGGCTTTCTCTTATAGGAGGCTTGGGCGATGTTGGCACCATTGTGGGTGTTATGTTTTGGCCACATCAAGCCTCAAGTATCGAACCTTTTCACGCCAACTTTGGTGCTTCGTACAACCTCGTTGCCCATTTGTCTGTATTGTCAATCTTCCAACTTGAATGGGATTGTCTTCTCACAGTGGATGGATAGACGGGCATCCCGCGTACGTCTCGCAGGCTAAATCGCATTGGATGTCCATTCTTGACTCATCTTCCTGGTTCAAACTGAACTCCTGGATGTCGAGACTCGTCAGCTTCATGTCACTGAGCCTCATTGCCTCGTGTGCTTGTCGTAGGAGGTGGAAAGGTAAGTTCAGCCACTCATTCGCCGTGGAGACTATTTTCTCTTTTTTGCCCCGTGTTTTTTCTCGTTTTTTGGTTCCCCCCTTAGAGCCACGTGGCGCCAGCGTCTCTTCTATCGTACTCCATAGCTATGAGTAGAATGTTCCGCATTTGCCTTTTCATCTTGAGCAGATGATGGCTAACGAGGTTCCGCAAGCACGCCACGTAACTCTGATCAGTTTCACGCTGCGTCCGAGAAACCATTATAATAAACGCGAATATCTAAACGTATAATTGGATCGCCGTCGGTTCTAGCTCCCCGTAATGGCATGGCTGTCGTTTAGACGGCTGTCGTTCAGGAGAGACTGGGAGCATAACACGTTTCTGCCAACAAACAGACCTGCGCAGACGGGAGGGGAGTGGCCGTCATTTTCGCACCCCATCTCGGCCAGGGTGTTCTCGGCGCCAACAAGGCTGAGAGACTCTCGGGTTTCATCCCATGGTATCTGGGCAGCATTATCCCCGTGGAGTTGGGGAAGAAGGAAGAGAAGAGAATGACGCTGGCTAAGACTTCAATTGATGTCTCTACAATCGTGGCTTGGCTGTGGCTTAGGGGTGGCTGCCTGCCGGTCCTGGTCCGTGTGTTTCTTACTAATAATTCCGACCCGCTATACGAACCCGGCTTCTGTTCCCCAGACCTTCCCCGGCTTGGCATAAAAGTGCCCCTTTTCTTAAGACCACACCTTGTTGAACCTCCTTCGAATTCTCGCCGACACGGAGCAGATTTCATAACGTTCTTCTATCCAGACTGGGTGAGCATCGCATTCTCACCTCACCTCAGAGGACCATTGTTGCGCGGTTGGCGCCACGCAGAACGAGCCCCATGGTGACCGGGAGCCCGGCCTGCCCATCTGCCTGTCCAGGCCTCAAGGCGAAAAGTCTGGAATATCCCAGCACAGAATGCCATCGGACCAGCGCACCTGGTCGCAATGTGCAGATGTATCCGAGACCCTAGTCCATGAGATAACTGGAACTGAATAGCGTCCGGCGGCAGAAGATGTGCTCCGTGGCTATGTGTTAATCCACTGAACGGCTATATGCACCATAACCTTTTGCCATGCTCGGGATACAGTGAACGAGCGGTCAGGATAGACCACAGCGTTGTTGAGCTCTATCGAGGACGGCAGAAACATGGCAGCGAGACATCACCCTGACCTGGTACAAACAAGTTGATCATGTTGAATTGATAATCATGAGACAGCTTGTCGAATATGAAGCGGAAAGTCGAAAACTCAACAGTCGCCGCCCATACCCTTCTAAAAGCTCGCCTTTTGCTTTTGCCCTCCCCTCCCCTTTTTGCTGTCATTTGCCGAGCATTTGTTTTCCATGATCGATAGAATCCTTCCACCTTTATCCAAGGGTGGAATATGAAGAAAGTTGGAGCAGTTGGACAATTTGTTTCCGTCACTTATCAAAACAGAACGTTGAGAAAGACAGGGGAAAAAAAACCGCTTTCGCTTTTTCGCCTTTTCGCTCTTTGCATATCCTTTTCATTTTTCTCGACAGCAATAGCATGATAATCTGTCGACGGAATCCTCGCTGGCCGGCCCTGTCCAACTTTAGACCTTGGCAGTCAAGCGAGGAACCGTAGGATCCGTCGACATGCGCATGCCGTCGTCGCCCATACCGTCATAATGCGCATCGCCCTCCCCACGTCCGACGCAGAAGTAGCCAAAGTTCATATCACCGACACCGGGCCAGCCATCGCGAGTGGACAAGTCCGCACCGGCCTGAACATCGTGCGTCGCCCGGCCCATAACAGACGCCGTGGGATTTCCGTCGTCGTCTTCCCGTGCCAGGTCGCCGTAGGAGTCGTAATCGGGGGACGACGCGACCGAGGAGTGGGAAGAGGAAAACGATGCCCTGTCAGGGCCGGACATGGCTGTGTTGACGCTTGCGATGCTGTCCTGGCGCAGCCTCTTGTTCTGTTGCTGCTGCTGCTGCTGGGTAGCCGTCAACTTGGCCGCCGAGCTGCTGATGTAGTCCTGGATGTAGGAGCATTCACAGCTTCCGTGCTGCAGAATCATCGACTTGAGCATCAAGACCTCGCCGCGCAGCATGGACGCCTCGTTGACGAGGGCCTGGTGGATGGCCTCGGCGGCGGCCTCTTGGGTCTGCAGGTCGGCGATGCTCCTCTGCTTGCGGAGGCGGCATTTGTGAGCCGCTTGGCGGTTGCGGAGACGGAGACGAGCTTTCTTGTCTTCCTTGGTGCTGCCGGCCACTTCGATGGGTGACGGGGGAGGCGGCGACTTGGTCTTGCTGTTGTTGGTTGCCGTCGAGGTGCTGGCGGAGGAGGAAGCAGGGGCAGGGGCAGGGGCAGGGGGAGGAGCAGGAGCAGGAGCAGGAGCAGAAGCAGCGGGAGCAGGAGCATCGCGTGGCGAAGCCCGCCGCTTATGTTGGCTGGGCTTAGGGGCCAAAGGCCTTGGGGTGTTGTTTGCCGTACTCTGGGCGGTGGCGGTGAGGGCTGGCGATGACTGCTTCCGAGGTCGACCCCGGCGGCCGGAAGATTGCTGTCCCCTGGCGGATTGCGGCGGCGGCGGCGCCGCGACAGGTGTACCTGGGTGATCCAGAGCGGTGGCATCGATGGAGGACGTCGCCGAAGGCGATGACGAGATGAAGCTCATGTGGTCGACGCTTTCGTTACGAGACAAAGTGTACCCATGGGCATCGTTACTGTCTCTGCGCTGATCTGACTGCTGCTGCTGCTGGCGGTGGTGATGATTGCCACGGGGGTTCTCGTGCGTCTCGCCGGCAGCATGGGTATGACCCTCGGGGAAGTGGTTCGGGTTGGGGTGTGTGTAATCGAGCAAGGCCTGAGCCATGTAGTCGACCATTTGCCATGTCGCAGGCCCCGACTCGGTGCCGGGGTACAAAGAGAAGGCCGGGTGATGCTGGGGGTCGGACGGACGAAGCATATCAGGGTCTACGGCGCCATAAGGTGACATGCTGGACTGGGCGATCGATGAAGACCGGCCAGCTTGATGGTGGTCTGCGAATTCGGCCATGACAGCGTGAGAGGACGGGGTGGGCCAAGGGGCTTGGACTTTGCTCGACCCTCACAATGTTGATACAGAGAATACTCGTAGGGTAGGAATAGGTGCAAGATGAAGAAATGGATGGATGTATGTGTAATCAAGGTAAGGTGAAGAAGGGCAGTAGTCACAGAAAAGCTAGAATAGGGGCTATGAGAGAAGGATGGGAGTTGTAATACGGAGTCGGCCAATATGGTTAAACGGTATGTCTCGTGGTATGAGAGGAACACAAGGAGTATAAAGATGAAATGGATAAGAGGATGGAATGATGAAAGCATGGCGTGAGTAGGCCATATCTTCACCTGAAGGCATGGAGGTTCTTAATAGGCCATCAACCGCACGCAGTTCTACCAGAGCCCAGCCCAGAAGCCAACCCAGGATCTGCCGAGTTGGTGGGGTTGGCGTAGAGTCTTGACTCTTCCCCCGCTCTTAGTCCCATTCAAGGCGGCTCTGCAGATTGACGGAGGCGAAGCGTATGTAAGTCTAGGATGAGGTGGGCAGAGGGAGGAGGGAGAGGGTGGGAGGAAAAGGGGGGCCCAACCCTTGAAAGGCAACGAACGACAAGGGGTGGAGGGGGGAGCTACTCGAGCTCTTCGCGATGGCTGTCAATCCCCCCGTTAAAGCTGTCAAAAGGAAACTTTGCTGACCATTGACCATGGACCATGTAGGAAGGGCGACCCACCCATGGCCGAGATGAAGACGGATTATAGCGTCCGGATGCGACTCGAATCATTCCCCGTGGGCCCCCATGTGGAACATGTGGAATGGGAAAGAGCTTGTTTGCGCCATCCGCTTGGATTGCGGCCGAACCACAGATAAGGCCCTGTCTTTGCTGTGCGAATAGCAACGAATGGACAATTCCCATGGGCTTTACTGCAGCTATGCGATAATACGCAGCCAGTAATCGATGACGATTGGTTGTCTCCAGCGAAGCTTGGTACTTGATCATCCCATTGAACCTTTTGATTGGGGGATGGCCTAGGTGTTTTCCGTTTCGTAAAGCGTCCCGTCCATTCCCCTTTGGTGGTTAGGGGAGGCTAAAGGGGGGTGGACCGTGTGACGGCGATCTGGCGAGACCAGTTGATAGGGTTTAATTAGAGCTTGGGGAAACGGCCTTGGGAGGATTAGTTAGTGTACGGCGTATTTCTTAGTTGAGATGAAGAAGAGCAAAAAAAAAAAAAAAAAAAAAAAAGAGAAACGAACAAAAGAAAAAGAAAGGTAAATGCAAAAAGCCGCTCGAGAAGACTAACTTGGATGGCCGCTGCGCCGAAGACGGACGTTGTTTCTGCTTGTAAAGTCAATTGGCTCATGTGACGATGGGCTTATGCATGGCATCTCGATCGGCCTGGATGCAGATCGTCTTACTCCGTTCCTTTATTTGGAGGACAGCAACGATAATCCTAGAACAATGGTATAAGCACGCAAGAGGAGAAGCGTATTCGTGCGTGGTAAGGAAAGGAGCGGTTGAAAGGGAGAAGAGGAATGGACGTGTGGGGCAGGGTTCGAAAAACGGAGTATACTCCGCTATGATGTCACCCGATAGTTCCCTGGCCGCTTTCGTCTTCACGTGATGTTACACAGAATAATACTCTGCAAAGTCACGTGAATAGATAACAAGCCCCCCCCCCCCCAGACACTCGAATCAACAGTGAACTCCTGTCCTCCAATGCCCGCCGACAACTTTCAGTTCCTTTCCAAGAGGACTGACAGCATTTCTGACATTCATGATGCCTCTTATCTCTGTGGCAACCAAGAAAAAATGTCAGACAATGGACGCTTACGAGCAACGACAGGATCCACCTGCTCCCAGGACATCATTCCCCTATCGCGTGCAGGAGGCACTACCATTCTCCGTATAAGTCGTCTAACGGTCTAGCCGTCGAATGGTAGGAACGACATGGAGGAGAAGACCAATCATGATGAGAACCGTGATTACTTCCCAGGCTCGGAACTGCGAACCCGCCAGCCGGTAGAGACACGGTTCATCGGAGGCGCATGCATGCTGACCCAGGAAACGGGGAATGCCATGCAGCAGGAAGACGGAGGTCAGCTCCTTAGCTTGATTACCCTCGCCACCGCCATATCCCCTGTCCCCTGAATCCAGCTACCCCTCACTGCACCCTTCGTGCGCACCACGCGCCAGAGTCGTTCGACGAGAATGAACTGGGAGGCGCAGCGGAGGATTGGGAGGCGAAGAGAAAGGGGGAGTCGGACGACTGCTCTGGCCGAGAAGGCGTGGCCTGGGATGTTCAAAAAAAGGGCTAGACTGGGCGAGCCTACCATCTTCCCCTGGTTCAAGCTATTCCCTACACCAGGGAGCCGGTATGTTCTGCCAAGCCAACTCGACAACCTCCTTGACAATGACACCGGGCATGTGCTTGTACTGTACCAAGGGCAGACAAATGGATTACAATAGAGACATCTTTTCACGTTCATCAAGACTCCCTAATATACACTGCCTATGATACAACGCCCAACCTCCCCAAAACACGAGGCCCTTAGAACATCTTGAGTATCAGACGTCTCCACGTCGGAAGTGACTGCACATACGCCCTGTACGCGTGGATCGCCTCCCAGTCCACCTCCCGCCGCCCCGTGTCCACATCCATCTGGTGCGTGCGTAGCCATCCCGTCCGCTTCCACAGGAACCCGCAGACCCAGAAGAGGAGCACGATGGGCAAGGCCAGATACGACTTGAAGAACCCCCGTACGTCGTTGAGCCCCGACTCCCCCCTTGGTGCCGCGACGGCCGTGTAGAACTGCGCAGCCAATACGATAAAGCACAGGAACAGTCCCAGCCACGACCCGTACACCCCGCCCGCCGCCTTGAACGGAATCTCCTCCAGCGTGTGTCCGTGGTAGGCCCAGGCCTTGCGGAACCGGATGTGCGCCAGGCAGATGGACCCCCACGTGAAGATGGCCGCCAGCCCGGACAAAGCCAGCAGCCAGGAAAACACCTCGGGCCCCGACGCACTCAGGTTGACGTACGCGAGCGGGCCGCATAGGATGAGCGCCAGCACCGATGGGAGGGGCCGCCCGGACCGGTCGATGTATGTGAATATCTTGGGCGCGTACCCTTGCTGCGCCAGGCCTGTCAGCGTCCGCGAACCGCCGTACACACCGCTGACGCCGATGGACAGCACCGAGACCAGGATGACCACGTTCATAAAGTGATCGAACCCGTTCAGCCCGGCGTACAGGCCCACCAGCACAAACGGAGACGCGTTGACGTCCGAGTACACCTGGTCCGAGATGAGCCTCGGGTCGTTCGACGGGATCAACAGCCCGACGAAAAACAGACCGAGGATGTAGAACAAGGTGATCCGCCAGAACACCTGCTTAATGGCCCCGGGAAGCGACTTGGCCGGATTCCGGCTCTCGGCCGCCGCGAGGCCCACGAGCTCCGTTCCCGAGAAGGAAAACGCCGCCGTCACGAAAACGGAACAGAACCCCTTGAACCCGTATCGGAATGCCCCCGGCTCGTACCACAGGCGCGCGCCCCAGTACTCGTCGTAGCGCCCGTTCGATGGACCGCCGCCGCACACCAGGACCAGAGCGATGATCATGAAGATCACCGTGGCCGTGAGCTTGAGCATGGACGCCCAGAACTCCTCCTCGGCGTATCCGATGCTGCCAAAGATGTTGACCACAATGATGGCCACCCAGAATATCGTGATCCAGACCGCCACGCTGACTTGGTCGGTCCAGTACTCAATCACCAGGCCGCATACCGTCAGTTCCAGGGGCAATACGATCCCCCATTGGAACACGTAGTTCCAGCCCATGGCAAAGCCCCACGACGGGTCGATGAAGCGCGTCGAGTATGTGTAGAAGCCTCCGGATACGGGGTACATAACGGCGAGTTCGCCGAGGGCAAATACTTGACAGAGTACGTCAGGCTCAGGCTCTCGTCGTAGGTGGGACAGAGAAGGAACCAAGGGAAACACGAGGCGACGCAAACTCACCGACATTGAACATCATGACACCCACAATAGCGAAACAGATCAAAAGCGAGGCGGGGCCCTATGCGTGGAACAATGGTCAGTTTTGTTCCCATCCGCTCACTACTTGCCCTGCCCGCTAAACAGGACCTAACGAGGAGGCAAAGACTTACACCTGTGGCCAGAGCACCGCCCGAACCGACGAAGAAACCGGCACCAATCGAGCCGCCAATCGCAATCATATGCAGATGGCGAGTCTTCATGGCACGGTCCAGCTCGACAAGCCCGCGGCCATACTCGCGCCTCTTGAACGACGTCAAGCTCAGGCCATTCCGAGTGAAGAAGCTCTCCTCCTGGATGGTGGCAGCAGCATCCTTGGAGCGGCCCGTAGTGTTATAGCCAGGCAAGACCGGCGGCTTTTCAGCCACCGCTTCTGCCTGAACGACTTCTGACTTGGGCGGAGAGTCCATGGTAGAAGTTGTATGGGGAAAAAGCCGCTGACCGGAAGCGTTACTGCGCAGTGGCGAAGTTGGAGAGGGCGACTGTACGACTGTACAACTGTACGTCTCAGTTCCCGACTGCGTTTCTTGATACCAAGGGCCAAAAAGTAAAGAACCCAATAATAAGAAGACAAAAAAGAGAAAAGGAGAGAAACACAACTACAGACAGCGTAAGAAAGGTGGAGGAACTCGGTTCTATTTTATGGGACAACTCCCGGTCGAAGGGGAGATGATGGGCTAGTCAGGGGAGGCGCTCGGTTTTGCAAGGCCAAAAAGAAAAGAAAAAAAAAGTAAAGGGCCGCCGAATCTTGAGAGTGTCATCACTTCACTTCGGGGGGAAGCACAATGTGTGATCGCCCATATCAGGCCGAGTTGGCGCCACGGAGAGAAAGACGCCCACTGGTGGTGCTGCTGGGGCAACTAGCGTAGCCTATGAGGCTACACGTGTAGTGTAGGGTTGACGATGGAGACGAGACGTCCTTGTTCACCTTGGTTGAGCGCATGTCTACGACTGACGTTTGACTATTCTGGCCTTGCCCCTATTCTCGCTTCGATCGCGCCATCCGGTGCTTCGGGGAGTCGTCAGGGACCAACGCAGGATAGATTGGCTGAGGGGTGGCAAGGCTCGTGAGAACAAGGCCAGCGGCCACCCTCGGCCCTGAGGGAGGAATACCTATGACTTGGATCGGTGCGACCGAAGCTTGTAGATCATCACCACGAAAGGACAGGACGGAAGGCGGCAACTCAAATATGGTACCTAGGCCACTCCTCGGACCGAATCGTTTTATCCATTGGGCGAAAGGCGTCTATAGCCCCTGGTGGGAATTGAAGCTTATCGCCAGTTCGCCATGGATTGTGTTGATGGATTTCGAGTTTCCGGTGCGAGAAACGACATGGTCAACGCATTTGCATGGCGAACTGCGCATACGTTGCAAACTAACGACGCGAGTCGTCCGACCCGTCATTGGACAAAGGGGAGGAGGGCATGTAAGACTGGTGCGGTAGTCGACCACTCCATACCCGTCGTAACTACGAGTTAAACTCGTTAGCGTCACGGCCGCTCCATCAACCGTTTCCCCGGTGGTCGTTGATTCTGCCGATCTTGAGGGCGAAAACTTGGTTCAAGAGCGGAAACTGGGAAGAACGTGAGAGGGGCTCAATGCGAAGGGCCTCAACACCGGAGGATTCATTCCTGTCAACCAAATGCTCGTTGAGATGGAGCAGATATGTAGTCAAAGCACCGCTGAGATAGAACGGACATGTAGTCAAAGCAGCAGCGTATAACCAATGCGGCTCAAATCTGTCAGCTGCTTGGGCAGTCTTGGAGGTCTTGGCTTACGGGGAGGGAGGCAAGACAGGGGGACAGGTGTGTAATGGCCGCCACCAAGATGACTCCCGTCGCTATCCCGCTTTCCCCTCACTCCTGGAGTTGACGTGAAGGTGCGGGAACGATCCGCGATCGCTTCTTGGCGACCGAAGCAATCCGGCTGAACCACAGTGACGGTTCAAAATGGTTGGCGACATGAAGAGCACAGGAACGCATGGCCGATTCCAAAACCGCGTTGTCATCGTCCTATCTCCATTGCTGCCCTGGGAGTTTCAATCTCTCGAGAAGTACCACGGTCGGGTCGGGGGACACGGCCATCGCCACTTGAAGGTTATTCGAATCGAGTAAGGGGTAACTGGCCGGCTTACACCCGGCATTACTCGTCGTGTGATACCGCAGGAAACCATTTAACTGATGCTCGGGGCAGATAGCCCCAGCCCGTCGCGAGTCGTGGGGAACCCAGACATTCTTTAGGACCTTCTAGCGTCGACTCCACCGAAAGAAACCCTTCCCAGGAGTCCTGTTTGCTGAAGTAGTGCAGGGAAATTCGCCGGAGGGTTCCTGTGCAGCGAACGAATAATGGAGTGCTCAGAGTTCGGTCGGGAATCTGTCAAGGGACGCTGCACGCCCAGGGCCCAGCATCACATAGGTTGTCATGTCTCATTCAAGGGGTATTGCAATCATGCTGTCGGACTGTCAGAAGGACTCTGCTGCTTGAAGATTCATTCCCCCCCCTTTTTTTTTCCCCATCAATAAGGAGACTTCAAATTGGAGGATTCAACCTGGTCCTGCGATCTTGCCGGTTGACCCATGAGCGGGGTTCTTCAAATAACATCACGTGATCAGACGCCTAGTGTCTTCGGTCCCACGGCATATGTATTCGTACATCGCAAGTGTTCATGGCGGTCCGGTAACACCATTACCGTCGCAATGGCAATTGAATTCGCAATGCTAAGGCGGTTATGTAGGCAGCGTAAATTGAGACCAGTGGCGTAAAGACTTCAACATCTGCTCAATGTCTGTCCACATGTAACTTGACCACAGAATCAATGTCAATGGCACCTCCCTCAAGTACCAAAGAAGGACGCACAGAATGATTGAGACGTAATGAAGTGGATGGAGCTTATACTATGGTAGAAGCCGCGTCTGGGATCTCCTCACGATCGTGATAGTGTAGACTATACCTCAAAGCAATGGCCATTCACGGCGTCTACCCCGGAATATGAACTCGGTTCAAACCCTTCCTCAATCGTATCGGAATACAAGCTGGCAGGACGATAAGCTTTGATTAGAGCGCTAGAGCGATGCGATTCCCAACATATTCGCACTTTCACGAACCGAAGCTGGCCGACGACAGGCGGTTAGTGTCGAATACCTTACACTTACATTTGTACTCGGTACGTTCGAATGGGATGATGCTGGCGGTGTTCTTGACGAGATAATGACATCACCACCGCCTTACCAGCCAAGTGTACCCAATAGTGTAAGCTCATCCTGTCCCGGCCAGCGGCTAATCCCCCTTATTGGACCTATGGGTGACTTGCCCAAAGCCAAGGGAGAGTAGAGAAAGCAAATCCAGGCCCGGGGTTTCGTTAGCTGGGCGATAGACATGAAAAAGTGCCAGGAAGGTTCAAGACGGGGTGGGAATTTACGTTGTAAAGCTTTCAGATGGTACATACGAAGTAGAACTTGATGCTTCTGATTGCAGCGGAACGCCATCTAGGCTCAACGGGTGAATGTTGAATAGTAACGCTCAGTAAGTCGGCCTAATATGTACTTTCTTTCCCATCATGATAAACTCGTCCTGTTAATTTCCACCGAGATTGATCCTCTGGGCAAACATTCGGCTCCAGTCGTGATCCCCCACCAGTTGACATACGAATACACCAACCCGATCTTTTGCTTCCCCGCCACTTCCAATTACTTCTGGAAACGGTTCGCAACCGTCTTCCAGTTGATGACGTTCCAAATAGCCTCAAAGTACTCCGCCTTGCGGTTCTCGTACTGAAGGTAGTAGGCGTGCTCCCAGGCGTCAATGCCGAGCAGGGGCTGCAGGTTGCCGGTGACGGGATCCTGGTTGGCGCGGGTCACGAGGCCGAGGGTGCCGCTCGTCTTATCCTGGACGAGCCAGGCCCAGCCGCTGCCCTGGATGCCGGCCAAAGCTGCGTTGGTCTGCTTGCGGAAGGTGTCGAACGAGCCAAAGTCCCTCTTGATGGCGTCCTATACGTTGGGGAGTGCATGGTCAGCACGAGCACAGAAAACCGGGGAACCCAGAGACGACCACGTTCGAGCAGAAAAGTTGCAAAGACACGATGGACAAGAGAAAGGAGGAAACATACGCCTAGGGATCCCGAAGGCTCGCCACCACCGTCCTTGCTGGCGGGGGCAAGGTTCTCCCAGAACAGGCTGTGGTTCAAGTGGCCGCCGCCGTGGAAGTTGATGAGAGGAGCCTGGGCGGCCGCCTTGGTGAAATCGCCCTTTTCCTTGGCATCCTCGACAGTCTCGAGAGCGGTGTTGAGGCCGTTGACGTAGGTCTGGTGGTGCTTGGTGTGGTGCAGCTCCATGATCTTGCCCGAGATGTAGGGCTCGAGGGCGCTGTAGTCATCTAAAACGTGGTGGTTCGCGAGGAACCGATTCGTCAGCGAGAGCCGTAATAGATTCGGCGAAACGAGGGCCACCCACACGGAAGGTCAGGCAGGGTCGCCTTGTTGCGGACAAAGCTTGTGCCAAAGAGAGCGGCGGCCGGCTTTGCGGCAGAAGACCGCAGGGCCGCACGGAGGGTGGGAGTGGTGCGAAGGAGAGACGCCATGGTTATTATTTCACCTATCCCAAGCCGGACAGTCAGTCAATGGACGGATTTGTTGATTTATTGACACCGTTGGGGCGGTAACGACTCGCAACGGTCGGCCGCAGACCAGAGGACGGGAAGCTCTTACCGGTTTCGAACTGTTGATAAGGAAACGCGAATCAGGCGGATGAAATCAATTGAAATGATCGATGGTAGAAATACAATTTGTGCTTATGAGCGCGCTGATGGTGTTTTATCTAGAGGTGGTGAGACGGCAATTGGAGAAGAGTTGACTGGGAATTTCAAAGGCCATAATAACCGAGCTTCAATTGAGCGATTCTGGCGTCATAGGAACAGGAAAAGTGACGACGAGAGGTGGTCCTAGCTCCCTTGCTAAACCAATACGAGACACTGCCAAGCCCGATTACCTAACCAAGGCGAAGGAATTTGTAAAACTATCACGGTTGGTAAAAGGAACCATCACACTAAAAGGGAGCCATCAACATATTCGCGTCTTTCGTTCTACTCGCCCATGTCAACCTGGAGCTCCTTCATGCTGCCAATCTAAACCCGTGCCGCATCCACCATGTCATACTACGACATTGACTCTATCCTAACCGATGCAGAGGTACCATCCTTCCATACTGCGGAAACCATCCTTGGCCTGTTCGCTCCCAGGCGTGTCACGAGATGATGCTGACATGTTCATGTTCCGCCCAGAAAATCCCCTGCACGTTTGAGCTCGAGCTCCCCGACCTGGGCTACCTCGACAACAACCCCTCCCAACCCCTCAAAGTCGGGACCCAGCTCTCTCTCCCTCTATGGCTCGCCGAGATGCTGGCCTTGGCCAACACCGGAACCTCCGAGGACTCGCGCGCCCCGGTAACGCTCAACCTACCCCAGGCGCTCTCCGGACAGGTAGTCGCCGCCCTCAAGGCCGACCCGCGCGCCATCCCGCTGCGCGACCAGAGCGCCCACTTCTACGGGCTCGGCACCCACATGCTTGACCTCTTCGAAGAAGGCGAGCTGGGCGCCGTTCTCCGCCGAACGTTCGTCATGCGGGCCACCGATATCGCGCTCCATGCGAGGAAGGCGGGCGACGACGGTGTTGGCGGGTCAAGCGAGGACTTTTTGCGAGGCTTGGACGAGTGGGAACGCTCGCTTTTCCGGAAGGCGCACGAGGGGACAAAGTCGACCAAGGAATGGATGGACAAGGTCAAGAAACGATGAGTGAAGTCATGGGGCCATTGTGCGAGTCACCTTGTGAGGCACGCTACAATCGCCAGTCGTGTGAAGCCGGCGGATGCTCTATGAGGGCAGAACATGACACTGCAAGTTTCGCAATGCTGGAAGCCCCGAAACGCGCCCGGATGGCAGTACGTCTTCATGCATTGACGGGGCGCGTTTCTGTCGTCGTCTGTTGACTCCATGACGAACAAGATCGAACGACATAGAAGGCTTGGTTCGTACCTACTCCTTCCCATAACCAGCTTGCGGCCGTCGCAGAGTATCTTCTCCGGAGGGCGCGCCAGAGATGATGGAGGGCCCACGACCAGCTGCAACGGTCGGTGCGACGATGACGTTCAAAAACCACCGTATCGGATCACAAACCCGTCTCAGCATAGAGCCGGCTTCTGCTCCGTGTGCTATTCCCAACGCCATCCCTGGAGACCCACGACGACAACATGGTGGTTAGTATGTTATTCGATAACAGGCGGTCTAGCAAGTTCGCGACGTTGGCAATGGGTTCGTGTCCAAGTGGAATGCTTGTACGGATGTCCAGTTCCAACACTCGAAACCAGGCTGGTTGATTTCCGTCGTGGGCTATTCCTCCAGAGGCAAATACGAAGCAAGCTGAAAGGAAGCCTCTCCCAGAGCCTGATGGTGTGCCTCCTGGCTAATTACGCCGGCAGTCATTCAGGGAGCTTGGATGACGTTCTCGCACCACTTTAGACACTTCTCAGCAAACTACCTTCAGATTCCAGAATCGGTTAGGCCCACTCCGCCTGGACTCGCCCGTCGGTACGTCTGCCGCGCCGCTTCGCGGGAGTCGGTTGATTGACACGGGAAAGGGTTTGAGGGCTTGTTAGCAGCCTGTGGTTATCGGACACCATGTCCAGTCCTAGGAGGCCGGCTCGCATGCGTTGTGGCTGCTTAAATATGGGCACTGAGAACAACGTTTATGTTTAGGCCACAACATGAGCATTGCACATACTTCTACTTTTGATACTGTCGCTGTCTTGTTGCTAGGTGCAAAGACTAGACCCTTGGAGCTACGCACTACATCCGGGAAAATGAAGGGCCTCATCGTGAATGCCGAGAAGTATGCAAAGGGTACGTACAGGTACGGTAATTGTGTGCCGACGGATACCTAGGTACCTAAGGTAGGTAATTATCGTGAGGAAGGGACGACCAGTCCAGGTCATCCTGCCCTCCCGAGAAGCCCACATTGTCTTCTTTCGAATCCCCAATATCGCCGCATTGGATTGTCTTTTCTTTCATCCTTAAAAACCAAGGCAATTGGCCGGACCAGTCCCCCATTCGCCAGGATGGATGTGAGATGATAGTGACGGGCACAAGGATAACAAGCAATGAGCGCCTTTTTGACACTTCTCGGCGTTGGCTCGGCTCCCTTCCCGCCCGGGACGGCATCCTTGGACCTTCATCTCAGCCAGACCGGCCGAATGTCACCACTTCCATGTGGGAGGGTCGCTGCTGTTGGTGCATGCTGGCCAGTACTGATATCATGACGGACATTGATTAGCCACGCAGCCCGGCTGGATGAATCCTGGTACGCCACTTTCGCTTTGAGCAGCGCCTTTGATAACGCGGACGGGCATGCTGCAGGCTGTCTGTTCCAACTGCAGATATCCGACTTGGGACGCAAAACTATACGAAGTGCTCACCAAACGACCAAAAGAATCTGCAAGGAGTCCATTGTACACGTGTAGTGTGCGGACGGACGGTCTTGTCCCACGGCTGTGGCTTGCTGATGGCAAGAGATTCAAGGTTAAGCAAACGGGAGCACGCGTCTCCTAGCCAAGTTAGGCAGGCAACATGTGGCGGACGTCCTTGGCCTCTAGTACCTAACATGTGATGTGGGGGATCCATTCCGACTCGGGTCCCTTTGTGTCCGGCTTCGTACGGTTCGGTTGCTGGTGACGACGAGCGAGGAATCGGCCGGTCTTCCGCTTGTCCTTCGCGACACAAAACAAAGCACACTGGCGGTTGTCGTGATGGCGATCCATTTCGAGCTTCTCAGACCGCATTATGTCTGAACAACGGGCGAGACCCATATGGGTATCATTGTTCGTACTTCTGCATCGCACACGCTTGTCTTATCAGCCCAGGCCAGCATGATTCCTAGCAGCGTACTGTACTTGGTGGTACGGAAGATCCATGACGCCGGCATAATAGCCGACTGCGATTGGCCAGGGCACGATCAGCCATGAGGATCCACATCGGCATTGCCTCGAACGCATCGCGTCTTCCTTATCGACCTTCCAGAAGCGGAAGCGCATCCTCGGCCTCTTTTTTAGTTCACGCTTGGCCCGCGCAATGGTGTGAGCCAAAGAGAGCGCAGCAGGGCCGGTCGCATGTCTACGGGAGAAAGGATGGGCGGGATGGGTCTGGCTCAAGTGAGCCCAGCCAGGCCTCGCCTCTCTCTAAGCCGCCGCGGGGTTTGTTCAGACACGCAGAACAGAGTAGTACATTGTCAGTACCCTCATCTCGCGGCAATGCTCCCTTTGGACCAAGTCGATGGCGAGTCGAGTCGTCTCCGCATTCTCGGTTCTCGTACCCTATTTTGCGCCGCCCAGACACCGGCTCCGGTAGGCGCACACCGACGAAGGCTTTTTTTCGTCTTATTTTGTGGCTTGCGTCTTCCCGCTGCTCCATCTTCTCCACCCACCCCGCAATCCGTCAACTTTGGTATAATTGGTACGGTGGGCAACATTCCTTTGTCGTCCGGGTGTCTGGCATGAAGACCGTTCGTCAGATGTCATGCTATTGGTGTTTCTTGCTGATCAATGGGAAGAGAGAAAGAAGAATGAATTATAGAAGACCAAAAAGAAAATGGAAAGGGGCTGGGAAAGGGAAGAGAAAAGCCGAGAATACATCCCAACTCTTCTAGCTGGGATGCCATGACAAGCCACTCTACCCAGTTTGGAAGGTGCGAGAAGGAGACCAGGCGACAAGGGTTATAAGCGATGCGGGTGATGGGAGGCGAGCGAGCGCGCGACTCTCCCTATGGAAACGGCGACATTGAATCCCCTCCAGGCTTGGCTACTGATAAGCTCCATCCAGTATCGTCCCGTCCTGTGTAGGGGCTGCGTGAAGGGAGGGAATCGTCTAAACGTCCTCTCCACCCTTCTCAACCAGGGCTTTCGGCTCTAAAGAGACTCCCAGTTTGGTCACCTGGTTGTCTCTCCATTTTCTTTTCGACAGATCGACAAGTCTATTCTCGGTCCGTGAGTGGCCGGCACGTAAGACGCGCCTTGAGTGGGAAAAGAGCCGAAGCGAAGGGAGGAGTAATTCCCGTTTTAAAAATCCGACGGCGGCCCTTCTAAGACACTCGTCGTGTACTGTACCCTTTGGCTGGGATGTCGTGAAGGTCCTTCGCAAACCTTTCCCCGTCTCACACTACCTTCGGGTTCCTGGGTGCGTATCGGTTCGAAAGATCTCTCTCCAACGCCTCTGGTCATTGCAGAGTAATGCAATAATCTTTGCGCCATCATCGCATGCTCTCGACTCTCGTGGGGTTGTCGATCAAAGCGAGTTGGCTCACAGGGCCGATCCGCAAGGGTTCCTTCGACACCGGTTTGTGTGTCTTCGGCACTTCCAACGTCGTCTTCCGTGTCCATCGCGACCATGGCATCGCCCATTCCGGCCGAAAAGGAGGCTGGCCACTCCTCCCCTTCCCCTCGGTTGCCCGAGGGGGCTACCACTCCAGAAGGTTTGCGTCGCAATTCGGACCCGGTTCTTGACCCGGCGAACCAACACCTTCACCCGCACCGTCATCATGCGCCTGGTGTGAGCGACGACAACATCGTCTACGCCAAGGGAGGCAGCAGCCCGATCATCATTCCTGATCAAAGTACCTTGCATCAGCACGACGACAAGGACCACCACTACCCTTCGAAAGCGAGCAGCGAGAACGTTGTCGAGAAGCAGAAATTCAGTGGCGGTAGTGGTGGTGGGCCCCCAGATTACGCGGATGGCGAGGAAACAGTCGGCGTCGTTACCCACGGCCACGACGACGGGCGGTCCTTCGAGAGGCAGTCGCGGTCGAAATGGAAGCGCTTGTTACACCGCTACCGCCGTCCGCTGACCCATCTTGCCATCTTCGTGGTCATGACCGGCTGGTGGATCGCCTCGCTCGTCCTGTACGCCGGCAAGAAGAACTGGGTCATCCCGTTCCTCGTCTGGCTCGCCATCACGCTGCGGCTCGTTTTCTTCTACGTCCGCAGCTCGCGCGTCTCGCAGCCCATCAAGTGGCTATGGCGGCACTCGGCCGTCGTGGTCTACGACCGCCTGCCGCCCAAGTCGCGCACCCCGCTGGGCGCCGCCGTCGTCGTCGCCGTCATGCTCGTGGGCTCGTTCGTCTCGGGCGAGTTCGCCGACAACACGCGCGCGAACCGCGCCGTCTCGCTCTTTGGCCTCGCCTTTACCATCTTCGCCTTTTGGCTCACCTCGCGCAACCGCCGCATGATCAACTGGCGGCCCGTCATCGGCGGCATGCTGTGCCAGTACATCATCGCGCTCTTCGTGCTCCGCACCGGTGTCGGCTACGACATCTTCCGCTTCATCGCCGACCGCGCCGGCGACCTCCTCGGCTTCGCCGGCGACGGCATCGAGTTCCTCCTCAGCGAGACCTTCACCAACGCCGCGCGGGGGGAGGGCGTCTTCATGGTCCTCGTCATCCCGCCCATTGTCTTCTTCGTCGCCATCGTCCAGGTGCTCTACTACGTCGGCTTCTTGCAGTGGTTCATCGCAAAGTTCGCCACCTTCATCTTCTGGCTCCTCCAGGTGTCGGGCGCCGAGGCCGTCGTGGCCGCCGCCACGCCCTTCATCGGCCAGGGCGAGTCGGCGCTTCTCGTGCGCCCGTTTGTGCCGCACATGACCCGCGCCGAGCTGCACCAGATCCTGACCTGCGGCTTCGCCACCATCTCGGGGTCCGTCTTGGTCGCCTACATCAACCTCGGCCTGAACGCCCAGGCCATGGTCTCGTCGTGCGTCATGTCCATCCCGGCGTCGCTGGCCATCTCCAAGCTGCGCTACCCCGAGACCGAGGAGACCCTGACGGCCGGCCGCGTCGTCGTGCCGGACGACGAGGAGCACAAGGCCATGAACGCCATCCACGCCTTTGCCAACGGCGCCTGGCTCGGCATCAAGATTGCCGGGAGCATCATCGCCTCCCTGCTCTGCATTCTTGCCTTTGTCGGTCTCGTCGACGGCATCCTCACCTGGTGGGGCAGCTACCTCACCATTGAGAAGCTCACCCTGAACCTCATCTTTGGGTACATCTTCTACCCCGTCGCCTTTCTGCTGGGTGTTCCCCGCACGGGGGATCTCATGCTCGTCTCTCGTCTCATTAGCGAGAAGGTCATTGTCGTACGTTGCAGCCGTTTTTTGTTTTTCCCCTGTTTCCCCCTGCAGCCAAGTTGGTAGTTTCAAAATACTCACCCTAGACGCTTCGTAGAACGAATATGCCGCTTTCAAAATGATGAACGATGCCCCCTTTAACGAAATGTCGCCGCGGTCCCAGATCATCGCGACCTACGCCCTCTGCGGTTTCGGCAACATCGGCTCCCTCGGTATCCAGATCGGTATCCTGTCCCAGCTGGCGCCCAGCCGCAGCGGCGACGTCGCCCAGTTAGCCGTCAGCGCCCTCATTTCGGGTGTCGTGTCTACCCTGACCTCGGCGTCCGTCGCTGGCCTTGTCATTCAGCATGAGGTCTGAGGTCGACGCAGTGGTGGTGGTGGCTGTTGTTGCGGTCGTTTGTCGCCGTTGTTAGACATGCGCGTACTGTGTTCTATTCATAACGTCGGATTCGCCGGTCGAATATAAACAACCGGTAAAGCATGTCGCCCAAAAGATACCGGAAAGCCATTCTTGTCTTGTCAGCTTGCGCGGTTTTGCTGCCCTATTTCCTTGTTTCCCATCCAAATGAATACCCACCTACGTCCGGTCGACGTAGACGTTACTCGTTGTCGTTCGTACTTTGGTCGTTAGACTTAAGGGTCTTCTCCCCTAGTCCTGGACATAAATGGTGTGATCCATAGTGAAAGTTACCTGTATGTTACGCCGACCGACAGTCAACCCTGAAGTAAGAACAAGGAAACCCCATTGCCCAGAAGAGGTGGAATGGTGGGATGAAGAAGCAAGAAGATAGGCGGGTGAGAGAAGGGGCAAGACAACAGCCGAGCGAGGTGCTTTGAATCAACACCATGATCCCAGACAACCATGACAACGTCGAGCTAATGAGGATGATCCTTTAAGAACATTGCACTTTACCGTCCACGTATATAACTTGTCTGCCTGGCACTGTCGAGGGAACCATAGTTGAGTACCTGTAGGCGCCATAGGCCACCGCATCGAACCCCTGACTCCCCCTTGGCGAGCAACGCATCAGGCGGCGTCGGTTCTTCAAATCTTACTCCCCGGCTTCTCCCGTCGAACCCTGGACGGATCACTCACTCGTCGCCGAGTGAGTCACGCCGAATATGAAATGGAGGGGAGTGCGTTTCTGCTTATGGGTGACGCGGTGTAAGGTTCTCCCGCGCCAATGGACAGGCACTGACAGACAGACGGCGAGCCTTCAATAAGTCGGCTCTATCGACAGCATCTTCACCAAAGACAACGGACAACGGTTTCCTAGATACATGGGGGAACGAATGAACGAACACGTTAACAGGAGAAAGTAAACTCGTGACATGAATTCCAACGCCGTACTATGACTATGACCCCTTTTCCGCTTCTGTGCTGCCAACACCCACCAGTGACTCTCCCCCGTCAATCCATTCTAACCAGCCTTGTAATCATCATTCTCCTAATGTGTGTGAGTGTGTGTGGTCGCCCTCCCCCTCTTACACCTACCCATCACTGCGACCCCCGGAACCGCCTATTGAACTCCTCCACAGCCACCGCCACCATCTTGTACAGATACGTCCTCCCGCTCTCGTCGCCTATGGGTATGAACGGCCCGTTGGTGCCGCCCCGCAGCGTAAGGCTCAGCCCCGTGCGCTCCTTGGCGATGGTCTGGACGTCCTTCAGCGGCACGTCCCACTCCGACGTCAGGCGCCGGCTGCGGATCAGCAGGATCCGCGCGTACGTCACCATCACCACCATGTCCTCCCGCGGCAGCTCCAGGTGCGCAATGTACTGCTCGTTGAAGTACTTGCCATTGTCCACCTGCTTGAGCCAGAACTGGCCCATCGACTCGCGCGCGCTGTACGGTCGCACGATGCCGTCCGCGGGTATGAACCGCGCGTACCGCACCCGCTCCAGCTCCGCCCCGTCAAACACCGTCGTCGTGTTGCGGATCCCCTCCGACACGTTGGATGCCATGTCCAGCACCCCGATGGCCGGTTTTGTCGCCAGCCCCACCACGCCCTTGCCGAGGCCCTTGAAGAACCCGACCGCCCCTTCTTGCTCGGCGCCCTCGAGCGGCTTCCGCACGAGACCCCCGACCCCCGACGCCGCGCTCGTGAAGAACGAGTTGGCGCCGGCCGTCACTCCGTATAGCGCGTGCTTGGGTCGGTTCCGCGCCCGCGTGATGCGGCGCCGATCCTGAAACTGCTTGTCGAGCGTCGCCGCCGCCAGGCCCTTGGACAGGCTGCCCGTGAACTTGGAGAAGGAATCCGAGAACCCGTAGACCGACTTTTTGACAAACGACGCCGCGCCCTTCCCGACCCCGAGCGCAAAGTCCTCCGGCTTGTCCGAGAGGATGAGGCCCTGGTACGGTTCGTAAAACACGTCGGTCAACCCCGAGCTGATGTTGTTGAACAGCCCGACGGGGTTGCCCAAAAAGTCGGCCGACCCGAGGATCTTGTGCACCTGGAACAGCACATCCTGGCTGTAGTGGTTCGAGATGCTCTGCGTCAGCGCCGGCACCGACACCCTGACGTTGTCCAGCATGAGCGCGTTCAGCCGGATCGGCGCATCGTTGACGTTGCCGATCGCCATGGTCATGACGTTGAGGAAGAACATGAGCGGGTTGCGCGACGACGTCTTGTCCTCGGCGTTGACGCGTTCCGTCCGCATAAACGAGAGGTCCAGCTGCATCGGCTGGATGTTGAGCAGCTCAAAGTAAATGTCCTGGCCAGACTGCTGCTGTTTCGGCTCGGGTATGTCCAGCTCCTCGTCGCAGAGCTTGCCCTCGTCGTCGTTGTCCGACCAGGCCGCGCCGGGAATGTTGGCAAAGTCCAGCACCGCGTACACAAAGTCCTCGTCGAGCTCGACCGTCATCTGCTGCAGCAGGAGTGTGGCATACTTGATGTAGAGGACGCCGTACGAGTCGTCCTTGACCCGCGTGACCATCGCGTGTAGCGACGGGTGAGCATCTGCCTCTTGGGCCTTGGTGGGAACGACGCTGGGATAGAGAATCATCGGAAACAGGCCTCCGTAGAGTTGATTGTCGACCTGGATCCACTTGACGGCCAAACTGAGCGTCTGGTGGAGCGCCGACTCCTGGTACCGGAGCTGAACGTCGCGGAACGTGATGTAGGCCAGCTCGCTCAGATGCGCGTTGATGAGCGAGATGCCAATGCCGGAAAGCTTGAGCTGCGCTCGGAACGTCGCTCCCGTGTCTTGCTCCTTGACCTCGAAACCTTCAGAGCCCGATCGCGACCCTCCCCCCGACCTAGACTTTTGCCGGTACAGGCTCTTGGACGCCCGGAAGTTGGAGAGGATGAGAGTCTGCGTCGGTCCGTCCGCAGCGACGTTGATGTCGATGATCTTCTGCTGGCCCGACGGCGAGAAAAACTTCATGGGGATCTGGTTGCCAATCTCCGCCAGCTTGACGTGCCGCTCCTTGCCCTGGGCACAAATGACAATCTCTCGGACCTTGGCCGCGGGGAAATCCCACGCGTACGGCATGATGCTGCGAGGCGGGAGGCGATAGCGGACCGGCCGCCAGCCAGACCGGTCCTCGTCGCCGTCTTCGTCCACATTGGGGTTGGCCTGGTAGAAGGTGAACTCGGTGTCGCTCTCGTTGCGCATCGAGTACGGCCAGTTCTTCGTCTCCATGCTAAGGTGCACGAAAATCGTCGCGCCCTCCATCAGGATCGAAGCGCATATGAGCCGCTGCCGCTGTCCCGCCTTGGCAATCTTGACATGCGTGCTGCCTATATCGGAAATGTTGAACGGCGACGACCACTGGTTGTTCACCCCCGTATAGCAGAGCGAGAGTTGCTTGACAGCTGTCGTCTGCATAAAATGCAGCGGTTGGAACGCCCCCGGCTTCAGCGTCATGAATCCGGATGAGCTCGACTCCCGCACGTTGAGCTCCTCGTCGAGTCGGTTTTCAATTACGAACCGTGGCGCAAGAGTGACCACCTTGGTCATCTTGTACTTGCCTTCGCCCGACTCGATCGTGATGCCGACGTGGATCTCCGTGTTGTTTCTTCTCGCAGATGGCAACACCACCTCGTTCGAGCTACCGATGGCGTCGAAGCTCTGTGGCTTGCTCCATTCCGAGTCGGCGATCCGGAGGAGCGCTCTATTCCGGTTGTCGTCGTTTCCATACGAGAACATCAACGGCGTGGCCTTGGGTCGATCGGCGCCACCTGGAGGTTCCTGGACGAGCGCCGATTGTCCCGCTGCTGGTCTGGCAGATTGCATGAAGGACTTCGCCCGAATATGGACCGGCAGCCCCGTCTTGTTCAGGATCACATAGGGGCTGAAAACCGTCACGCGGAACGCCCCGCCGCAGTCGGGCAATTTGAAATAATGCAGCATGAGCGTCAGCGACAGGTTGTCTTCATCCTTGCACACAAGCTTTTTCTCTTTTCTGAATTCTTCGGATTGCCCAGAGTTGATCACCGCAAAGTCGCTCGCCTTGAAAACCGTGTCCTGCATATCGACGCTGAGAAGGAGGAGGTGCGAAAGTTCCACGACGTGGACGGGACTGACGCCGCCCTTGCGGAGGAAGTTTGTCCAGTCTTTCCTGGTGTTCTTGTCGTAAATGCGATATTTGAAGTCGTGAGGAAGCAGATTCTCGAGGACGATGGGAGGAGAAACTTTCAGCCTCATGTATGGGTATGTTCTGCCAAGTGTCAGCTTTGGTCGCTTGTCTCCCCTCGACGGGGCCCCTCGACGGGATATCTTGCTGTGCTTTGAAAGACCTACCTCGTCAACGGCATAGACTTGTCGTATGTTGCGTGCACTTGAAAGTAGAAAGGATCGCCGCTCTCTCCTTTGCACACCACCGTTCTTGTCGGTCTCCTGAGGAGATCCCTCCACCGGAGCGTCTCGGACGACCAGGCGTACCCAAAGCCCGAGTCCGGTCGGATGAGTATCGATTTGTGGAACACGGCCCCGACGGGTGCGGGTCGCGACTCGCCCGGCGCAATCTTCTCAATCTTGAGAAGGTGGCCCTCCTGGTCGTCGTAGACTCCGAGCTCCACCGGGATCTGAGTGTGATTCTCAACCAGGAGCGGCGACCGAAGCGTCACATATTTCACATTGTCCTTACCGAGGGTGACCTCGACCAGCAGCCGGTGGAGGACCTCATTCGTCTTGGGCCGCAAACCGTAGATAAACTCGCCCTCGCGGTTGAGTCTCACATCCTTGACCGTATCGAAACCGCTACCCTCGAGTTGAATATTGATGTTGTTTGAGCTGCCCTCCGCCATGAGGTTCTCGCGCATCTTCTCCCACGGCTCGAAGCTCCAGGGTGCCTGTTGGCCGTCCTCGAGCCGTGTCTCCGTGACTTCATCCGCTTCGCTCGTCTTGGCCTGAACCACAACATCGAACCCGGTATAGTTCCGGATCCGGTACGGCGCCTCGACTCCACGGGGCTTCCCGAGAACATCCTGCTCCTGGTTGAGAAAGGCGAGCGACTTGGAGGCCAGCGCGATAGTGGACGTCGTGACCGTGACGTCGAACGTCTTCTTCGATGTGACATCGATGGACAGCAGTCCGGTGTCCTGTTCCTTGGCGATACCCACGCCCATCTGCCAAGGCTCGAGGAGCGGCTCCCACGCCGACTTGGAGAAGTTGTAGACGTTCAGGTACATGTCGATGGCTGTGCCGGCCTTCAGATTGGACGACCAATTTTCCGCCGAGGTAGTAAACTGCCTGACACCGAGGTCAAAGATGGGCAGTTCGTGGACATCGCCAATGAGGACGACACGGATGCCATCTATATTCGCAGTCAATTCCTCGAATCGCGGTGCGACCTGCATGGAGCTGGCATCCCCGTGCTCGTCTCCCCGCTGAGCCTGTGAAGAAGTGGCCCGGGTGCCCCGGCTTTGCTTCCCGAGAGTAGACGCCCCTTTGCCACTAGGGTTACGTTGCTTCAGGCCGGCGGCTCTCAGCTGCCTCGCCTTCTCGTCAGCCGCCGATAACCTAGGCTGCTGCTGCTGAGGTTGGCTCTCCGAGAGTTCCGTCGCCTTCCTGGTGATTTGCAGAGCGAGGAGGATATCTCGTAGCGATAGGCGGAGTATCAGCGGCTCGACATCGACATGGATGCTGGTCCATCCGGGTTTGGAGCTGTCCATGGACACCTGTATCGAGAAGTCATCGATGATTCGGAGTCGCGAATCCTCAAACTTGTCCATGCGGCACAGGAACATTCCCACTTGGGACACCTGGAACGTCGTGGCGTGTTGCTGTGAGAACAGGACCTGCTTGACGCCGAGCACAATGGCTTCCGAGCTAGTGCTCAGAGGGTTGGCGATCAGGATGATTTGGGCGTCGACCACGTTGGCTCTGACGGCGATGTTCATGGACGGCTGGGTCTCCTCCTCGATTGGCGCATTTTCTTCGCTTTCCGATTCCGCCTTGTTGGACGTCCTCGTAGATGCTGCCAGCTGCATAGACTCGGTATCCGCTTCGGATTCCTCGGGAGAGGTCATCAACGACAACGACTCGTCCTCCGCGGCCAGCGGCTCCTCGGTCTGCAGCCCAACCGTGATGAACTTTTGAATGGCGAAGAGATAGTCGAGTGCAAAGATGATGCGCGGGCTATCGATGGTCACCATGGCTATCACATTTCGGGTGCTGCCACCTGTCATGGTCACGCTGGCCATAAGCTGCTGGACATCCTTGTTGAGGGACGTCATGATGCGTCGGAACTTGTTCGTCTCTCGAGACCGGCTATCGTGAATGGTAAAGGAGTTGATGAGGAACTCGCCCTCGAGGGACCCATCGTTGAGCATGCGCGTCTTGACTCGGGTGTCGTCCAGGGAGAAGCGAGACAGGCTGGCGCGTTCGAGGTCGCCCACGGGCTTGTCTTCGGGTGCGTTGATGAGTTCCAGGCCAATCGTGCCGACCTTGAAAGCTAGATCGAAGGTTGTCCACAATGTGTCACGGGCCCTGAGTTCTGGTTTGAGATCGATGAGCGCCTCGTCGTCTCCCCGGTTCCTGTCGACAGGTAGAGACTTGGCCCTCTTCAAGGTGTCTTCATCCACGTCTTGCTCAGCCGACTCGCCCTGCTGTTCGGGGTCGCCACTAAATGCAGCCGGGACCGACTTGGAGATTTCCATCAAGAACCTTAGTTGGTACTGTGTTAGCTTGAGGTGGAAGTCCGACATGGAGCCCCTGATTTCCATCTCGGGACGCTTCTGTCCGTCCTGGTGCTCAGCGTAGGTGATGGTGAAGCCGAGGTCTACGTGGTCGATGAGCTCCAACTCCTCGACCTCGTCCTGGGGATAGTGAAAGTCGGACGTGAGACGGATATTGCGTATACCAGCCGAGATCTTGGTGGCAATCTGAGCGGCCTCCGAGTCGTCCAGGGGAGCGAACTTGTTCTGTGCATAAATCTCACCAAGATACGCAGTCATCAAATCTCTCCTTGGTTGGCCGGGCCGAACGACACGCGGGAACACTACGATGGGGGTCTTCACGACGATATCGTATTTGAACCTGTTCGTGCTCTGCTGGATCTGGTTGGCCTGGTTGGCCGCCGCCTGGCGGGCGGCGTTGTAGATGGCCTGCATCTTTCCGAATTTGACGAGGAACTCGAATATCTTCCGGAACGGCTCTTCGAGGAAATTGAGCTTGATCGAGCCCGCCCTCAGGAAGATGGACGAGTCATATCCAGGATACGCGTTCGGATTGCTCGCGTCGAAGGTTTCGTAGCGGAAATCGGCCAGTTCATCGCCCTCAATGGCAACGAGTTTCCGGAGGTTCGAGTGTTCCGACACGCCTTGGTTGATATCGTCCACGAGGCCGAGATCACCGAGTTTGGCCGACACCCTCATAGTCTTTCCTCGCAGGAACACGCCGATGTCTGCGTGATTTAATGACAAGGTGGCAAGCCGAATGCCGTCGTTGTTCAGGATCATACGGATACTCTTCAGGTCCACCTTGACTCGGATCGATCCAGCTTCGGCTGCCGCGGACTCGTCGACCACGTCCATAGAATCCTGGTCGTCGCTCTCGCTGTCCTCGATTGCTCGCTGCTCCTGTGCCGATAGCACGCCGTTGTTATTGTCGGTAAAAGTGACCAGGATGAAGTCGAGCAGCGTCAACAGAGTCTTCCGCGTGACAACGAGGTTGATGGTAGAGATGGCGGCGTTGACGTTCGTCTCGATCCCTTCATAGACGGGCATGAACTCTGGAGAGTTCGGGTTCACCTTGGTAAACTTGACAGAGACGAGGCTTCGGTTGTGCTTCCGATCCTCGACATCGCCCGAGGAAACAATGGACTTGAACTCGGCAGGAGGGTTCTCGACGAAGTCGTCCATGGTCACCGACCCAAGCGACACTTCGGCCGACATGTCATACGGACGGAGGTAATACTCGAGGTCAAAATCCTTCGCCGTGAGCTCGACCAGCAGCTGGTCTGGTTTCTTCTTGTCGGGATCGCTGCGGTACAGCGACCCTTTCAACGTGTCAACCTTGAACTTGAGTTCAAACTGGCGCTGCCGTAGCTTTAGGTGTTCATTGTCCACCTTATCGTGAGCGTCTTCAAACTTTTCGTTGCCATTGTCGTCGTCCGCGTCGGCGTCATCGAGCACAATCGCCGTCTGCGGTGCGAAGGGAAATGTGGTCGATCTTTGGCGGCCGTGCCCCTTGCGAGACCTATCGGACGTGGTGCTCGTAAGACGTGGCCTGGTCCGGGGCTGGCCTGATGTTGCAGCGGACTTGTCCACCACTTGTTTATCCCTGTCATTCTGCTCGGCGCCAAACTTGGGGATGGCAACGTCGATGATTCTCATCAAGGTTTTGTATTTGGCGTCGGAGACGGCGGCATGGAGTACGGGTAGGTGGCCCGAGACCTTGACCTTGGGCAGGTTGGGGGCTTTGGGGAGGATGGACGTCTCCACCACAAAGTCGACGTTGATCTGGTCTACGATGTGCATCTGCTGCGATTCGTCCCTGTCGGTGAGCTGGGCCTTGGTGGCTTCGATGGATGGTCCAATGAGTAGTTGCGTCGACGTTAATTGAACCAAGAACTTGTCGTACATGGCGGACTCGAGCCGTTCAAAATCCTCATCCGAGTACGACTGTCGCTGCTTGGATTGGATCTGTTTCATGGTGTCCTGGTCGACAAGCTTGCTGTTGACGCTGATGTGACCAGCATCCAAAATCAGGCATGTGGACTCCTTGGTCGTTATGCTCACGGGTACGATGATGAGCGGCGCCTTCAGATCGAGTTGCGCGTTGACCGTTTTGTGCTCCTCGAGGGCGAACTCCAAACCCGCACGGGTTTGCTGCCGGAGCCCTTCCACGGTCGCGCCGGCCGACTCCATGAGGGCATTGATCGACTCCATATGGCGTTCGGGGGGTCGGAAGAACTGAACCACGCCCACTATGGAGTTGGGATTCCATACAATCTCGAGAGGTCTCAGCGAGCCCACAATAGCAATGTCGCCGTCTCGGTCGATCGGGTTCTGCTCAACTTCAATGTTGAAGAAGGGCTCCTCGTCGAACTCCTCGAGTTCCTGGATGGACAACCTCTTGTGTTTGTTCGTGTCCGGGGCGTCCTTTACCCGGACAATCTCGGGGAACAAGGTGTTCGGGGTGGTGCCGTCGTTGACGCGCAGCCCGCCTAGACTCAGAGCCGCGAGAATCGAATCGGGTCGTTGGAGGGCCTTGGCTTTGAGGACGTCAAAGTGAAGACTGATGAGATCCTTGAGTGAGCCGTCGCGTCTCTTCTTCAGGGTAAAGCTTCCTGTGCTGAGGGAGGCTTCGACCTGCATCTTTACAGTCTCGCGCGGCACATCGACGGCCTCCGCCAGGGCCGTCTTCTCGTCCCATTCAATCGCCTCGTAAAGCTCCTTCTTTTGCTCCTCTGTAATCTCGGTGTTTTCATCCGGATTCTCCGGTTCGGCAGGCTTTGAGCCCCATGCCCAGGCCAGCCATCCCTGCTGCTGCTGCTGCTGTCGCTGAGGGGGTTGGTTCTTCAGAGCGGCGGCGTTCTCCTTTTTGAGCTGGCTGCGGGCAAGCGACCGCCAAAAACGAAGATCCTCGTATTCCAGCTTCGACTCGAGGGCCTCGATGTCGGCCGCTTCTTGTACAGTAAGTTGTTGTCCCTGCTTCCTTTTCTTGAAGAGCTCGATATAACGAATCCGGTCATCACGGCGCTCGCGGAAGTAGTCCCACGACCAGCGCCGATTCCGTTCATGGATCTTGCTTAGAACGGCGTTGCCGGCAAACCTGAACCACGCCTTGGGGTCCTCCTTTGGCGTGATGCCCTTTGGCTGAAACTTCTTGTACTCTTGGTGGCGTATGAAGTAGTGGAAGAGATCCACCATCATTAGACCGTCACGGTACTGGTCATCGTCGAGAACCAGGCCGATTTCCTCGAAAAGGAGGCGCGCCTTGACTTTGGGCACATGAACATCGCCCGTCTTGTCAAGGATGATCTTGGCCTGGCCGCTGACAGGCCGCAGGATATATTGGTGGTCAGGCATGGCCTCGTCGGTGCCTCCTATCATAGTTTTGAACTTGTCGATCATCTCGTCGTGTGGCAGTGGCGGCTTGCCATCCGGATCGTTTTCACGACCAGGACCAAACAGCTCGGCATCGGTATTCCAGTAGACGGAGAGAGCCCCGAGCTTGGCGAGTTTATGGGTTGACTTTGCCGTCCCTTGGATGAAGGTGGGAGTCCAGTTACCGTCGGTGCTGACGGCGCTGAACTCCTGGAGGGTGAGGCCAATGGCAAAGGGGTGGCCTGGCGCAGAGAGGGAGTCCTCGTAGCGAATGTGAATATTCTTGACGGTAACCTGGAGGTTGTCGACAATCTTGGTGACTAGGCTCTGGGTGAAGCTCTGCTGTTTCTTCTGCTCTGCCTCGCTGAGGCCCGCTTGGGTGCGCTCTTTTAAGAGTTCGGCCGAGTCGAGCTTCTCCATTTTTATCCGCTGCCTGCGACGTTCTTCCTCTTCCTCGTCATAAGCGGCATCTTCCTTGGGCGAGGCGAGGAGAAAGACGTCTTCGATGAAGACCTTGACGGGAGCGCCGCCGAGGTTGGACCAGGGAATGACGAGGGTCAGCTGGCCGAGGTGACCCTCGATGACATTAATGGGAAGTTTGAGCTGATCAAGAGCTTCCTTCCGAAGAGCAAGGTTACGAAGCTTGACATCGCCAGACCAGATACCGACTTTGAGTTGACCGGGATCAAAGTTCTTGACGTACATGCCCAAGAACCTGTTGAGCAGGCCTGCGACCAAGCCTTCCAACATGGCGGAGGTGCGGTGCCGTAACCCTGGCAAGGGAGGTCAAGTATGTCTCAGCCTGGATCTTTTCGCGGATTCATGGGCAGCTTGGGCCCTTGGGAGGCGGTTCGTAAAGAGGAAATTTCTAGCGGTCGGTTCGATGCAAGTCGGTAGACGTTCGTCGTAGCAGGAAAAAGGCCGAGTCGTAACAGTCACGTCACGTTAAATGCGATCCGTTTTTTTTTTCCTGTTGGAGTTGCGTGTGGTCGCTGGTCGGATAATCGTATGGACGAGGTGTTCGGTGTGTACGTCAATGCATTCGACCTCGCAACAAGACGTTTCGCAGTTTTATTACAATAGTGTCGCGCGTACGTATTGGATTAATCGGAAATAGATGTGCGCCGAGTTGGGTATTGGCGTTGGGAGAGACGAAGCGTGCTGGGCACCGAATGCGGAAAATAATAATACGTGCTGTTGCGTTGGTGTGGTGGGTTAGAATTGGGCACAAATGCAGTCAAGGGGAACTAGCGAACCTGGCCCTGGATGGATAGAGAGAGGTCGAAGGCAGTTAACTACCTGAGGTTACGAATGTGCCGTGCCTCGTATGGGCGATGGATTTAGAGGAGAGAAGAAGATCAGATCAGAACGGAGATGACAGAACGGTAATGGGTAAGAACTGTCGACGTCAACAAAAGGGGAAGCTCCAATGGGCATCCCTCCTCCGTTTTACGGGCGGGTGAATGATAAGATAGGGCCTTGAAGTACCATCGCTCCTTAGAATGGCAGTAACGGTACCTCAGGTAGCTGGAGACGAGACGGTGCAAGAGAACCGCCAAGGCAACACGACAATATTCCCCATACGGGTGACGCTATGGCCTACCAGACCACGAAAACCGGAATACTCGTATTCGTTCACGATCGGGGTGGATCGATAACCGTCTCCCCTCTGACTAATCTCATAATCTGGGGATGGAGGTGTGACTCTAGCAAACATGGGGCGTGTGTTGACGGGGACAGCTCTGTACAATTACGTCACCGGTCCCTTGCACCTCCCCATAGCTTATACCTACCTGCCCCTCTCCATCCAACACCTACACAGCATGGCCATCCCTAAGATCTGAAAGATGACAAAGGTCCGTTTCCGAGGGGATTCGGGATATAAAATGTAAAATGACGATAAGGTGATGTTTCTGTCCCACATGACCCATAAGCTCTTCTTAATACATAGGCCATTCATCGCCCAATGTCACTGCTGGCCTGCCATGCCTCGCTCTAAACCTCCCACATACTGTAATCTTTCCCCTTCCACTCTCACTTACACAGACGGGTGACAATCCGGCCATTTGTTATTCAGCGTAACGCAAACGTATCTCTCGTTTATATACTCACGGATACCGCTCTGATTGTCCTGGTGGAATCATCATATTCAGAAGACCGGTCACCTAGCATCTATCGCCATCTTTCACCTGTTGTGGTTTAGGCAACTCAATAGTGAGCCAGACTCGATTGTCCGAGGCCAACAAGGAGCGCATTCCCACGCCATATTAATATTCTAATCACAATGATCCGAGGTGCGAGACCACTCCTTCGTCTTCGCCCTGGGACGCAAAGGCTGCAACATCTCTCAGCTCAGCTCTCGTCTACTTCCTCGGCCAGGAACTTCGTCGTTCAATCACACCAAAGACTCTCCGCCATTCTTTCATCCCAAGTCCGTTTACCCGGCAGCGTTTCTGCCAAGGCGGCCTATTCCAAGGGGCCTTATGAAAAGATTGACCGCGAAGCCGAGAAAGAGCTGGCCAAGCAGAAGTTCAAAGCCGCCCCGGACGATGTGCCCTCGACATCGACCACTCGTTCAGCCTCCGCCACGAAAATCGGCGGAGAATCCCAGACTATGAACAAGGATCTTCAACATGATATTGTATGTTGACTCATTTGGCCCCTGATCACCCAGTCCCACTAGCTTCTGACTCCAGCGATGCTAATTTTCAAACACAAAAAAGAACGTCGTCAAAGACACACTCCAGATGAGCGACGTTCCAACTGCTCCATACGCACTGGGCCTCGCCGGCACGCTGCCGTACCTCGCCACGTCCATGGGGACCGTCTACCTGAGTTGGAGTCTAAATACCAATTGGCCCTCAGGCCACGCCATCCTCGATAGTATCCTTATGAACCACAAAGACGCCCAACAATGGCTTGCTCTCCTCGAACCCATTCAGCTGGGCTATGGCGCTCTGCTTATTTCTTTCCTCGGCGCCATCCACTGGGTACGCCTACACGTCTAAGCCGTCATTTTTCTTCCTCTTCTCTTTCGTTCCCCCGTGTTTTCACAAGAATGACATAACGCTTATCATTATCACAGGGCATGGAGATCGTCACCAAAACAACTTCGCCATCCAGAACCAAGTTTCGGTATGGCATCGGTGTCCTCGCTCCGATCGTGGCCTGGCCCACCCTCCTCATGCCCGTCGAAGCCGCACTCATCACCCAGTTCGTCGCCTTCACTGCCCTCTACGGCGCCGACACCCGCGCCACAGCCCGTGGCTGGGCCCCGCCATGGTACGGCCGCTATCGCTTCATCTTGACAGCCGTCGTCGGCGCAGCGCTCTTTGTCAGCCTCGTCGGCCGCGCAAAGATTGGCTCTGCCGCTCCGCGCTTGGCCGAAGGTTTCCACGAGAGCATGGATAAGAAAAAGGCCGAACCCTACTCTGCGAAATGGGCCGAACTCAACGAGCAAGAGAAGGTGAAGCAGAGGAAGGCCAGGGAGGAAGAGGAGAAGAGGCAGAAGGAGGAGGAAGAGGCTGAGAAGAAGAGGGAGCAGCAACAAGACGCCGAGAAGGAGGAGGGTTCAAAAAAGGATGGGGGGGATAATTAAGAGAAGGAAGTGTAGTCGGTTATCCTGTTTTTATTCCTTAACTCCCAACGGCGCCTCCGATCCACTAAAGGACTGGACGGGCACCGCGTCATGTACTATTCTAATCAATAAAAATGAATAAAGAACGGGATGGCACTTCGGATGGTCGGTAACCAGATGTAAGCGGGTAAGATGTGGAAAGACACAACACCGGAAGTCTGGACCGCAAACGATGAAACTGCCCGGAGTGTCCAATAGTGGTGGGATGAGTAAAAATCCGACGGAATGACAATTTGGCACATTCCGATAATGACAACTATCACGTGGTCTTTGAAGTGATTCCAGAGCGCTGTATTAGGCTAGCTAGCGAGCACGGTGGGCTGCCAGCCTGCGGCGCGGCATGGTACACAAAACCACCACGGCTCTTCGCGCTGTGTAAGATACACAATCATACTAAACGGCACCGCCGTACTTCGTAGACCGAATATAACCTCCGCTTCGGACCAGACTGGCTCAATCATCGCCGCCAGGCGCTGCACCGACCAACCGACCTCGTTCTGCCGCGAGACAGAACGCGAAAGGAGATGAAAACCGCGGAAATGAGCCCCCCTCTCGACCTCAGACTTGGGTCCTCTTGGGGGTTGGGTGTCTATTGTAAAACCAAAAGATAAAAAAGGGGCCTGCTGACCAGAGCACAAAAGTGCCACGCTTTGAGATAGATGTCACGCCAGACCCATAATGCTGTGTCATATACCGTCCGTCCCTAGTGGAACAGTACCCGTCTATAATGATGACCGCCCGAGACCATGCAATCAAAATCAAATAAGAAGCAACGCTGGGGTTCACAATGCAGCGGAAATCAATGCTGAAGAAAGGACTTTCGGTACGTGGTAGGCGGAAAGAACGAGGCTAAGAGAACGAGGCTAATCGGAGGTGGCTCGGCTTGCGAGGGTCGGGCAGCGACAGGAAAGGAGGATGCGATGGATCGAGGTATGGAAGTGAAGGAATTGCCGCTGGGTATCGTCGAAGGGAGGGTATTTTCGTATTGATGAGAAATGAGGGGAGACCGATTAGTAGGCCGATGTCGTCGGAGTGGCTACGTGTGACGAGAGGATCAGAACAAGGGGTCCTTCATGATTTGGTCTTCGAGCTGTGGGAGTTTCGGTCCCGGTGACGGGGTTGGTAGGGTAGATGGTGATGATGGGACGAGTAATGTTTCCGAACCTATTCGCAGGAAAATCAAGATATTAGTTCCATGGCCGACGACGGCAATCATGACAGTTGAGAGTAGATTGAGAGTCCCGGGGAAAAAGGGATAGGGAGGAATGCAGCGCCGTAACATACCCTCTGCCGACCACGTCGTTCCTCTTCGTCGGACGACGACGAACCATTGCTCAGACGCTTGCGCTCCTCCTCGTACCATTCACTCAGCGACTTGCCACCAAATTGAAGGTCATCGTCGTCAATCTCCGTGGCCTCGATCCAGGTATCCGAGTCTAGCTCGATATGGCGAATGGTAGAATTCGTATCGGGATGGGAATAATGAGATTTCTGGTCTGAGGACCTAGCAGCCATGGTGCCGATCGGGGTTTCGCAATGTTTTGTTTGTTGAAGTTGAGAAGGAAATCGTGGGCGCTGGGTTGATAAAAAAAAAGAAGGAGCGCGGCTCCGTTTCTAACGAAAGCGAGTTCTTGGGCCGAGTCTGGTCGTACGAACGGTCGAGTGGCACGATGGTGCTTTGGCGCGAATGCAAGGTGTTAAAATGGAGATGGAGGGTTGTCAAGTAATGGTAGAGGACGAAGCTGGAGAAGATGGTGGGGATATCCGGACCGGCTGGAGTTTGTGGTGTAGAGTGGAAAAGTTGGAGGCGAACGGGTATTCAAGGTTTTCTTTTTTCTTTCTTTTTTTTGTGCTGCCGGGACTGGGTTATTGAGTTGGCGGGCTAAATGGTAATGGAGCCCGGCAAGACGATGTTGAATGGAAGAGCTGAGCGAGTCCTGGCAAAGAGGCGAAGACGTATGTGAAGGAGGGCCAGCCGGTGCGAAAATAAATGTGAAATATGGAGGGGCGAAGGGGTTGAAAGACGCCGAGTCGAGGGGGCGGCCAGCAAAATAAGGAGGAAATGGGAAGGAAGCTGGGAGTTTGTGAGCTGAGCCTCAGGCAGTAGGGGGAGGAGGGCTTATCTACAACGTACAAGGATCGTACAGGCTGAGCCATGCCGAAAAAAAGTGGGAATGTACCTTGGGTGGCCTCTTGGCCCACTGTGGTTGCGACCGTTGGTTGGGGGAGGTAGTAGACCCCTGTGTGAATCATTTTGAACCCCCTATCGATTCCGCGGGGTGCCGTGGCATGTGGGTTCAAATTCATTGTACTTGTACATCGATCGATACGATACTTCGTATGCCGTACGTACACTTCGTAGAAAGGGGAAAGGTACCGACGGAGCACCCTTTTTTTGCTTTTTTTCCAAACTCGAGCGTAAAAACAAGAAAGAATGTTAGCCTCGAGAGACATTCGTGTAGTATAATTCGTTACTAGACTAGTATCTATTTTTGAATCGGGTCACCGCACGTTTCTGGCAGTTTGCGCCGTTGCGGCGCGTTGCCTATTTCTTCCTCTCAAGCCTCTAGATTGTGATTCTGTCCTACCACTTTCGTATGTAGTGCTGAGACGGCTGACTATTTATTACTCACTTGGTTTCCATCGCTGGGCCGATATTGATGATATTCGTCATGGACAAATCCAGCCACTCGGTAGTGACTCGACTCAACGTGTTATCTCTCCTCCATGTTCTCGATTTCGCTACGTTGTATGTGTGCCGCTGACCCATCGTTACATTTTTGACAAGGAACCGAAGGCACTAGCCGCCCTCAATCTTCGGCTCGATGCTCCCCGCAAATTTCCATGCTTGGGCCTTCCATCGAAATAAATGATCCTCCGTTTTGTTCCAGTGGCGTGTATAGTAGTCTTGGCTTGGACCAAGCCAGCTAACGCTTTCGCCTCGCCTCCCTTTTTGCCGTCCTCGAGGCCCGCGAGATCCTAAACATGACCGATTCTGCTTCCCGTTTGGGAAAATGATATGCGCCGTGTGAGGAGATCTCACGTATCGCAGTTCCGGTCAGATTTGACGCCGCCGCTTCACCGGGCTTGGCACGGCGGGGACGTACACTAGGTACAACGTACACCAATCCGAAACCCCGAAGATCGTGCGCTCTCCCAGGGGGGAAACCGGTCATACCCATCATATTATTGGGAATTCGCTTTACTTTTTTTCCGAGTGACTGTATCTTGCACAGGAGACCACGAGGGAGTCAACGATTACGAGGTGGCTCACATCATTATTCTATCTCTTCTCGCTTATTCCAGACTGCAGCCCTTCCGTTGGGCGCAGCTGACGATCGCCCGATCGCGACCACTGCGAATTTCTCGGCGCTTGGGGCACAGTGGCTGGTTGCTTATTTTGGCGGTTTGACGTGGTTCTCCGCCCACCAGTCGATATATTGTACCGTTGGGAGTTAAAAGAGACTATGTCGTATACAGTACGGAGTACAACGTACGTAACGACTCGGCAAACAAGCGGGGAATGATTGCAATAAGCTAGATCCCCATACAATCCACTTGCCCGCTTCGCATGATGGGCGGCAATCTCCTTCCGTCGCCCGACGCGCTACAACTACACACGGTTGTGGAACTCCGTCTATCAGCCCTGACTGTGCGAAGCTCCTTGTGCAACCTGATGGACGTGGACAAAAACATCTGGCTCATTAGACAGTCGAAACATGGTTTTGACATGATTTTGATCTTCCCGTTTCGAGATGGCTTTCCAGACATCCTGGGAGTGCGTTGCATGCTTATCCGTTTTTGCTGACCGAGGATGGACTCCGTTCTCCCCTTTTTTTACCGAATCGTGGGGTGGGTGCCATGTGGCCCGTGGCTCGCTAAACGGGGGTTCGGTGGGGTTTCGATAATGAACCCCCCAGCTTTGGGGCAACACTCTGGAGTCGGTGGGTGCTTCCGGGAATTTCCGGGATACAGCGCAGCGGATTTTACGTTCTGGACGTTAAAAAGGATAGCCATTGCCATTTTCATCTTTATCATTCTACGAATCCATTTCCAAGGTAGTTATTACCTGATATTCCTTATTGCCGGTTCGAGAAGGCCAAGCCAAGGTACGAGGGGGGTTCTTGGCGCCCGGACTTGTCCGATTTGAACCTTTATTTGCACCCCCTAGTTACCAGGAACATTTTGGCCCAGGTTTTTAATGATGCATAGAAGGGCACGGGTGGCGGACACGCACATTTTCCCGAAAGATCAGCCCTTGTCTGACCATCCCACCGCGGCCAACCTTGGATGACTCCCGCCATCATACTAATCTATGAAAACGGCCACTTGTCAACGCGCTCGATGGGCTCGTATAGCCACGCGACCTAGATCAAGTATTGATAAGTGCACGTCGGGCAAGATGGAAAGCAGGGCATTCCATGTGTGATTCATAGGCGGAGGAATGGATGACCGACCGTTGAGGTGGGCGTTACGCAGCACGGTAAGCCCCTTCGACTTGCATAGTCATCGTGGCCATATCACCCAACCTACTTTGTGGTCGATCCTCACCGCCTTTGCCCAATCCCGCATTGCAATACGATCAATGTACTGAAGACTGACGACGCCTCCTTTTTCCTGGGCCAGAACAAAGTTCAAGAATCAGAGATTTTACCCCTCTTGAATTTTTCCCCTCTTAGATTTTCCCCTCTCCCCCTGCCAACTCGCCCAGCCCAGGAAACCTGGGTACGGTCGCAAAGCAACAGGTCATTACGGCCGAGTGGCTCAGCCCTATGCGTGCATGACGTCACATTTCAGACAACGCAACCTTCAAATCGTCCTGATTGTATTTCTGAGAAACCACGATTTTTTTTTCCCGTATTTCTCATTTCCTGCTCCTTTTCTGACACGATTTTCACAAGGTACACAATATCTCTTTCTCACATACTCCAAGTGAACCCCCCTTCTTTTTCCTGGATCTTAGGCACAGAGACGCACGAGTCTCGATGTGCTGACAGCTTGTCGTCCGAAAGTGACATCATCCCGGCGCGTTCTTCGTGTCGGATGTAGATGCCCCGAGATTCAGGATTTTCCTGACCCAACCCGTCGGGTCTCGCGGGGCGTTGCAGCAGATCCAAGATGTGATCTAGGGGTTGTTCGCCTGACGACTCTGCCTCGGTAATACCTCCCGTCCCGTGGCTTGAAAAATGCCCAAAGAGTCAACTGATTATACCCTCGATCCCCGCTCGTTCAATCACATCAATTCTTTACGCCGTCAAAACGCTGTATGTGATACTAAACCCCGGCGCATTGGACCTACCGTTCAGGCGGTCAGGATCCTCGACGTCATCAAGCATGACCACTGCGTCGCCAATGGAGATTTCGAGAAATTGAGAATATCGCCAAGTCAAGGGACTTGAACAAGACCAAAGGAAAGCAGTTCTTGACCTATTTCGACATGATATAGCTCGTGGTTGAATCTAATCTGTATTCTAACTTCCAACTTTATGCTCAGTCAAACAAGAGCTCGGACAACCGCCCTTTAGCCTCAGTTGGGTCCCAGTCGACAATGCGCCTTTCCTTGGACTCGCTCATCTTTCTCCTCACAAACGGCTCCATAGCTGCTCTCTCTTCTTCACTCAGCAGGTGTACTCTCGTCTTCCACAGATCATCCTTAAGAACGCCGCTTTCTCGATCGCCGAAGAATCTCTCATCCAGGAATTTCCAGTACATAGTGTCAAACGCCCAGCTTTTCCTAGCCGCATAACTGAGGAAAAACCGCCCCGTTTCCCAGCTTTCTCGCATATATGTGGATAAGGGTGCCGGTAGAGGGCTTGGCTCTGTCATTTCTGCTTCTGCCTTTTCCATAGCCGAGAGCCACGTCTTCAAGCGCATATCGTACGTTTCTCTCCAATCGTCGATATCAGGGGACCACATCTCGGCCGTCTCGATAAGGAGCCACCATGGTGGGTCAAGGATGAACTGCGTAGGTCCGACGTACGTATATTCCCAGTCTATGAGGGCAGCTATCTCATCAGAGTCGGTGAGGAGTATGTTTCCTGCCCGAAAATCGTCGCCCCAGAGCCGGAAAGCATCAGAGGAGGAAGGGGCTGGGGAGAGCGTGGAAGCTGAAATCTTGGATGACTGGGCGGACCAGGTATCATCGGCGAATCCAAAACAAGAGAGCCGACCTTGTTTGGCTAACCTGCGGAAGATTTGGCGTGCCACGAACTTGTTCCGGCAATCGTCCTCGGAAGTGACTAGGTCATTATGTTGGAAGATGAGCTGTGCAATATGCATGTCTGCCAAGGCGGTATACCATTCATCTGCCGTCTGATACGTCTTTCCCTGCGGCGGGAGAACACTGCGCGGAATATTCGCGAGTCGAATCATGTCGGTCATGTTATGGGTTATCGGCCTGCTAGCCACCTCATAGGTGCCGTTGGCCTCGACCAAAGATCCAATCTTTGGGAAAGTCATCCGGTAAAGCTGCAGCAGACAGCGTGCTATCCTGCCCCAGATGGCCTCTAGGGTGGACTCGGAAACGCTAGGATCCAGAACGTGAGGCGCTGAAGGGTCCTCGCTGGGCCGGGTCAGCCTCGCTGAGACGCTCCCGCAATTTTCGACGTGTTCCATGATCACGAAAGGACCAACCGGTGAATTGTCGCCATAAAAGAGATGTCGGGGGATAGGCAACGATGTGTGTTTCGCAATACAAGCTGCCGTGGCGGCTTCGTGGATGGTCTTCTCCTGTGGAAACTGAACGAGGCTCGGGCAGGGCAGCCGAACCATGATATCCGGAGACGTTCCCTCGAGGCGTATCCTGTAGAGGATGTTGAAGCCACCGAAGATCAAAGGTGAAATCAAGGTTGCGGACCGTCCCGATTTCTCTTCCGCCAGTTCCTCTACTTTGCGACAAGTGGTTTTGAGTCGCAGCTGCTTCTGTCCCTTATCGGAGTCCTCGTCATTCTTATCCCAGACGAGGTTATCGAGTTCTTCTTGGCCATCGTACATGATCGTTCCGAGATGCGTTGCCGCAGAGACGGCGGCTCGAAGACCAGAAGTGATGCGGAAAGAGAGCAGGAGTGATCGGGAACGAGAACAGGTTGTAAATTACAAGTTGAATTCTCGGCGTGCAGGTGGTTCCTGGTCCGTTGAGTACCTAATTCGTATCCCTCAACGTAGGGGATCTCTATCTAAAGCATAGGTAGGACGCGATGAGTACACGAATGAAGCGCGACGAGTACTTCGTACGCTGTGTTACGCGCCGCTGTCGCACAGACCACGAGGAGGATCGCCGGGGATTAGCTTAGCTTCGGCAGGCGGAACAACTAGCTCCCGATCAGCAGATAGTACATGTATCCACAGCGGGGAAAACTGCTTTAAGGTCAGCATCTTGAACAGCTTCTATCATTCAAAACCCTGAATTTTCCGTTGTTCGATCACACTAATATGTTACGTGGTAAAAACGGTCAAAACGCTGCATACGTCAACAGACGAGTCATACAGCCATGGATCCATGTATTGAAGTCATGGAACACGACGGACAGTGGGGCGTTGGACGCGAATTGAGCTTTCTGTGAGCCTAGACCACGGGCTGCCGGTCCCGGTGTTGATAACCATTCCATGTCGCCGTGACTCCGATGGTGAGTCGTGAACTGTGGGGCCTTTGTCTCCGTGTCTCGGGCTCCGGTCCCAGCTTATTGCGCATCCAGAACGGGCCGACTGCGGTCTGCTGTCTGCTGTCTGTTGTCATGGGAAAGAGGATGAGATGGGATACAACGGCGCCGGGTACCTTGGCTTCGCACTCTATGATACATTCTGGCGAGTTATCGCCAGTATTAACTAACTAAATCACCGCCGCACCTTTTTGTGGTGATGGGTGGAAGAACCGAGTCTCACCGAGCGGGTTGGCCCGGTGTGGTCGGCTAGACCGGCTTATGGTTTTTTTTTTTTTTTTTTTTTTATACGAAAATTGGTTGACATCACGAGGGCCGACTTGGGTTTACAGTGGACCCTCCCGGAATTCGGAAGCCATCTGCCGAGGTCCGGCGCCCCACTGTAACTCCGAAGCAGCCGGTTCAAGTCCTTCGGCTGCGGGATTGTGTCTAGGTACGTACAACGTACAGGCATTCGTGATACTTCGTACAATGCTTGTGGTCAGGTTCACCAAAGTCCAGCAACCTGCTATCACCACCTTTCTTATTATGGCGTTGATTCGCAGTTATAAGTGGTCAGTTGACGGTGAGACGAGCTGCATGTCTCATCCAGCCACACACACTGTCACATAAGCAACAACACACAACACACACCGCATCTCGCTCCCGCGCACCATGGACACTTTGGCACTTGTCGTCTCATCGCTCGCTCACCCTACCCATGCGCTCGGACGGCGGCCAGGTCGTTATCTGACTAAATGACGTCTCATCATCTGAAATGTTACCCCATAATTCAAGCCTTTCCTCCTGAGAAAGCTCCCGGAGCTGATGTCATGTCCACAAACTGTCTCACGAGGGTCCTGCTGATCCTGCCGATCCTGCTTGCGTTCCCTTGCCTTCCCGCCAGGGCCGCACTCAACTTTCTTTTTCTCGTGTACGTTGTACTGAGCCGCTACCCGCTACTCGAGGCAACCTTGGCACACGATATTTGGTTCGCGATTGCTTTCTCCCATTTCTCTGCTGTTTGTCCGTGGAGATGCGGAAATGTTCAAGTATTCTGTTTTCTTTCCCTGTTTCCCTTCCTCTCCCCCCTTTGTCCCGCTGTCAAGCCACCGCCATTAGCGGATGCGGGCGACGACGTGTAACGGTGTAATTCACTACGTAATTAATCAGTGCAGGGTAGCATGGTAGGACGGCAGAGTCGTAGCTGACTCGACTACCGGCATAATCTCATGATGATCCCAGGATCGCTTCCCCACCACCACTCCCACCACCCTTTACGACAGCGGGATCCACCTTGCATCGCATCCCAATGCTTTTTTCTTGGACAGCACGTCGGACACGTCAATGCAACGGGGTCTGGACTGGACACACTTGAGACCCTACCCGCCGCTAAGGAGTCGCGTCACTAAGCATTACCCTAGCGTTAGGTACCATCGCACATCCCGCGGCTTGGTTTGGGTCAGTGGCTCCGCAGTGTCTCCATATTATTTTACCGGCCTCGTTACTTACGCGGACATCGGAGATACTGCTTTGTGATCGACGCAATGCCGATTTCGTCGTACGTCTTATTTATACCCGTGGCCCTTTCTCCAACCTTGATCCTGTATTCGTATATAAGTACTCCCACCCGCCCCTCCTCCTTTTTCCTGGGCATGCATTTGCTTGGTCCAACGTCAGTCCTCAACACCGATAGGTATGCCATAGCTAGCTTATATGTGGATAAACTCCACGTCATTTCGGTCTTGATCTACACCACACTACCTTAGGCTATACCTTAAATCTTATCATCGTTATCAAGAGATACTACCGTTAGAAACATGTCGCGAAACACATCCACCATGGTACCCTCTCGGGCCTCTCGGGCCTCTCCGGCCCCGTCCTGGTCCGATAGCGACAGCGAATTCGACGACCTCATCACACCATGTCCCTCCGATGATGGTATTTCCGAGACGGCAACGGCCGAGGATACGGCGATAGATGATCATCATCACGGGCCGCCTTCACATTCCCGCTTCACCGGCCCACCCACCCCGATCCACGATCGCTTCCGGCCCTGCTCCACCAATCCCGCCGTCGACGTCCACCGCTTATGGGCCGTGATGCTGGCGCTACAGCGACGGTATCAATGCTACAAATCGACCCGGATGCGCATCGCTGCCGACAGTGATGTCCAGGAGGCCAGCGAGTTGATGCGTACGTGCCCCGTACCCACCCAGTTCCCCTTGCTGATGAGACATTCTGGCGAGACTTACACACGGAAACAGCGTCGAGAGCATGCATCGACTATCTGAATGAGTCCATCGAGTTCCTTCCCGAGGAGGGCTGGAAGATGTTGGAGCCGTATATCGTACGAGGCACCGGGTCTCGCTCCAAGTTGGGAATGCAGCGCTCCTCGTAACTTTGTCTTTGGGCGGCGTACGGTAAATGTCAGACGGGGACCTTTTTTTTTTTTCTGGTGATATTCCACTTTCTTTGTTTTTCTCGGATGGAGTTTATGGCGGAAACCCTCAAAAGCAAGAATGATACCCCCTGGAAGATTGTCTTCTACAGGAGACATGCATTTTCTTTTCTGGCTTCTCTTACACAGACAGCTTAGTATACCGCATCGCCTTATACCAAGCCAATTTCTTCGACATGGTCTTTTTCTGCTTCGTCTTACGTTGATGACAGCGGTAAGGATCGAGGCATGTTTTCGGGCTTCCCGCCGTTGTAATGTCCGGGCGGGAGGGGATAGCAATGCGAACATGTCGTCAATCGAGTGCTGCCACAAACCGTCCAGGCCACCCCAGGGCCCAGGGCTACCCTAGAGATTACTCCCATGGAAGTTGATAGTTCAGTTCAGTCCATTATCGGTTCCGGTTGTTTGGTATGAAGCACTGAGGGCATGCAGGAGCTTTCCTCTGGTCTACACCCTACCCTGACTGCCTTCTCTTCGGTCTCTTTCCCTCATCAGATTCAGGAAACAACGTACGTACCTGGAGTGATCTCTTGCAGGTTGATAACGCCAGACTGTCCATCGGGTGCCTCTACAGTCACCACCTGCCTGGGATAAGTCTGGCCATCAACCATAGCCTGGTAAAGCCAGGTTTCGCAAGAGGTACGTTAAAGTCTACGTACGACGGTAGCTGATCGATGGCCGAGCAGACCCGCGTGAAATGGGCTGGCATCCAAGTGGTGTACATATTGATCGTGAAGCGGTATGCAGCCCACCGATTCCTACCGCCTTATTCGGTAAAATCGAATCTACGAATGGTGTGTCGATAGTACTGTACGTCCTGGATAGTGCCCGTATATTCGCGTAGACAGGTGGTCGTGGGAGAGGAAGAAGGCCAGGATCTGGCGATCGAGTTCCTTCTCGCGGCCTACAAACCGCAAAGCTCGACAATGACCCGGACGGCAAGAGGCATGCTATGGGCATTCTGGCGATAGGCAACGTCTAGGGCCGCGGCTGTTTGGGGGGAGAGGCTAGACCGTGGTATGTAGGTGGTGTTTCGAGAAGCGACGGTGGTGGACTTGCTGCGCTGGGAGTTGGGTTCGACTTGTGTCGGCGCGTTCTTGTCCTGGCGTGTATGTCATTGTGATGAAAGAAGGGGAGAACGAGGCTTCAAGGCTGGAGCGTCGTGAGGAGACGAAGATGATGTAGTTGTTGGTGGGAGAACTAGCGGTTGTGTTCTTGGGTCCAAAGCGTATTCGGCCTGCCAGGACGGCCGCAGCTGGTCCACCACCTTATTCTAACATTGCATATTCGTACATAGCCGAAAGACAGGCCACCTTGTGGGCATCGCAAGCAGGCATTGTCGCGGGTTTTGGGAGCGAAAACGCGACCGTCGGCAAACACACCGATGAGAGGGGACTCTGGTCATGCACGATGTGCCGGTTGGTTCGGGTGCGGAATAACATGCAGCCGAATGGTGGACCATCCGATAAGACCCTGCAGATAAGAACACCCGATAAAGCGCCGAGGGCCTTCGTTATCTTATCTGTCGTCCCAGATGACGATGCGACAACTCGTCTGGACGCCTCTCCATCTCGTTGGTCTCCCAAAACCCGTCGACCTGCTCAACCGCCCAGCCAGCCGCCTGATCCAGGAACAGTAGCGGAGTAGTCGACAGACGTTGGAGGAGCGAGATTTATGCGATTTATTCCGGAATTATCTGTTTCTTCCGTCTGTTATCTTCACCTTCGATCGGCGCGCTCTCTGGTTGATGACATTGGGTGCCCGATCTGATACAGGCGACTCTACTCTGCTTCTACCGTTCTTACATTATCTGCAGCTACTTTGCAGTCACCGCGAGTCTTTGGCCTCATCTCAACCTCCCGCAGCCCGCCAGCTTCGCCCATCACAGCCTCATGTCGAGGTGGTAGCGGCGTTTGCTTTACAGAGGGCTCGCCAGCCTAAACTTCCGACCCCGACTGCGACGGTTTACGAACGAGCTCATAAGTTCAACGAACAAGAAAAATATGGAGCGCCTAAAGAGAGTGTTTCGGCCAAAGCCGAAGCAGCCAGACTACCAATCCGTCTCCGCCAGCGACAATGTCACGGCGATGGAGTGCTCGTCCCTACTGCAAGACGACAAGGATGTAGCGCCGTTCTCGTGGATAGAATACGGCATCTTTGCTCTCTTGGGCATGGCCATGCTGTGGGCCTGGTACGTCGCTGTCCCCTGGGCGCTTCCTTCTGGCGCACAATATTCTCGCCAGCATGGGCTAATGTGTTCGTCCTGTGTAGGAACATGTTCCTCGCCGCTACGCCGTACTTCCAACTGCGCTTCCAGGACGACGTCTGGATCTCGCAAAACTTCCAATCGGCCATCCTGACCATCTCGACCCTGACGAACCTGTGCGCCGTGTTCATCCTCACCAACATCCAGGAGACGGCGTCGTACCCGTTCCGCATCAACCTGGCCCTGGTCATCAACGTCGTCGTCTTCCTCCTCCTCACCACCTCCACCTCGGCCTTCCTCTACGTCTCGTCCCTGCAATACTTCATCTTCATCCTCGCCATGGTCGCCTGCGCGTCCTGGGGCGCCGGGCTGATCCAGAACGGCGCCTTCGCCTTCGCCGCCTCCTTCGGACGGTCGGAGTACATGCAGGCCGTCATGGCCGGCCAGGGCGTCGCCGGCGTGCTGCCGCCCCTGGCCCAGATCTTCAGCGTCCTCGCCGTGCCAGCCTCCCACGCCCCGAATGATCCCGAGCAGGAAGCGTCGGGCGACGGGGACGACCGCGCCGGAGGGAGCGGCGGCGGCTCCACCTCGGCCCTGATCTACTTCCTCACCGCCGTCGTCGTCTCCCTCGTCACCCTGGCGGCGTTCATCCCTCTCGTCCGCCGGCACGTCCGCGCAGCCGAGGCGCGCGCCATGGCCGCCTCCGTCGGGAGCGTCGACAGCGGAGCCGAGCCCCATCGCCGCCGCGCCGTGTCCCCCCTCACGCTCCTGCGGAAGCTGCACTGGCTCGCCGCGGCCGTCGCAGTTTGCTTCGCGGCGTCCATGTTCTTCCCCGTCTTCACGGGCAAGATCTTCTCGCTCCGGTACATGCCGCGGGACGACGACGACGACGACGCAGCTACGTCGGTGCCGCGCCTTTTCCAACCCGCCGCCTTCATCCCGCTCGCCTTCTTCGTGTGGAACCTGGGCGACCTTTCGGGCCGCATGGCCACGTCGCTTCCCTTTTCGCTGCGCTCCCGTCCCCCCTTGCTCTTTGCCGTCGCTGTCGCGCGCCTGGCGTGGCTGCCCATGTACCTCCTGTGCAACATTGGCGGTCGCGGCGCCGCTGTGCCGAGCGACCTGTTTTACCTTGTCGTGGTGCAGTTTGTCTTTGGGCTGACGAACGGTTGGCTTGGCGCTAGCTGCATGATGGCCGGCGCCGAGTGGGTGGATGACGGTGAACGCGAGGCGGCCGGTGGGTTCATGGGGTTGTGTCTTGTGGCTGGTCTTAGCCTGGGTAGCATCTTGAGCTTTTCCGTGGCGAACATTTGAGATGTAGTTGGGAGTGGGTGTGTATCGTGGGTATGGGTTGCATCTTTCGAAGATGTCGCGCGTTGGAATGTATTCTAATGACATGATGATGAGATAGAGTAAGAGCATGAACGTGGTTTTCTTTCAAGCTTTGGGCTCTCGTCGATGTTACTAGGCGTCAAGTGCGAAGCATCTGGACGACATTGGGAGGATCTCGGAATAATCTATCGCACCCATCTCACTCCTGTTGATAGATGTGGCCAGTATGTCTTTATGCCTTGAAATGCCTTGGTAGCATCTGAGACTCCCGTACAAAGACTCGGAAGCGATTGTGGCGCTCGGGCGACATGTACGATGCTAGCACTCATTACTGATATGCCATGTCTGATCTGAATACGAGGACACCGAGACGACGAATTGAATCGAGTCGCACGAAATCTGACGTAAGTTGTCCGACCGCTATGAGATCTGGTATCTACTAAGTAAGGCACGCAATGCAACCCCAAGTCTAACCGTCTACTCAAGATACGGTACGCCCAACGCCGACACATCCTTCAATCTCGCCAGATCCACGGGAACGGCATCAAAGTCCGGCATGGAGCCCGCCTCTCGCACCTCTTTCAAGTAACAGCGAGGCCACACCATCTCGCCCGGTCCAGGCCGAGCCTGCTGCTTCCCCTCGTACCAACCCCCCTCGACCAGTCGCCGCTCCATATCCTGCCACCGGGGAACCTTGGTCGGCACCTTCCTGTCGAGATCGGCAAACTTAAAGTCCAACATGCACAGGGAACCGTCCGGGCGAGCCTCGTAGCGGAGGAACAGGGAACAGTCGCGCAGGGTCATGGACAGGAGGAGGTCCGGGTCCGGGTGATCCCGGGACGAGGCCCAGAAGGCGTCGGCGCAACCGGGCCCGGCGAGACGGTTCTGCAGGTTGCGGAGGTGGGGCAGGAGGTGGTGCCTGCGGATGGACCAGAAGAGGAAATGGCTGTCGCACGGGTCTTGGTGGCGGAAGATGCGCTCGGCGTGGGCTTTCCAGCCGTCGGCGTTGTCGTTGTCGTCCTCAGCCTTTATTGCATGCGGCTTCTTCTCGGCGTGGCCGTTGCTGGCGTGGTTCCCGTTCGGGGCACGGGTTCTGTGGCCGCCGTTCAGGTTCGTCGCGTGGCTCATGTGGATTGCGGGGTCGAGCGCTGGGCCGGGCCCGGCGACGAGGCGCAGGGGACAGCCGTACTTTGCCGGGTCGGATTTGGAGGGTTTTTGGCCGTCGGGCGCTTCGGTGAAGCGCTGGGCGGCGATGGCGCAGTTCCGACAGAGGACGGCGGTGGGCGGTGCGGCAGGGGACTGGGCGAGCCACTTGGGTTTGATCTCGGCGAAGCGCTCGAATGGCCCGCGGGGTCGCATGTCCTCGGTCAACATGTGCCAGCCTGGCGGGCCGACGCGGGTGCCGACGAACTTGCGTCTGCGGGCGGGAAGGTGCGGGTGGGGGAGAGGACGGTGCTGGGCAGAGGCGGCCTGGTTCTCGTCCATGTGGGTGAGGAGGACGTTGCACTCGTCGATGATGTCCTGGCGCAGGTGGATGAGCTTCTGGTCGACGAAGAGGGAGCGCTGGTTGTCAAAGGCGGGAAGGACGGCGTTTTCGAAATATGCGAGCTGCTCCTTGGCGGTGTAGCGGCTGTCTGCGCCATCGGAGAGGTCTTTGAGGATTCGAAGAAGGTAACCCTCTACGAAGACGGGCGCCACGATTTGAGTCAGCTCGGCACTTGGGAACTGGGAGGAGGTGAGGGAAAGTGTGCGTCACTACTTACGGCAGAGCTGACGGAGCTCTCGCGTGAACGAGTCGCCTCCCGCGTCGTCGACAAAGTGAACGGCCCATATGGTGTTGGCGGCGCCTTCACCGACAAACTCGAGCCACTTGTCGCCGAGCCGAAGGGCTTCTGGAGGTTTCTGGTGATGGGCCACGCTTTGAACGTGGTTGCCGTTCACTGCCATGGCTAGAAAGGAATAAGGAGGGTGATTTGCAGGGTGGTTTTCTGGCGAGGCCTTCAGGAAAGAGAGGGGTTTCTAGGTTGATGGAATCGGCTAGGGCGTCAACCGAGGAGAGGAAGGGAAAAGGTGATGAGAGAGGTGTAGGTGGTCGTCGCCGAGGGCATTGAGCTCGGATTTATACACCTCTATCGGTTAAAGATGTTTAGTGAGTCTTTTCCACGCAAGGCAGAGAAGAGAGTATTGATGAATAAGGATATAGGTTTGCAAAGTCATAAATTCGGGGTGTTAGGCAAAGATGAGGAAGCAAAAGGAAGGGCCGACGTGATTAAAGAGTCGAGACCCATGCCGGATGACGACAGTAAACCGGGGGTCGGCCGGTTTGGACCATCTACGCGATATAGACTGGCCAAGAACGGTCTAGGGGATCCAATCCATTAGGTATTGCATCCAAAGGGAAGAGAAAGCAGGGGAAGAGCGCCGTAATCCACCTCGTCGAGTCCGTGATGCGTCTCTGGATTTACTCAGGGTTCGGCCTCCGAGTGAGTACAGTTATGATTATGTCATCAGTCTTCAACTAGAGTTGGGCGTTGCCACTAATATATTCAGGAACATGAACTCTCTGGATGCCACATTGCGCCATGTGGACGCAGAAGCGCCATCTCAACGTCGAAGAGGAAAACCATCCAAGCTGTTCCTAGGGAATAGTACTGCGATATACTTCGTAGATCGGAACTGTATAGCGAAGTGCAGCGCCTTCAGGTCCTCGTTCCTAGTCCTACTTATCATGATAGGCGTTCCGGCGTTCTCTGACTTGGCGGTTTGAGGGACGCAAACACAGCCGTCGTCACGCACCTGACTGCTTATTGTCTCCCGGCCAGGCCCTTCATATCGAGTACTGTTCAGAGATACATGCGTGTTTCGCTCGAGATTCGCTGTTGTTGCTGTTGCCCCCGAGGAACCATACGGCAGCCGGTCTCTCGCTCAGCCGGGCTTCCGCAATCTGTCCGGGGATAGGTTCCACAGGCGCCGTCTTCTCAACCGGACAAACCAACGGCTGTATGATCAGTATGTCACGGAATGACACGAACAAACGAATGAAATGGATAAATGGATGATGGCCAGCCCAACTCAGCACGTAGATCCCCACCTCAGTGTCCACTGACGTCCATCTCCTCCCTCTTGGCTGACGACCCCCTCACGTCGCTCCTCCACCCTCACAGCCGTGATAGTATCGATCGGTGCGGGGGAAGCAGGGTGCGGCAACCATTCGTCAGTTCTCTATCAGTCGGCTCTTCGTCTGTTCGTCTCGTCTCGACACTCGGTAAGTAAAAGCCGGCCCTTCTGGCTATTTTTGGCCATCCATCCCTTTGCAAAGTGACAAGGTCCAGCATAAAACTGGTCATTCAGACGCGTCGCATTCGTTCATGCGAGTATATTGCGTGGTGGCCTATTGCATTCGTCTTTGTTATTTATGTCGCAGTTGAATTGGGGGCCATGTCTTGATGATGGGTCATCGGACACTTTCGTGTGACTTGGTTTTGACCTTGGTTGCCGGCCAAGTGCGCTCACTGTGCGATGTGTGGGGAACACGGTTGCCGATTATGTAACCGTTTTGTACCTGTACAACGTACGGATATGTACTCGGTAAGTATTGCCCGAGGCTGGGAGAAAGGATAGAAACGATAGAAAGGATATCCATTTAGTCGATTCATCGCATGGCACCATCTCAGATGAACCTCGTTGGGTTCTGGGAGTATTCCACAATTGACACTCTTTTCGTTGTTGCTCGTTGCCTCCATGTTCATCATTTCGTTTTTATTTTTGTTTATTCTCTTACGGTCCATTGTGTAAGAGGAACAGTACAGTATCCGTCCCATCACTACACGGTGCGCCCCGTTGTGGGAGGATGACAAAAAAAAAAAAAAAAAAAAAAGACGACGCGTGATTGGTACAAAACCTCGTCCCTCGTGCCTTCTCCCTCCATAAGAAGGCCTAGGCCATAGCGTCATTTGGAGATCAATAGCCGACCCATCCCATCTCCCCCCCACCCGAAATATTTCTTGCTCGGTATTATTACTTCGTACCATTTTCCGCTAGCACCCACGAGTAATCACTTTTTTGCCTTCACCATCCCTTCACCATCGCCATCGCTCTCTCGCCATTTCAATCACATCGACCGACCCACATTCCATCACTACACGATTCGAATCTCCTCAACGAGAGTGCGTCGCTATAATAGTTAATCGGCCGAAAGCGACATCATACCCCCTTTCGCGCCATCTCCTCCGCCACGGAACCTACACGAGAAGAACGTGACCGACCCGAACCCGAGAAGCCTCTTCGTTCCCCACGACCCCGACCGTTCAATCCGCGACGCCTCTTTTTTCGCGCGGCCTCGGACATCACTCCCCTTCTCCATGGTGGACCGCAATTGAACGCCATTTCAACATGGCCTTCAACTTCAACTGGTCGCCCTTGACGGCCGACGAAGACTTTTACCGCCGCGCACGCGACCTTTTGACCACCGCCCTTAACAAGTCGCCGAAACCACCCATCATTGTCGATGACATACTCGTCACCGAGCTCAACCTGGGCTCCGTGCCCCCCGAGCTCGAAATACTCGAGATTGGCGACATTGCCGAGGACAGGTTTCGCGGTATCTTCAAAATGTCGTATTCGGGCGATGCCTACCTCACCCTGAAGACCCGAGTCCAGGTTGGTGCCTTTTTTGCCATTATTATCGTCCTCCATCCATTCGAGCACAAGAATTGGAATCGCCGTTTGGTCTCCTTCGCAAGTGCACTGCACAGCCATCCCTCCGTCCTTGTCATATCCGGAAAAATATCCACCTCATCCCACACCCCAGATACGATACCCCTTTCTTTCATCTTCATTCTCCCCCTCTTCCCCTTTCCTCGTCCCACTGCCGTGTTTCGTCTTCTCTCCTGTTATGACTGTTATGACTCCTCGCATGGTTTCGCAAATTACCCGACCAGGGTACGCGTTTGGAATGGTCGTGTGGGACAGGGGTACCCCCAGCCGTCTGCGCAATATCAAGATGCTGATATACCAACAACGAAATAGGCAAATCCGTTAAACACCTATCTCTACTCCAAACCGGCCTTTACGTCGCCGCAACCTCTGGCCGCGGCGTCGGGACTCACTATCCCCCTGTCCATCACCCTCTCGGACATCAAGCTCTCGGCCTTTATCATCCTCGTCTTCTCAAGGCAAAAAGGCCTGACCCTCGTCTTCCGCAATGACCCGCTCGAATCGCTCAAGGTCTCGTCGACCTTTGACTCGATACAATTCGTCCGCGACTACCTGCAGAGGACCATCGAGGCCCAGCTGAGGACGCTGATGATGGAAGAACTGCCCGCCATCATCCATCGTCTCTCCCTCCGCCTGTGGTGTCCTGACCAGGCCCCGAAGCAGACAGAGGAGGCGCCCAAGGCACATGTGGATGAGACTGTCGTCAATCCGTTCGCGAGTCCGCCCCTGGACCCCGTCGACGCCAACGGGAACCTCATCGACCCCAACGACGTCTCATCGCTATCGCTCGAAGGCGGTCCCGAGGTGCAGTCCCTCTTTTCCCAAAAGAGCCTGCTTCGCCTGGCTGCCCTCAACGACTCGCACCGGACCTTCTCCCTCTTCACGCCCCACATCCGAGACGTCGTCTTCCGCGCCTGGACGGGTCACGTTGTTTCCGACTCGCCTGCCTCCACGCCACCCACCGCGACTCCGAGCCTGGTCAAGTCCAACTCGTTCATGGGCACGGCCACCGCAACCACGTACACTTTCTCCGACACAGGAAGCGCCGCGCACGGTTACCTGCCCTCGCGGCCTTCTCTCGTGAGCATCAGCTCGACCACCAGCGTGGGTCAGTCCGTGGGCTCGGGGTCCCGAAGCAAGTCGTATGCCGGCCGCAAGAAGAAGACGAGAGTCGTCAACTTGAGGCGCTCCAAAAAGGTCGACGACTCTGTCCAGAGCGAGGCCGGCGAGACCAGCGCCGACTCGGCCTCCGTTGTGGGGCCTTCGTCGGAACCCGTCATGTCCGAGCCTTCCATCCCGGAGGTGCCCGAGCAGCCCGAGACCACGAGACCGGAAACCCCGACCAAGGTCCGCTTCTTGCCCTCCACCTTCTCCGAGGCCAGTACCGAGGTACCCAGCGCACCCATCATGCTGGCCAGGCACCACGACGCGAGGCCCGCACATGCCGTCCCTCCCTGCCGCAAGTCGGTGGAGCAGCCCCAACCGTCAACGCCGGAGAAGGCACCGGTCCAAGAAGAACAGCCTGCCACTCCCGGTGTCGACCAGGATTGGATCATGAAGATGGCCGGCGAGATTGCGCGACGAGTCTACGACGAGAAGACCCGGCACCGAGAGCCAGGAGGCTTCTGGGAGGAGCGCGAGGATATTCCCCCTCCGGCCTACGAAGCTTCCCGTTGAGCACAGACCTTTCCTCTCCCACCGAGGAGACAAGAGGAAGTCTGTTTCTCTGTGCTCTGTACATATGTATACGCCTACTGTACCACCGCAAACACACCGTCCGATACCTTTACTGCCGTTGCTTTCGCGAGACTGCATAGCATGGCAAAATCTCCCCATGTTTTCTTACACGTTTCCTACTCGAGTCGTTTTCACTGTATTTTGGAAGGAAAGTAGCCAAGCAGTGCGGCTGCCCATCTTTCTCATTCCCGTATCATTTTAGTCCTAATGTTTCTTTTTTTTTTTTCTTTTTTTTTTCTTGTTGCTTCCTGTCTGCGCGGCGTTGGGGTTTGACACTCGGGTCTCTCCTGAAGAGGAGATAACCACATGTTTTTTCTTAGGAAGGGGATCATAAAAGCATCAGGGTTTTCTTTTTATTTTCTGGGGTCACCGTTGGACATTTTCGTCGTTTATCCACTTTCCACAACTTTGCACGAGAGAGAGAGACTGGGACCGATAGGTTCGGCCTTGGTTGTCTAATCGTGTTGACCCCGGAGAGCTAGGAGGAAGAAGGTAGGGGGGAAATGATCGCAAGGCGACAACACTATTATCCCAACTCTTCTGTTTTATTGTGCCATGTCGCGCAAACATGCCACCCCCTCGTTCCGAACCACTGCGCAGAACCAAAAAAATCGCGTGCATTACCTTTCGGCATACTCGCCTGTCTTTTTTTTCCTTTGTTTCAAAACATTTCCTTTGTCAACCACCCTTTGTTCGAGCCACGAGACGATGACGTCCCTGATGGATAAGCGTGTGAGAGCTGATGTACTACCAACTGGAGAAAGGGCAATTATTATGGATCATAAAGGGACGGATAGGGTCATCAGAACTGGACGGGCATACAGGGTGGGCTCTCGGATGCAAGACATGACGAGGGCGTAGAGCAAGGCTGTTGTTATTTTCAGCATCTGCTATCGTGGGCTTAATGTCGTCTTAGCCGGGCTATTCGACACTAGCTTTGGGCTCATCAGTCTATAGAAACACTCCCATTCAACTCGTCTCGAATCTGAAAGTCCATCCAAGTGACACGTCCGTCGTTCGTTCGGCGAGTGGGTAGTTGGTAGTAGTTATCCGCAGTCTCTGCCAGAGACCGCGTCATGGCATCGCGACCGTGATTCTTTACTTCCAATAAACGTCAAACTTCCACGTCTCATCGCCGTCGAGGACGTATATCCTGCGCGGGGAATCTTCAGCCTTTATTCCTTATGGTCGGTTCGGCTCGCGTTGACGTAGCCTATCCCTTTTTTGGCACGCCACAAGAGATCTCAACAGTCAACCTGGCAGTCTCTACAGAGGCACACCCGCGTGGAATTGCCCCTATATCCCGCACGACTTTCGGCAGGTACGCTGCGCGAATGCTGTCAACGGGCGCCGACGCGACTCGGGACTTTGCCTGGATGTGAAGCCAAGGATCGTGGTGGAGCCGGAATAGCCCTGCTGTCGTCCAAACCGGACGTTTTGCCGATTACATATAGCGCTGCGGTTTGCGCCTGACGCGTCGGGGCGTGGCGGCATCCACGGTCGTGAGAGGTCCAGCGCCGGAAGTGACCGAGTTCCCCTACGAATTCGAGGCCGCCGCGGCCGCGTTCTCGGCTTTCAGTTTCGCCAGCAGCGCCTCCTTCTCCTTGAGCTCGTCCAGCATCTTCTTGCTCATCTTCTGGGCCTGCTCCTGGGCGTGCTTGAGTTTCCGGATCTCGAGGTCCTGCAGCTCGTGGCTGAACTGTAGGTCGGGCCGGCTCTGGGCGGGGAGCATGGCCGTGCGCTCCCAGACTTCCTGGATGGGTCGCGACGGGAGCGGCGGGATCGGCTTGTTCTTCCCCTTGCCGCCCTTACCGGCGGGATGGCCCTTGGGATGGGCGCCCGAGGTCAGGACGTTGTAGAAGGACTCGAAGGGCTCGTTGAAGACTTGTTCCTCGTAGACCCAGGACCGGACCTCTCCGGCGCCGCTGCGCATCTCCTCCTTCTCTTCTTCTGTCCGACCGTATGGGTGGAGCCGCAGATGATGATAGACTGTCTGGGGCTTTTCACCGGATTCGGTCGCATAGTATAGCTTGATGGCAATCTCGAATTCGCCCCATCCCGTCTCTTTGATTAGGAAAGGTTTTCCGGGCTGGCTTTCGACCACTAAGTGAGGGATGGGTTAGCTGGCGACCCGTCGCAAGGCGGAGGAGGCGCGGAACATCGGTGAAGAAAGAGGGCAAAGGCAGTGGAAAGACCTACTCCTGACGTGGTTAGGGATAGACTCGTGCAATTTGAACTGGACCCTTCGGCACCAATACGTTATGTCGGTATCGTCAATTCCCTTGACAAACACCTCCCACGAGTGGGTGTGGTCATCGGGAATACCGTCCGGCTTGGGGTTAGTAGGGCTGAAGGGACGAGCGTTGCTTCCGTAGATGAAAGGTCGAGTGATTTGTGTGCCTTTGGTGCGTTTGCCGAGATTTGACGGAGCCATGGTGTAAATGACTTTGATGGCTCAACGGGTGCGGGGGATGGGAGAAAGTTCCGACTATCAGTGAGGGCAGGGCTGCGCATGTAAACACGAACGAGGCAAGGCGATGGAGGGGAGGCAGAAGCAACTATACACAGAATTGTAGCCTTGCCTGTCAGGTGGGGACGGTATAGTGGGACTGGAAGCTTTAGCCAGTAAGAGGCCGAGAATGCCATGTCCACTATTTACTTCGTAATTCTTTGCCGCAGGTAAGAAAACCGGTAGGGGGAGCGGGACCTTGAGGGCCTACTAAAGGTTAGTCCAGGTGGTTCATCACCCTACCATCCCCCCATCGGTTGGTGGGTGGAGTATGATAGCTAATAGGAAACAGAATGGGGGTAGAAGCCCAATGTATCAATCACAAAGCTACGGGGTCATGCAGCCTGCACTGCGACCCAATATGTGAGTTGTACTCTGACTGCGATCAGATGGAGGTCACACACGGCCCAAAGGACCGTTGCATGAATGCCATTTGCCTAAATGTCCATTGGTAGTAAGACTGCGCAATTATTAGAAGCCTTTCCACTGCTCGATAAGTTATTCAGTTCGCCATACCATTGACGCTACAAATCTCACTGTCATCTACTACCTTTCGCTTCAAAACGTAAACCAACATGTGCAAGTACGTTGATCAGCCCTACTACCACCTGAAATGCAAAGCGCCCGGACAACATGTCTACAACCACCGAACTGTGTATGAATGCACTGGAGCCAAAGAGCGAGGCCACCACTGCCTAGATGACGAGCCGCAGAAGGACGCGACTGGCAATCCGATCACGTTGGGCTCAACGAGACGACCTGGTGATTGCCCGATATGCCCCCCCGGTATCCCTGATGTATTGCTCCCGTCATACTTTGGTTTGCGCGCATTCTAATGATTCGACAAACCTTACCTTCTTTCTTCACGTCCTGTAATAGCTCCGCCACGGTTTCGTATTGTTGATTCCAGCATTTGAGAATAACTGTCTGTAGTGCAGGAAGGTATCCTAAATCAGGGAACGAGCCGCCCCGAATAGACTCTTGTATCGCCGCTTCTCCTAACCCCTTGAATGGTGGCTGACCGGATAGTATTTCGTAAAAGGTCGAGCCGAGAGCGAAGATATCGTTCATAACCGATGGGTCCGTTAGATCGGGATGGGAATGGCTCGTCTCGTACCAACTCAGACTTTCGTTCCCATCGATTGAAGAACCTGAAAAATCGCCAAGCAGAACACTGAGGTTCTCGTCGAGAAAGATGTTGTTGCATGATATGTCGCAATGAATCACGTTTTTCGAATGAAGGAAGGCGAGCGCACTCGTGACCTGCTCTACCCAACTGATTTTAATAGCAATCGATGGGCCGCCTTGATTCGAGGATTTCTTCAGGTAGTGTCTGATAGAGCCATTGCATGCGAATTGGAGGACCACACAGCGATTCTCTAGAACACCGTAGTATCGCATAATATGCTGATGCCAATCGGTGTCGACTCTGAGGCGCTCATAGACAGCAACTTCCCTGGCCCTCGCGTCATCCTCGTGGTAACACTTTGCAACAGCATTGAGACGAAAGGCCCATGACGTAAGACCAACGCCGATGGGATCGATGCCCCGAATGGAATCGGGAACGTCAAGAGTTGATACGGAAAAGTTTGACATATTGAAAGCATGAAGAGGAAATCCAAGGTCATTGAAGAAATCTAAACCGGAGAACTAGATGGCAGGTAGGCTTACGAAATTATATCCATACATTGACGGCCGACGGTTCTTACCGTTGGTATTGCCATCATCGAGAAATGTGGGTCATCTACTCTCCCCTTCCGGGTTCGGAATTAGAAAAATCCGAGACTCAAATCCTTTTCCTCGTCTTCACAACCCGGCCCTCCGTGGTTGCTTGATTAACGACACATTGCCAAGATGTCCCATGGCTTTATCTTACTTCCTTCTTCAACGACAAAAGGATGCACGAATCATATTATAAATCGACTAAATCCCGAGTCTTACTTAGACTCACTTATTCGTAAAACTTAATATTATAAAAAAATTAGGGACTCACTAGAAGGCCTAGATAGTTTGATATTTGGCCTACAATCGTGGCGTGAAAGTGGGGCCATGACAAATTCATCAGCCTCCCTAAGTACCACACCCATTTTGTATGTAGATCTTGAGTAGCTAAATCGGACTGAGTTTAAGGATAGAATGGATGCGTTAGTGAAGAGCGTAGAAGAGGGTTCCTTAGAGGATAGGGAAGACAGGAATGAGCTGGCCGAATTAGAGGCTATAATTGAAGGCGGCGTATTAGTTTGATAGTTCTACGATTAATATGAACGAAATGGGATGCGATAACAATCCGATTTAGCTACTTAAGATCTACATCCAAAATAGCAGTATCTATATATAAAATAGGTGTGGTACTTAGGGAGGCTAATGAATTTGTCATGGCCCCACTTTCACGCCACGATTGTAGGCCAAATATCAAACTGTCTAGGCCTTCTAGTCAGTCCCAAAAATTATCGCGATACAAGGTACGTACCGGTACGCGACATACGTTGTATACAGCCAAGATCTTGCTAATCCACGCCGTCGCTTCACCTTCCTAATTAGGGTTGTGGACTACAAATAGTGAACAGGGGCGGTACAAATACCGGTACTGGTGATCTCGCTCCATGTGCTCCGTACTGGTGTCCATGATTTCATGGATTATTAGCCCCCAATCACGGGTTTACCCAGCATCACCAATAGGCGTGATCCCAGGGAGCATCACACCACTTTCTTCATTGAATATCCTGTCAGAGACCACTGGGACTGTTTCTGCCAAGTTCTGTACTCTTTTCAAGGGAACCTCGTCCCGTCTTTGGCTCATTTTCTTGCCCGGGCTTGAAGTTTTGATTCAATTTCATCCCGAAAACGCGTCTGGACGATTGCCAAGACACAGCCGTTTTACAACCTTACCAGCCCATGGAGTCTCATCATGTCGGCTTCTAAAAGATTAGTGGTATGCGGAGGTAGCGGGTTTCTGGGGTCCAGGATATGCAAGTACGCCGTCCAGAGAGGCTGGGACGTCACCTCCATCAGGTGAGTGAGCTGCTCTCTGCTCTCTGCTCTCACGTTTCTCTTGCTCTGCATGAACAAAGCCTCATTTCCGTTCCACAGCCGATCCGGTCAACCCAAATGGGACACGGTGACGTCGTCGCCCTCACCGCCCTCATGGGCCCATAAAGTGTCCTGGGAGCGCGCCGACATACTGCGCCCGGCAACCTACGCCCCCTTGCTCAAGACGGCCGACTATGTCGTCCACAGCATGGGCATCCTTCTCGAGGCCGATTACAAGGGCGTCGTCTCGGGCCGCGAATCCCCCATCACCGGCCTCCGCAAGGCGTTCAGCGTCGTCGAGCCGGACCGTGGCGTCAAGCGACCGCTCGACCAAAAGGCCGGCGAGGAGGTTCTCACCCCGCCGAATCCAGCCGACCAGTTCACCTACGAAATCATGAACCGCGACAGCGCCGTCATGCTCGCCAAGCAGGCCGCCGCCGAAGACGCCAAGGCCTTCGTCTTCGTCTCCGCCGCCGCGGGGGCACCGATCCTCCCCTCCCGCTACATCACCACGAAACGCGAGGCCGAGCAGACCATCGCCTCCGAGTTCCCCCGCCTGCGCGGCATCTTCATGCGGCCGCCCTTTATGTACGACTCGTCCCGCAAGTTCACCCTGCCCATAGCCGCCATGGCTGGCGCAGGGAGCCTTTTCAACACCGTGACGCGGGGCATGTTTGGCGGCTTGTTGGGCGCCGCCGCCACGAAACCGCTGCCGGTGGAGACGGTCGCCCAAGCTGTCGTGGAGGCTTTGGAAGACGACAAGGTCAAGGGCCCGGTGGAGGTGTCCGAGATTGAGGAGCTGGCCAAAAAGGCATGGAGGAAAAACATGCTGTGAGAAAGAAGAGGGTCGGGCTTCATCTCTTGATTTCACCGATGTATCTGTTGTACTATAGTTCGCACGCCCCTAATCTGTAGAATGTACCACCACGAAAAAAGAAATATCGCAAAACAGAGGACAAAACAAATACATAACGCCGACTACCATATTTGCTGCTGTTAAGAATAAAACCATACAAAACCTTGAACCCGTCCTGCCCGCCCTGCCCGTCATCACACCATGGTGCCCCGCTCGAAACTGTCCCTGATCTCCGCAGTATACTTGTTGTAGAAGCGTGCGAGCTTCTGGTTGAACTGCTTGTTCTTGTCGTTGATGTACGTGACATCTCCATCGTCCCCGTCCTTGGCCATGCGCTCGCGCCGCTTCCGCAGACGCGCCTCCTCGGCCTTGCGCAGGTCGGCCACGAGGCGGTCGACGTCGGCCCTCTCGGGCTTGTTCTGGGCAAAAGTGGTAGTGTCGGCGGTCGAGTAGAACGAGCCGTCCTTGTCGATGGCGATGAGCTCGCCGTCTTCCGTCTCGACAATGTCCAAGCCGCCCGAGGCCGCGGCGCGCTCAATGGCCGCCATCTTGTCCTTCTCGTACCGCTCCAGGTTGGGGTTGAGGTGCTTGAGCTGCGTCCGGTACGTCTTGCCGGCCTCGGCGTGGTAGTCGGAAAAGGCCGTGTTGTCGCGGCGCGCCGCCTTCTTCTCCAGCCGCCGGTCCCACCGCTCGCTCTCCTCCACGGTCCAGTCCCACGCCCGCTTGCGCTCAAAGTCGCCCCCGGACTCTTCCACGTCCGCCTTGAGGAGCTTGTGGGCGGCGATGTCCCGCCGGCGGTGGAGGGCCGTCAGCTGGCTCGGGTCGGTCGCCACGCGCTGCGCCTCGCGCGTTGCTTCTTTGAAGTTTTGTTCCGTCGAGTTCTTGGCGCGGGCTTGGAGCGCCTTGAAGCGGGCTAGGCGGTCCTGTGCTTTTGCCGCTGGGTCGTCGGCGGGCGTAGACGATTCCGCTCCCGACGCTGCATCGGCGGCCGGGGTGTCTGCGTCGGCCTTCGATGAGTCTGCATCAATCTTTTTCTTGGGTTTCTCGTCGGCATCGTTCGAATCCGGTTTGTCGCCATCGGCCGCGGTGTCGTTGGGCTTCTCTTCGATTATTGAGGTTGCCTCCAGTGCCTTCTCCGCCGCTGTTGCCGACCGTGTCTTCCTCTTCTTGGCAGGCGGCATTGTGTAATTTTATGTTTTGGCTGCAACCCTTCAGGTGGTAGAATGATTCGCTGTTGGTAGAGTGTGGTTGGAAAGGGCTGCGATCGTTGTTGACATGAACGGTGCGTGGTTTGAGAGGTAGTGACGAAGTACGTTAGGTTGGGAGGTGGTTTCGTCGGCACTTTTCCAGCCATGGCTAGCTTAAGCCACAGAAGTGGCTGGTAATTATTAGTCATCTCTCAGGCGGCCAATCCACTCCAGGTACGTACTCTGTCCTCGCTCATACAACGTACACTGTCACAAGGCCAACGGGGTTACACCAAACGCGAAGTATCTCTCGCGATACCGCTCCTGTTCCGGTAGCTGAACCATGGGACTTCAAAACCTGTATTGCCTCCACAATGCGACCTCGAGGCCTTCCTAGGGCAGGCCATGTCCAGGTCGCGACCTTCCACTCATCACGTCTCCTTCTCATGCCTCGCCGCGGAGCGTCACGCTCGGGACGCATCGCCCTCAGCCCTTGGAAACCACGACAACCGGCCCCCACACCTCCGTCGTGGAAACCATTCGCGGCCTCAAACCTGCTCCTTGACCTCGACGCGTACGAAAGCAAGCATGTGCGGCCCTACAATGAGACGGACGAGGCCCGTCACAAGGACAAATGGGCCACGAATCCCACCCGCGACGCCCTCAAACGAGCCGCCTACGAGTTCAACCCGGTTTTCAAGACGGCCCATTCCAAGTTTGACAAGCTCACGGGCGACCAGAGTTCGCGGAAGTGGCGCGTCAGCGACCTAGACCTCATGACGGCCGCCATTATGGGCCTTCCGACCGATGAAAACGCACGGCCCGCCACCGAAAGCCCGAACCCGCATACCCCCGACGCGAATGCGGATCCGCTACCACGGCGCGCTCTCCGCGTGGTGCTCCGGCAGAACGCCATCCCCACAACCGCCTCCCGGGACGACGAGCGTCTCCTAGACTGGCTGCTGCACCGACAATCGCAAATCGCACCCAAGACGTACCCGGACGCGGCGTCCCTGCAGGAACGACTGGGTCCGCAAGGGAAGGGCGTCCACTGGCAGGATTTTTTCCGATGGAGGAGACTCGTCGTCTCGGCTATGGAGACGGAATCTGGGCTTGTCGCGCTGGGGGCGTCGACGAAGCAGCTTGCGGAGGCCATGGCGCTCATGACGGGTTCCGAGGATCGTCTGGAGCTCATCGGTTTCATGCATAACCTGCGCGTACGACTCGCGAACGCTGGCTTGGAGCTGGGCCCTCATCTCTGCGGGCTCGGTCTCGTCTTGTCCGCCCATGCCTGTGAGATGGAGGCCATGCGAAGGTATTTGAATATTGGTCTAGCGGCAGGTTACTGGGGCGTCCAAGCACACGCCGAGTTGGAGCCTTGGTCTGATGAGTTCTTAAACGGCCTACCTGCAGTTCTCGTCGTAGACAAGGACGGCCTGGTGAATGTGCATCACAGTCTAGAGGCCCTGAAATCCCTGATTCTAGAGGAACTCTCACGGACGACTGGTCGCTTATGAGGGGGGACGTATGAACAGGTACTGATGAGTTATGCTACGGAACGCGAGGGGAGGCTATATACCCAACGGCTTTGGCCAAGATTTTGCACGAATTGAGCGTGTTCTTCTTTTCTTTTTTTGACGTGCGCATAATCGCCAGCCTCTTTCATTGACCCTCATGCGCCACTCTCGCCTCACTGAAGTATGGCCTCCTGGTCGTGGGGGGGGATTTGGCAAATCAACCCAAGAAATAGAGCTTCCTAGACATCACGAGACTCGCTGACCGTAGACCCTGGTGTCACGGAATCCCCTCGAGGCCTTCAGATGAAGTGAGGGTAGGTTTCGACGATGCGCTGGTTGTCCCAGTTCAGCAGGGACGACGGGCCACTCGGCATGGATCACACACTCCGTGATTGGCGCTTCAAAGCTCAACATGCGAGAAGATAAAGAGTCGTCAACTTGATGGGTACGGCAAGTTCAGAACCGCTCTACTTCGTACTCGGGGTTATACTCGGGGAGATGGAACGGCGCCCCAGGTTCTTCCGACACAACCCGATACGGACCCTGATATCGGCGTGCTCTCTAACCAAGCGTTGATGCGTTTTAGGGCTGATAGACCAAACAGACCGGTCACAACGCTAACATGTGTCCTCCACCCAAGTAGGATGCCTGTATCTTCTATCGACTCGTGCTACCTGCCACGCGTGGGGGTCGATCAGAGCATTTGTTATCTCTATTGCTCACACAATCAAGTCGATGCCAGATTGTCCCGGTCGACTTGGATCCCATTCAACGATAAGATGTGGTAGGATTCCATTGACACTCGGACGATCAACTAATGCGTCCCACCCCTGAGCTTATCGCGGAGCGCACATGATAGGAGCCACAAAGTAAAGTGTGCGTCGCGGCTGCATGCTCCAGTCAAGAAAGACACAGCCCCAGGGCAGTGGGCGTCTTATGTGACCTGCAGAACACCCCCACGATGCCAACTTCATCCGGGCCATAGTACGATAGGGCGGCTTCAGGGAACATCGTATCGTGGGGAGGGGAGATCAGACCATGGCTGTCGCTTCGATACGAGGTGGTGAGGGTACTAGTCTTCAATTCATCCCACAAAAGTCAACTAACAAATACAGCAATGATTTAGACAGTTTCGTCGCCGAAGAGGTTTCCCCCCCCCTAAATTCCCATTGCTTTGGAACGGTGATTTTTCCTTGACCCACAGAACGACATTTAAACCCCTGAGCCCAACTCCGAATGGCCTCATCCAAGTCGGTTCTTAAGAATTTTCTTTTGTAGCACGCGATCGTCAACCGCCGCTCTACCAGCTCGTTCCATAAGCCAGAGTATTCGTTCGCCAGTTATTTCCATGTCCCCGGCGCCGAGACTTCGGTTACCATGTGTAATTTGTTGGGCTTGATTTTGCACCGCTTTTCGAGCGTCTTGCCGGGTTCCTCTGACGCGACGGAGCTCGGCCCAACCGGGAGGGCGTTGACAATGGCCACCGCCAGCAGGGCGATGGAGACGGCGAGGGATCGGGTGAGATGCATTTTTCGATGTGGATTCGTCGACGCGACCGAGTGATGGGTGGCGATGGTGGTGTGGTCGCTGCAGTGACGATGGTATGTAACTATTCTGGGGTGGTGGTGATGGCGATGGGATGGATGGATGGTGAGCAATGTGGTGAGCTGGGACGCAATGGACGAGTTTTATGTCCGTTCCTCGTTGCCATGTTACTTATTTGTACGTACGAAACTGTCATTTCTCGCGTTCTCTTTTTCAGCCACATCATGAAGAACGAGGCCAGCGTACGAAGTACTCAGTAGAAAGAAGGACGGAGGCGCTACAGAGGCTCGACAGAGAAGAGAAGCCACCAACTCAAATCATCATTCTTGAGCTCCTCTTTTTTTTTTTTTCGATTTACCACTTCTTCTTCTTGACGGCCGTAGAGACGGGGCTGTTCTTACAAACTGGCTGTCTACACTAGAGGCTTTTGCTCTCTCCGTGGCCTCGGTCTACGCTGTGTTTTGTAATCATCGAGTTGAGTTTATCCATTGGCATACGAGTCTGGACAAAGTCAATCAGCGGAGGGACCGAAAGCGGCCTCCTCCTTTTTTTGGCGCTCCCACACATCTCGTCATTCTCTCCGCCTCCTACGAACTTGGTACTCTCTGTACGAGTCGACCGACGAAACTCGACTGTTCTCACGCAATTTAGGTGACACCTTCCCGTCCCGGCTGCGCCCATTCCGCTCTATGAAGAGCCACGACTTGGGAGGACAGTTTCGTCAACAAGCATCCCGAGTTTCATCACTTTGGCGTTCATCAGGGTGGATAACAGGGTTGATTCCATGTACTGCTACCGTAGCCTTCTTGTACATATACACAAGTCCTCTCTGTCATGCATGGCGAACACCTTGATGTCTGTATTATCATGGAGTCCTGGGACCTGAAGTACGTACTCTGTAACATGCCTGCCATCAGGGTGGTAGGGGAGGCCAACAAGAGGCGCATATTATTACCTATTATGGCTGGTAATGCATGACAGGGCCTTCTGATGCTTCGGCGGGTCGCCCGTCGCGACGTAGAAGCTGTTCATCTTCTGGTTGATTTTCCCCTGGTGCCTGGCGAGACATTGTCTCTCTCGAAACAGGTGGTGAGTGAATCTTCGTAATCGCTGGCGTCAATGGCCTCACCGAGACCCCGCTCTACCTCCCTTACAGTGATTATCTTTCTGGGGGTACCACATTGCGACGTTTTGATGTATCGTGGCCAGTTGTGCGCGCATGGAAATCCTGCCGGGGTACAACGTACAGGTACAACGTACGTAATTCACCACCTTGGGCGGTATTCACTGATGCGTTGCTTGTTTGGGGATGGGGAAAATTGCATCATATTTGGTCTATTGATCCTGAAAGTCAGACACCTATTCTTTACCTGCCTGACGAATAAATTGACAGATATCTGGACATGGCATGACAGCTCAGCTACAGAAAACAACTGATAAATAATATATATACGTCAATGGACGAAATCTAGACCAGACCATATATACCTGTCCTCGGCATATTTCAGGCAGCACCTTTTTACAACGTACATTATTAGGACAGCGTTTCCGAAACGTCCCACCGTCCCTTTTGTTCTCTCTCGCTCCCCTTGGCAAAGCCACTGTACCGACAAACGGGGACGCGGACCCTTCTTATTCCCCATTACGACGGTCAACAATTATTCCTTCGTACACTACAGTCGGCATACCGTCGTCCCTGTCCCTTGGCATCTCTTGCTGTTGGTGTCACTTTTCAGGGCTTCCCCACGCACCCCGCCTTTTGCAAGGAACAGGGATTTGCCCAAGACGCGCCGCAGCGCACCTCCTCGAACAGTAACGGAGTACGACAAGATCATCTGATAGGCCCTGATAGCCATCATACCTACCTGCCAGCCCGCGTCGATATCAACGAAGCCCTGCCTTTCGGCATTCATACCAGGCGACCAGGCGTACGAAGTATATCTAGCCTTCCTCCCCCGGTCTGCTGCATCTCGACGAAACAGCCCTTTCGACCGTCCATCTCATTGTGACCAAGTCAACAAAGAAAATTTCAAACCATAAAAAGCTTCATTCCCTCCCTTGATTAAGGGGTTTCTCAATCTGTCTTATCCCCTTGTATCCGCCGTATCGGGTACCTAGTCTCACCCACACGCGCATTCGACCTCCCTACCGAAAGCGACCGTACAACGTACATCTTGGTCAACGAACATATCTCGGCAGTCGGCATCCAAAATATCAATATACCCCAATCGGTCCCATATCGTCCCATTGCGACGCAAAACTTGGGAAACCATACGAAGTAGTGTATGAGGGTAGCCACACGGAACGGTGACGGGCATCCCAAGTAACCCCGCCAACCCAGCCCTGGAGCTAGCCCAGGCACAAAACCAACCAGTCGTTCGCCAAGGTGACCCCAGTGGTCCCGTTGATTGGGCCCTTGCTAGAACCCACCAGGGAAGCCCCCACCCCTGAGCCCAGTCCGCTTTCGGCACCGACCGGTCAAGCCGTTCCCGACCGACAAGGAGATCTGGGGGACACTAGAGATAGCAAAGCTCGTCCTCTATCTATTCGTACCTTGGCTATCTATCTATTCGCTTCGCTTTTGGTTGCGGCCGAGGCTCTCGCTCTTATCATAACCCTGTCCATCACGCAAACGAAGGAAGTGGAGAATCGACAGTTGCTCACCTTATTCTTCCTTCGTTCTTTATTTGGCGCCTTTTCTCTTTAGAGTGAGGGAGTACAGTACCGTCCAACGCATCCCTTGCTCATCGGGGCTCAAAGACAACAAATAACACCCCCACCTTCAAACCAACACCTGTTTCCGAATATCATAATACGGACATAGCGATTCAAAGAGTTGACCAGAGCCAAAATTCTTACTCTGAGACTCACAATCACCACACTTGGCCGTGGACCACACAGCCCGCCGCCCCGCTCAACGCATCCGTGTACCTACCTACATACGTACCATTTACTTCACTTATACGATCCACACCTGTCCATCGGCCAGCGTGGTCACCAATCGATCGTCGGCGTGACATCGTCTTGGGTTCTGCCAAGTTGTTTCCCGTATCTTTCTCGTCCACTTCTCTCAGCCTCTATACAACGTACGCAAAGTCGGCTCCTGGTTTCGACTAGCGTTGCCCCTTGCTCATTGTTTTCTCTTCTCCCCACTGCCTTGCACGCTTTGGCCCTGCAGCCCACGTCCAGTGTCCATTCCTAGCCCTAGCACGCACGCAACGCTCGAGCACGCTTCGTCACTCATCGGACTTATCTCCCCCTTGCAAAAAAATCCCCCCACCAGAGGAGTCACCAACCCACCCCACACCACCACGGGCTACGACAACGGTCAGCAACCGCCCCCATCCCACAGAACCACGAGGCTCAGAACTCCAGGCTCTTTGGTCCATTGAAACCAAATTTTCACCACGTTACACCACGCAAGTTCCATATCGCAATTGGCCAGTCAGCGGACTCCTTCTCCAACCAACCAACCAACCCATTCCTTCGGCGGCACGCCAAAGAGGGAGTCTGTCAGATAAGAAAAAAGAGAGCAAAAAAAAAGAAAAAAAAAGAAAAAGAAAGGTCCAGACGCACGAACACGGCATCTGCAGGCGATCATACAATTGCCATCTTGGATAACTACCCGGGAAGAATTTTTCCTTTTTTAAGATTCTCTTTTCTACCCTCAGTTATTTTTCGTCCAATTCTTGTTTCTTTACGAATTACATATCTTGACAGGAACCATACCTCTCTTCCTCCTTATCTCACTCTCACTCACACTCTCTTCCACTTTGACTCATCCTACTTTGCTACGCTGTATTCTATACCACCGGCCATCTGACTAGTTCTTCTTCGACTCCTGGACGATCATCCAACTTACCTCAACCCGTCCCTGGGCTCCCCGCCAACCCTAGACATCCAACCCCGGAGACAGGGCCCTCCAGCTGGGTTTGCCCATTGTCTTCCGCCATCCACTTCAGCCCGTCGCTGAGCTATCAGCCGTCGCCACCAATGCATCACCATCGCAGAAAGTCAGGCCATGGCCTGGCCAACACGTCCATGACGGATGTGCGAAGGACCGTCACAGCAACAGACACCACCCGATCCAAGCGTCCCGGCCCTACCTTGTCCAGGAGGACCACTCCTGTGGCTGTTCAGAAGCTGGGGAGGAACCCCAAGGAGAGGGAACGGGACTGGCAGGACTCGTTGTATGACGAGCGGGAGAGCTTCCCTCAGTACTGGTACGTTTGAGAGCGTTTGTTCGTTTTACGACTGTTGGCCCTCGAATCCATCGTCACGTCACGTCTTTCTCGAGTCACCCAAACCGTGCTTCCACTCTTCCCTCCTTTCCTGTACTTCTTCGTCAACGGACCCTTTGCCAAAGCCGATGGGCAATGCGACCCTTCTTGGCTCCTCTTGTCCAGCTGCCATCCATCCCCCCACCCCGCAACCACCACCACCCGCCATGCCGCTACCCGATCTCACTTGGTCCGGTGCCCCGGCTTCTCGATGCAGCAGCGTTTCCCGTTTGGGACGGCTGCATTGTCACCTGAGAGGCGCCGATATCTCAAGTGTGCCTGGCGTAACCTTCCCCATTCCTCCTAATGGCAGAGGACTTCTCCACTCCTCCCTCTCCGGGACCCCCCAATCGTTCCTGCATCACCTGAGAGTTGACATACTGACAAGACGGTGCACAGCATGACCTGCGAGAAACAATTCCTGCCACATGATGAGAAACACCTCTACTGTTCCGAAGCGTGAGTCCATCTCTTCAGTGTCCCTGGGACCCCACCCATCACAATTCGCGACTCCCTTGGTCGGCATCCTGGTTGCTAACTTGCTCTCCCTCAGATGCCGCAAGTGCGACCAGACATGCCTGACTAGGGAAACAAGCCATGAACAATTATACGGCCATACTACGATTCACGCCCTGTATGCAGAGGACGTCCCCGAACCTCGAGACATCATCCCCCGCGCATCCCCATCACGACCATGCTCGAACTACTTCCCTCCACCCACCACAGCCGGCGACACAACCGGCCATTACCACACGTCTGCCCTCTCGGCGCTGAGGTCACTGAACGTGAGGCCGTCGAGTCCTCCTACGTTATCGGCCCAGTCAAGCCTGTGGCCCTTTGCGCGAAGCGGCGGAACCAGTCCCAGCACGCCATACTACAGTCGCGGCGGGGGCAACACCACCTCGTGCGCCGCCTACGATGCGGGATGGACCGCCATGGGTGACGGTTTGCCATACGGCTCTGGTGTCGGTGGCATGGACCGCCCGTTGCCCACCAGACGACCCACTGGCTATGCAAGACCCAAGAGTATCGAGCTGGTCGTCCCCATGGTGGGGCGCTAGGCTGGTGACTGGGTACTGGGCTGAGCTGGGAAGTCGACGTGACCGCGTCACATGGAATCCGTGTGCTGATCACAGGAAGCATGGCCAAGAAGTCTCGTTTACACTATGAACCCTTGGATGGGACAAATTCTGGGACGGCAAGACAGGGGCCCCCTCTTCTTCCCAGGACCCTTTCGTCGCATGGCGCGGTGGCACCCCACTGTTGCCATATTCAGCTCCAGGGACTCTCTCCTTTTTTTTTTTTTTTTTTTTTTTTTAACCCCGGATTTGCGTATTGGGGCCCAACGGCGATGGAGCCCCCGCCCCGACGCGGGGTTAGCGCCAGAATGGCTCCATGCGGCGGCGGCCGAGCTAAACCGTGGGGAGCAAAACGCGGGGCACGACACCAATCTATGCAACCTGCATCTGGGATTACCCCGGGATCCCGTTCCCCAGGAATTCGAACATGGTACCAGCCGACCGAATGATGTGGCATCGAGCTCTCACTCTCTTTGTCCTTTATCCGATCTCCCTTGCCTTCTTTCGATTAGGCGAGGGGTATGATACGGGAGGCCCTTTGTGCCGTTTCTGAACACACAAACCACAGGCCGTGCTACCAAATCGCCAGCGGAGAAAATAACTGGATGTCTCGGCCGCATCGCATCTCATTGGCGTCTGTCTCCACCTCGTCGATTATCCAAAACAACTAGCAGCTGCCGGGTGGTCATGTGAGTGTTGTCTGTACGGCTTGCCGAGGTACCAATGGAAACTGGCTGGGGGAGTTTGTCATGATGGAAAGTTGAAAAGTAATGCGGCACAGTCCAGTTTCAGCATGTTTTATTTCTTTGTTTTTGACTTTGTTTATTTCCGTGGAGTTTGGGATCACCGAATACGGCATTCGGCATATAATGAGGGGGATCATCAAGGGGCCCGACTGGGACAACAGAACCAATTGCATCAGCGTCAGTTTCGGGGGACTTGGGATAAACGTCTGCTCATGGTTTGGTTATGACCGAGACGATATTACGTGCTTAATCCGTGGGCGCTGGCTTCTGTCAGCTATCCCATGATCTGAATATATATTTGTATAAGCCAATAAATGAATAAATAAATGAATAGCACATCGTTGTAGTTCAGGTTCATGGTGTTGTGTTGACTTGCCTGGTGTAAGCATGTAGGGCGACGGTGAGAATGAACAGAGGGAAGAATCAAATATTATGGGTATTCATGCCAGCCATCTAATCATCTTCTAAATCTATCCAAATACAGGCTTGATGCCGATGAATGGTAAAAAACAGAAAAGCAAATATTGCACCGGACTCCGAATAAAGAATGCCCCCCTGTCCCCTTTGTATACAGTTGTGTTTGCAGTTGCATTACCGTTCCGCTTGCATATCTCGTCAGCAAAGAAGGAAAACGAGAAAGACGCTGGCCATCATCATCGCGACTCGGTACCCTTCCTACTCCTCAGCGACCTGAGCACTCTCCTCTTCTCCGCCGCGTCCCCCTCCCCCTCCTCCGCAGTCGCCGCGCCGACTTCCTCCTGGGCCACCTCCTCCCGGGACAAAATGATGCTATCCTCCCTCTCGACGAGGTACGACCCGTCTGCGGAACCGCCCATGACCTGGGACTCGGTGAGCCAGCCAGCCTCGACAGCGAAGCGGACCACGTCGGCCGCGCAGCCAAAGACGGGCGTCCCGGGCTTCGCGTCCGGGTTGAGGTGCTTCCACAGCTGGGCCGTCTCGCGGCGCCAGGCGGTGACGTCGCGCTTGGGGCCGCGGAAGTGGCCGACGAGGTACTGGTACGTGTAGGCGAGCCAGAGGACGTTGGTGTAGGGGGCGGAGACGGCCCACGAGAGGGTCGTTGGCTGTTGCGTCGCGTTGTCGTCGTCATCGTCGTCGTGGTCGTTGTCCGCTGGAAGGACGGTCGGGTAGGGCGTGTTGTGCGCCGAGGGGGGGAGACACTTGCGCGAGGTTCCGCTGTGGATGAGGAACGAGCGCATCTGGCGGTAGACTTTGCATTGTTGGGCGTGGGTGCTGGTGAAGATGCCGAGGTCCTTTTCGAGGTCGAGGGCGACGATGATGTTTTCGGGAGGTTCCCCTTCGTCAGCGTCGTCGTCTTCGCATGGTAGAGGGGTCTCGGCGCGGGAGAGGCCGTAATCGAGAATGGTGATGTCGAGACCCGAGTAGCCAAACGCTGGTCCAGGGATGGAGGTGTCCCGCCTGCGCGGCTCGGAGACTCGTCTGATGCAGAGATTTCCTTCGTGGAGGTCGCGGTGCTGTTTGTTTTGCGGCATGTAAGTATAAAATAGCAATATACCAAGGCAAGTATCTGCTGACCCACCTCAAAAGCAACGAGTTCTTCCCCCCTGGCCAGCGCAATGGCCACGAGGAGGAAAATGTCCCACAGCTGGGCCGTGTCGCCCAGCTCAAAGTCCTCCAGGGCCACGCCGGCGTCCCCCAGCTCGACGACCAGGAACCGGGTATCGTCCAGGTAGCGGCTGGGGCTGGGGTAGAACTGCAGACGGTCCGGGTCCTGGCGCTTGACGCGGCGATGGAAGGCCTGGTGCGTCTCGGTGAGGGGCTTGGGGGCGCGGCCCTGGACGATGTAGCGCTCCTTGTAGACCACGAAGCCCGGGACGTGGGCGAGCCACTCGGAGATGCGCAGCTCGCCCTCGAGGTCGTCCGGGGGGTGGGGCTCCTCGTCGACGAGCCCGGACCGTACCTGGGCCTTGGTCTGCGGCTTGATGGGGGAGACCAGGCGGATTACTTTGATGATGCTCGTGCCGCGCTCATTGTTGACGCGGTAGACCTCTGCGTAGGAGGCTTCGGCGATCTTGATGATGGTGTCACCTGGCGGGCAGACGTCGTGCCAGGTGAGGACACGGAGATGGGCTTCTGGGGGTTTGGGTTCATCGGCCGATGCCTGGGGTTCTTCGTCTACCAAACGCTCTGAAGATTCCGATACTGAACTAGTGCGTCTATCGTTTTTTTGTTTCCGACTGACGACGGTAGCTGGTGGGCTGGGGGATGGCGTTGGTGGGGCCTGAGGCGATGCTGCCCGGGCTGGGTGCTCCTTTCCGGCTGGTGAGCCGTCTTCGATGGTTACGGCCTTGAACCGGTCGGTGACTTTGTTCAAGGTCGATTCCTCGCTATCGTCGTAGCCATTTTCGCCCGAATCATAGGTTGCTGGGTGTCGTCGTACAGGGCTCTGCGGGAGCTCAGCCAGCTGTCGCCTCGGCCTGGTTCGAGTGGTTTTCCCATAAGTGCGCAGGGATGTTGTCCGCGTCATTTTGGGCGTGTGCTGGATACATGACGATGGAGAGTTTCTCGTAGTCCGAGATGGATTTCAACCTTGGAGAGGTCGTCGTCGCGTTGATGATGGGAGAGTTTATGTCTCGCTTCCCAATGGTGGTTGTCAGGGCAACAAAGACGTGCTTACATAACATTGGATCTTATGGAGGAGTACCACTATTTGCAAGCGGCCTGTCTACTATTTGCAAGCGTCTTAAGCCTAATTAGGAAGGTTACGCGAGCCCGTGCAGTAGTCTGTATACGCCACGATCTTAGCTGCAGATGTCCCGTACCGGTACGTATCACGATAGAATTTTTATGGTGTTAAGTTTTAAGTGAGTCTGAGTAAGACTTAAGATTCTTAAATAAGTCAAATTCACTAGTAAAAATAATATATTTCTGAATCGATAATCTTATTTAAACCTATCCTAAACTTAATCGCTATCTATTATAAAATAACTATTCGACTAAGGCCACTGATTACGCTGCGGCGTAACCTAAAACTTATTTCTAGCCGCCTATTAATTTAATAGCGGTATATCTATGTGCGCCTAGAACACCTCCTATTAAGTAGACTGATATACCTGCTAAGACTTAGGCCACTGTATTTAGCTAGGCGCCTGCCCGTAAGGTATATAGCGATGCCTACTAGTAAATGCTAAGACTATCTCGGCCCTAAGCTTAGTAAATAACGCGCGAGTAGTCTCTATAGCTGCTATAGCAGCGGCCTATACCGGATTAATTCGCCTACGCCGCGGCCTTAGTTAATCCCTCTTATACTACGATAATAAGCGGCCACTTCGAGCCCTAGGGCCTTAAGCCCTAGCCGCCTAAGTCCTAGTGGCCTAAGTCCTGGGCGCTTAAGTGCCGGGAGGGCGTGGCCGTTACGGCTCGCCACGAGTAGCAGGCAGCTCCCTTAATCGATTCCGATTTAATCGGACAGGAAGAGGATCTAGGATTCGGGTTCTTTCGCGTATCTATCGTATTTCGGGCTAAAATAGGTGGTAAACGGTTAGAAATAGGATAGCGCGAGAGGTGCGGATAAATATACCAGGCTCTAATTAACCCACCAGTAAGGGTTAACTTAAGTACGTTCTAGCACGGTTATAGCCTCTAAATAACATAATATCGTGTAACGGCACGGTAGCCCGAATTACGCCTAAAACGTCCCTATATAGTCAGGAAGAGGCTAGCGAGTCCTGAACGCCTAGTCTATAACCAGATACTGCTGCTATATAAGCTTTAGTACCTTGAACGTGACTTCGAAAATAAGATTAGAAACGACGGGTCGATTTATATAGATTGCTGCGTGCTTGCTACCCGCTTCCACTAAACTAATCTTTAGCGGCTTAGTCTTTTTTATCACTATTAGATACACCTAGGAAAAGAGCTTATCGAGATTAGCTAGGCGGCCACGAAGATAGGTCTTTAGCTCTACGTGGGCGGACTCTATACGATTTATAGCCTTAATACCGTAGTTACGGAAGTACTTAACTGCGTAGTTATAGAACTAATCACGATATAGTAGATAGGTCTATTTAAGATAATCTATAAAAGCTAATATGGCGGTTAGTAAAGATAAGTAGGGTGGTGGAAAGCAGGGCGGCGGAAGAGACCTACCGATCTATTCGCGGCCGAACCGTCGCTTTAACGAGTCCTAGTGCTCGTTGAATTCGTCCTCGGTTAGTGCGTATATACACGATTTCCACGAATCTATAAACTTATCTATAGTCGATCCGTTAGACGGCGCCTATACCGAAACACGTGAATTTTGCTATCTTCTAGCATAGCCGCTATCCGTGATTTCGCTGGTAATTAAGGCGGCGATTTCTGGATTACGGGTAAGTTAAGAGGCGACGAGATCGTTATCCTAGTCTTCTTCGCGGGCGCTAGCGTTATATTCTGCGTTACTATTATATTCTAAATTTATTTATATGGCTAATACTCGGTTAGTAAAAAATTTTTATATATTAGTCTAGATTAGGATAGTAAAGCGATAATAGGACTAATAATACTATAGAAAAAAATTTTATCGCCCTATAGCCCCACCCTATAAACAAAGAATATTCTATATATAATAAGTAAGACTAACTACTAAAAAAAAGATTATAAACTTACCCGCCGGGAAGAGACTAGTTCCCTTAAGAGGGCTAATCCATTTCTTTCTAATATAAAGGTTAACGTTCTTTAGGACATGCTATATACAGATTTATTAATTAATAGCTAGGAAAATAACACTTAACGCATTTTTAAGGGCCTTATCGAAATCAGTGATAATAGAACTTAGAAACTCGATATCCTTGGTTACGAACACCTCTTTAATACGGCGATAGATCTATCTAAAGGCCTCCTAAGTCTCTCTCGATACTAGGGCAAAACAGCAGTTATAGGAGCTATGGTCCGCCGCTACGCCCATAACCTTAAAAAGAGGTATATTAAATCGATTCACCTAAGTAGAGGTTAGTTAATAGTAAATAATCACGGAGCTTTTACTAACAGAATAGGTGTAATCTATACTTAAAAGCTCCGGATTCTTTCTCTATTAATTAACGCAGTCTCGATAAGTCTAAAAGATTATATCAATACGGCCTATATCGTGGTTAAAGTGTTTATACACGTGGTATTCGCCTAACGATCCCGCCTCTAACCTCTCGAGGAAATACTGCGTTAACGATAAAGGGCCGTACTTCTCCCGCCGTAGCTACTATTAATAGTTACGGATATCTTATAGGCTAAGTATAAGACCGCCGGCGACGTTATACTTAAATTTTTACTATAGTTACGTAGTAATTTAAGAGGCTATTAGTCTGCCTATACCCGATAACTACTCGACTATTATCTTAATCCGCGATACTCTAATCGCTTATTACGAATCCAGCCTCGTGGTTACCGACGCCGCCGCCACGTTTAACGTAAGTGGAGGGTGGTTATAATAGTCCTTATCGCCGATAAAGAAATGCCACGCCTCCCTAATCAGTACTATCTCGGCAGCCTAAAGGCATCTAATTTTGGTTGTTTTGGTGGCTCTTATAACGGCTTTGGATAGCCTCTACGCACCGCCGCGGTTATAGGTAAGGGTAATCCGAGAGACTATACCGCTGGCGAGTCTCCTATTGCCTGACTTTATAACACTAAAGCCGTAGCCATGATAGTACGCCTTAACGGCCACGAGTAGCTCGTCCGGGCAGGCGGACGCCGGGATTACGGGTTTCGGATAAGTAAAGGATATAACGCGTTCTGAGATACTTTAATATAATAAAAAAAGAGTTAAAATAGGTGTGATTTTGCTATATGGAATATCAGGTATAAGTCGTAGCGATTAAGGCCTGTCTTAACACCATGAAAATTCTGTTGTGATACGTACCGGTACGGGACATCTGCAGCCAAGATCGTGGCGTATACAGACTACTGCACGGGCTCGCGTAACCTTCCTAATTAGGCTTGAGACGCTTGCAAATAGTAGACAGGCCGCTTGCAAATAGTGGTACTCCTTGTGGAGATGGTTGAAGTACTTCACGTGACCTATAGTGTGATGCCAAGTACGTAAGCACGTAAGCAAAGCAACGCCAACACAGGAGACAAAGGAGGCGAGAGCTCTTTGCGTGCATTGTCCAACCACTGCGATTTTCCCTCTCGCCGCCTTCTCTGCGAAGACTTCAACGTTTGGCCACGTCTTTGACATTACAGCATCACCCATGGCCAATGTCTTGAACGGCCTCTTTGGAGGCGCCAAGTCGTCCGAGACGCCTCTGCCCAGCGGGGACTCTGGTATGTCATTCACTCGTTTTCTGTTGTCGTGTCCGGGATCAGACCCCTTGGTCATCACGTCCGACGGGGAAGAAAGACATGTGATGTCATACTCTTTTTGTTCCCTTGTTCCTCTTTTTACCAACTTGCGAACTAAAAGTTTCTAGACTTTGCAGACTTCGCCGAGGCCCCCGACCCAGTCCCGACCGACACCCCGACGCCGATGGGATCCGGTGCTGCCCCGGCGGCCGCCACGCCGGCACTCGCCAGCAAGTGGTACGAGGTCCACAAGCGGCACACGATGGACGAGTTCAAGGTCGAAGGCATGATCATCGGCGTCTGCGTGGTGCTCTTCCTGGTCCACCTCGTCGGCGCACGGCTCAACCGGAACCGCGCCAAGGCGTGGGCCAAAGCGAACGGGCCGCTTCTCAGGCGCGAGTTTGCGTCGGTGGGCTTCTCGGACCGGCCGGCGGCCGACTCGACCGCGGACGATGCGGACGAGGTGCTGAAGGAAAAGTCGCTCTTCCAGTTCGCGTCGTACGCCACGGGGCGGCAGAACGTGGCGTTTGTCGACGTCGACCTCAGGCTGGTCAAGCGCTTCAACCCCATGGCGACGCTGTCGGAAATGGTGCTGAGCTTCTTCTGGGAGACCATGGCGGCGCCGCAGGACGTGATGGACGCCGTCCTGTACCCGTTTGACGGCAAGGAGTCGCTGACGGTGCCGGCGGTGCCGGGGACGCACGAGCTGCGCGGCAAGGAGGCCAAGAGCACGTTTGACGGGTTCGTGTGGGCGATTGTGTCCAAGGAGCGCATGCGGGAGCTGCGCGACGAGCGCTACGACCTCTCCATCACGTTTACCAAGGATAACAGCAAGCTTCCCAACTGGGTTTCCGTCATGAGCGAGAACGCCGAGATTACCGAGCAGCTCCTCACGCCGGAGCTGGTCAAGGCTGTCGAGGCGGCCGGCGATGCGTTTGAGTACCTGATCATTTCCGACCAGCCTATGGAGAAGCCCAGGACGTGAGTAATGCCTGCGTTGACTTTGTTCTCTTTTTTCTTTTTTTTTTTCTCCTCCCAAGACAATAGACTGACGTCCCTGTGTCCCCAGCGTCGAAGAAGCCACGGCGGCGCGTAAGCGCATCTTCCTCCGGTACACGCTCCCGTCGAACAACGACTACACGCCCCTGATGCCCATCTTTGAAGAGTTTACGCGGCTCGCGGATCGGCTGGTGGCGCAGCCCAAGTTCCGGGCCGAGGTGATGCGCAAGGTCAACAAGGTGCGCGACGACATGACGGCGCAGCTGCGCAAGGAGGCCGAGGCGCGGGAGGCGGAAGAGCGGACGCAGGAGCGCGAGAAGGCCAAGAAGGCCAAGCGCGACCAGGAGCTCGCGGCGCTCGACGCGAAGCAGCAGAAGAAGTACCTCGAGAAGGAGCGCGAGAAGGAGCAGCGGAGGATGGCCAAGAAGCAGACCATAAGGGGTTAAGGTGGGCTAGGAGTGGGCATGAAGCTTTAACCGCCGGGGTTGTTTTTACCTCTACTGTCCTGTCGTACTGTACGGCTTGTTGGTCTATTTCTGGGGAGCGTCGGCGGCTACGTCGTGGATATATACCTGTTGTATGTAATTATACGGGAGTCTGGAGGGGCATGGGTGATGGAGCAACAGGAAGCGCAAACGAAGCACGGTGTTGTCGAAGGATGGTTACGGGACGAGTTTGCTAATCGAACTGTTCAAGATGTCAAGGCCTTAATCTACGACTGTCGGTGCAATATTTGGGACGGTTGACTGGTAATGGAGACATCAAATTGATACTATAATGATTGGGTCCATTTATGGACGTCGAACATGGCGCGTAAGAGCAATATTAGTAGAAAGAATCATAAAGGGTACATCAGCATCAATCTGGTCGAGTTGAACTTGAATCCCAGAATCACATTCATCTCTCCCCTTTGTCAGCCGAGTGCTCACTTGGACTCCTTCGAGTCCTTGGCGAGCAAGTCCTCCACCCTGTCAATCTTTTCCTTCCAGCGCTGGATCTTGTCCGTCCTATTGGAGAGGTTAGTTCGTAAAGGCGAAGAAGCAGAAGAGTAAAGACATACCTTGCGCCAACGCGCATGGAAGTCTGGATCCTCACGACACCACGCTGCAGTATAGCCTCGTGGGCTTGGCCAATGGCACGCATGACATCCTCCCAGGGTCCCTCTGATGTGGTCCATTAGCTATCGAACGTCTGGGAAGTCAAAAGGGGAAACGTACCGACGGTGGTGCCGGCCGAGTGAAGCTTGTAGTCGACCTTGTTGGCGTCGAGCACGCGCTGGACCTCTGCGACCTCCTCTGCGCAGGACGGGGTGCCGGTGCCGAGCTAGACGAGTCAGAACGGTTGTCGACAAGTTGTAGAGACGAAGGACAAGTTGGTCGTCGGGCAGTTAAGACGAAGGACAAGTTGGTCGTCGGGCAGTTAAAACGAAGGACAAGTTGGTCGCCGGGCAGTAAGACAAAGGACTACTCACAGGTACGAGGCAAAAGTCGACGTAGACAAAGGCCGGCGTGGGGAGCTTGGTGTAGTCGGTGGCCATGGTGGTGTTCCGCCTGGATTGGATATAGATGGGCAAGCTGCGCGTCTGCTGGGACGAGACGATGCGGGAAAGGGTGGGCTTGATGGAGTGGAGTCGTCCCGGGTTGATATATAGCCTGGGATTCAAGGACATGTCTTTTGTTTTAGGGATGGACGATGAAGATGAAAGGAGTAAGGCCTGGGTTATGGTTCAATGGTTCAATGGTCGGTCTAGTGAGATGAATGAGCGAGGGAGGTGAGTGGTTGGATCAAATGAATGACGGTGACAGTTCAGTTAGATGGAGTGGATATGTCTGTCCACTACGGAGATCCAACTTGTCTTATAAAGAGAAAAAAAAAAGAAGGGAAAAAAGAAGAGAAAATGATTGGACCGTCGGTGATGTCTAATATAAAGGCCCGAGTGTGACGCTGTCTTTCTCGATTAAAGTAATTATTAGCACATCTCATTCCATCCCGTTGCTTGGCACTATCATGATGACACGGTGCTATATAAACCTCTGCGAACCCTTCCAACGCCGTCGCTAGGGTATACCGAGTGGAATCCAACTTGACCAAATACCCAGACGCCAAAACACCAGAATACGTCGAAAACCATCTCCAAAACGACAACCGATCAGAAAAAAATGACAGCAGCCGCCATGAAAGCCACCATTGCCCCCGTCGGTATCCCGCTGCCGTCGAATCCGGACCAAGACGCAATGTTCCCGTCGTCGTCGTCGGTGCCGAGGACCCCGTTCGCCTGGTCGGCCGACTCCATGGCTGGTGCCCCGTCGCGAAAGGCGGCATGGATCAAGTCGGCGCTGTCGTGGGAAGCACCCATATGGACGACGTTGCTGTAGGCCCGACGAGATAGGTCGGGGGAGTAGCTGCAGACCGACGAGGATGGACGGGTCTCGCTGGCAGCCATGCTCATCGTCATGGTAGGTAGCAGGACAACGGCTCCTGCGAGGACTGTCCGTAGTGGTAAAGGGTGTAGCATCTGGCTGGACTTGTGTATTGTTCGGAGGAGTGGAAGGACTGTAGTTGTTAAGAAAAGGAAAGACATGGGATATTGTCAACAGAGAAAAAAAAAGAAAAAGGAAAGCATCGCCAGTTACGACTTATGGCTAAAGGCAAAGACGAGATGCAAAGTAAAAAGGCCTTGATCAAACGTGGTGGCTTTCGCTTTAGTGTCAGCCACCTCAGCCGCATAAAAGCACGATACTAAGTACCTTGTATTATCCTATCTGTCCAGCCACTCTCCGTCAGCCTCGCAGTACGTACTCTGTACATATAATGTGGCTGGGACGTCACATATCAATATACTCGTCCAACCATGGTGATATCCCGTTGATCAGAATCTTCCCTTGTCCCCTTCCTCCTCCTCCTCCTCTTCCTCTTCTCTTCCTCTCCCCGCCTTCACCTACTCGGGATCCGGGGCGAATCCAGACTCGGAGCCCGCCTCTGCCTCCCTTTCCTTCCAAGCCTTCTGTCCTTCCTCCGTAGTCGCGTCGATGATCTGTTCCTCCAGACTCAAGATGCCGGCCTAGGTTCATCGTTAGCTTCTTCCCCAGACATAGGAGGGGGGACAGGATCTTCCATTCCAGACAGGCGAGGGACAGGACAAAGACTCACATCACCCAGCTTGCCCACAACATCCTCCGCCACCTCCACCTCCATGTCCCCCAGCACCTTATTCACCTCCTCCAAGCTCCCGCTCTCCAACGCCTTCCGGAACGCCGGGCTAAACCCCTCAAAGATCCTCCTCGCCTCCCTCCCCTCCGCCGTCTCGGACCCCGCCGGCGGAATGTTAATCTTAATCTCCGTCCCCGGCTCCACCGCATGCAGCTGGATCTGCGCCACCTCGGCCGGCTCCTTGGCCCGCTCCGCCACAATCTCCCGCGCCCGCGTCCGGATCCGCCCGTACGTGTCCTGCACGTCCTTGTAAAACACCTCCCGCGCCTGGTGGCCCTTGGTCGTGATGCGCTTGAAGAACATGGCCACCCCGTCCCGCCCCAGCGCCCGGCAGTACTGCAGCAGCAGCGCCTGGTGCACGCACTGCCGGCTCCGCTCGTCCTTGCCCTCCAGCGCCGCGTCGAACGCCAGCACCAGCAGCCCGTCCGTCTCCCGCTCCGTCAAAATCTCCGGGTGCTTCGACAGGAACGACACGCTGCTGCCGTAGTCGTCCGCCCGGATCTGCGAGAACAGCTTGGCCTCGGGCGACGCCTCAATCTCCTCGTCGTCGCCGTACGAAGGGGACCCTTGCGATGACGACGACGCCGCCGTGAAATTCGGGTTGAGGAGCTCCACCTGCCTGCCCTCGTCCTTCTTCTTGTCCTCCGGCTTGGACTTGTTGACGTACGAGCTGTCGAACCCCGTGCGGATGCTCTCGCTCGTAATCTTGCTCCTCTCCACCGCCTCCAGCTCCTCCAGCTTCGCCGCGAGCTCCTCCTGCAGCTTGGTCACCTTGCCCAGGTGCTCCTCGATGCCCTTGACCATGCCGTCGTACCGCCCGTCCGCTTCCACCTTCTTCTCGTCCAGCGACTTGTTCACCTCGTCCAGGAGCGCCGCCATCATCTTCGAGTACGACGGCAGCGGCTCCGACTCGACGTGCACCCCGGCCGGACGCGCCGGCGGCTGGTCCTCCTCGGGCTTGCCCGCCGACTCCATCACCGCCTGGAACGCCACCTGGCCCGCGTTGCCGTTCTGGATGTCGCCCGCCCGGGCCTTGAGGGCCGCCAGCAGCGCCGAGATGCGTTTCAGCAGTCCATCGTTGATGATGCGTTCGTATTTGAGCGTTTCGATTTGGTGTTTCCGCTGTTGCCGCTCCAGATGAATCTGATTCTGCTTTGCACGGATGAAGGACCGCTTGTCGACGTTGGGATGGACCTCAATGTCCGAGTCGTCGCTGATCTCCAGAGCGTCCTGTGTTGACGGGTGGTTAATTGTGGCTCTATCACCTGATTTTTTTTTCTTTTCCTTTTTCTTTTCCTTTTCTTTTCCTTTTCCTTCTTCTTCTTTTCCTCTTTTTCTCCTTTTCCTCTTCTTCTTCTCCCTTCACTGCCCAAGCTGTGCCTGGGGAATATCACGTCACTTACCCACTTGCTATAGTCGACCGGCATTTCGGCTAACTGGACGGGAAGTCTTTGTCGATGTCGAGGATGGAAAGCTCCGAGGAGCTGACAGAGAGAACAGAAAAGGATTTCCGCCTAGCTTTGTGGTGTTGTGATAGAAAGAAAGAAAAGACAGTGTCAGTCTTGTGTAGAAGGTTCCAGATCATCCAACAGCTAGAAAGTTGGATGCAGGTCAGGATACAATCGTCGACCGAGAACTGAGCTTCATTAGCGGGGTCACAAGCCCCACTACGTAGCAGTTCAAGTACTTCGTACGTAATGCACCCCTTATCTTATCTGACCAGCTTATATAAGCCAATGTACTTTGTACAATGTACTCACACCGAGTCTGTGATGATTCCATTCCCATCCGTTAGCACCTATGTACTTGGATTATGAACAATTAACGCAAAGTAAAGCGAATAAGCCACCAACCCTCCTGTCCAAAGTGATTCCTTTCCCGTCCCGTCTTCTCCTTTTCCCTTCCCAAGTACCCCAAGTGCATGCAGCAATAATGATACACGATAACACACCTATTCAGACAAGCAGTTGATACAACCGACCTGATTACTTCTCCCCCCCTTCCCCCCTACTGCATCGTCTTCAGGAACCCGTCCAGGTCGAAACTCTCCTCGTATTGACGGTTGTCCCAGAGCTCGCCCAGGTCGTCCAGCCACGCCTTCTTCCCCGTCTGCGCCCCGCCCGTAATCACGTCGCCCGTCTCGACATCCACCATGTCCTCCTCCCGCCCCTCCATCGCCTTGTTCTGCTGCCCCTTGTCCGTGATGAGGCCCGGCCCCGTGTCGCCCAGGTTGAACAGGTCGAGGATCTGGTCCGTGTCCATCGTCGCCAGCCCCGCGTTCTGCTGGTTCACCACCGTCGACGCCACGTCAATCTTGAACCGCTGCAGGCTCAGAATCTTCTCCTCCAGCGTGCCCCGCGTGATCAGCCGGTACACGTTGACCACCTTCTTCTGCCCGATCCGGTGCGCCCGGTCCATCGCCTGCAGGTCCTTTTGCGGGTTCCAGTCGTGCTCCACAAAGATGACCGTGTCCGCCCCCGTCAGGTTGAGGCCCAGCCCGCCCACGCTCGTCGTCAGCAGCAGCACGTCGTACGACGGGTCCTGGTTGAACTTGTTCACGATGCTCTGTCGCTTGTTGGCCTCGACCGACCCGTCCAGCCGCAGGTACGACACCCCCGGCAGCAGGTCCCTCAGCACCTTGGTCTGCACCATGTCGAGCATCTCCTTCATCTGGCAGAAAATCAGCGCCCGGTGCGGTTTGATCGGCTGGTACAGCGGGTCGTTCGACTCGGCCCCCTCCACGCCGATGCCGCAGTCCACCAGCAGGTCCCGCAGCGCCGTGAGCTTGGGCGCGTGTATCACGTCTTCCAGGCTGGTGCCCTTCTTGTGGAGGAGCCGCTGCGTGTCCTCGTACAGGTTGTGTCCCGGCTTCATCACCAGCGCCGGCGAGTTACACAGCTTGCGCATGTACTGTAGAGCCTGGAAGATGTGCGCCTTGGCCTCCTTGTCCTCCTTGCCGGCCTCCTCCTGCAGCTTCCTGCCCTGCCTCCTCGTAAAGTCGTCAAAGAGCTTCTGCTGCAGCTCGCTCAGGTCGCAGTAGTAGTTCTGCAAGATCTTGGGCGGCAGGTCGTTGAGCACTTCCTCCTTGAGTCGCCGCAGCAGGAACGGCAACACCTGCTTGTGGAGCGCCTCGATGGCGAGCGCCCCGGCCTCCTGCTCCTTGGACGACGCCTTGCTGAACCGGCTCGCCGCGATGGGTTTCGCGAACCGGTCGAGGAAGACCTTCTCGGCGCCCAGAAAGCCCGGCATGAGAAAGTCAAAGAGCGACCAGAGCTCCAAGACGTTGTTCTGGATCGGCGTGCCCGTCAAGATCAACCGGTGGTTGCTGGCCAGCCGCTTGACCGCGAGGCTAATCTTGGCCTTGGGGTTCTTGATGAGGTGGCCCTCGTCCAGCACGATGTAGTTCCAGTTGTATCGCACGAGAATATCCACATCGTTACGACAGACGTCGTAGCTCGTCACCACGATATCCGTCTTGTCCAGCGAGTCCTTCATGGCCTTGCGCTCGGCGGGCGGCCCGACATACGCCGTGACGCTGAGGAAAGGTGCGTACGTCTGGATCTCCTGCTGCCAGTGGCCCGACAGCGTGGGCGGGCAGACGATGAGCGAAGGAAGCCGGCGGACGTCGGACGCGCCCGTCTTGGCGAATTCCTCGGCGCGCTGGTGGTGGTCGCTGGCCACGATGCAAATCGTCTGGAGCGTCTTGCCCAGGCCCATGTCGTCGCAGAGAATGCCGTGGAGGTGGTACTTGTTGAGGAAATGCAGCCAGTTGACGCCTTCCTGCTGGTACGAACGCAACTCGGCCTTGATGGCCACGGGGATCTTGAAAGGCTCGACCTTCTTGGGATCCAACAGCTGCGAAATGAACGTCCGCTCCCGGTCCCGGCCCCGCAGGAGCTCCTCCGACAGACCCGGTGGGTCGGGTATGCCGGCCTCGAGCGGAACAAGCTTGACCAGGGTGGCGAAGGACGTCGTGGCAATCAGGCGGATGTCGTTGTCCGAGTCGCTCATGCGGCCCAGCACGGGGACGATGAGGAAGATGACGTACGGGAGGATGGCATCCCCCATGACGGCGATCAAGTGGTAGATGGCCTCGATGGCGCCCTGGCGGAAGCTCAGGTCGACGGGATTGCTGATGGACGGCAGGACCTTCTCCACCAGGGCCGTCATGCCGTCGACGGTGATGACGCTGCAGATGGTGGCCATGCACTTGGCGGCCATGTAGCGGAACACGGCGAGCTCCGAGTGCAGGGCCTTGATGACGTGCGGGACCATCTGGATGATGAAGGGCTGGATGGCGCGATCCAGCGTCGGCGTCAGAGTCCTGATCAGCGACATGGCATCGACAATCTCTTGCCCGAACGTGTCCGCGGGGTCCTTTGCCTGCTCGGGAAGAAGCCCGGAGAAGGCCTTGACGAGGGGCTCCTCCATGAACGTCCGCAGGACCGGCACCATGTTGAGCAGCTCGGCGCCGTAGATCTGGGACAGAAGCTCGAGCGCCTCCTTGGAACCCCGCCGGGTGATGCGGGCCGCCTTGGCCTCCTTGGCCCACTTGACCGCGTCGGCGTGGTCGACCCTGTCCTCTTCCTTCTGCATGGACAGAATGCAGTCCGTCTTGGACGCGTGCACGGGGAATTCCGGCGTCTCGGCCACCTCGACGCAGGAGAACTTGATGAGGTTGGACACGACCTTCTCGGCCGGACCCTTCCGGCCCAGCTCGGTGAACAGCTGGACGAGGCGAGCAATGTTGGCGGCCGAGCGGCTCTGGGTCTCTTGGTTTTCCTCCGTCTTGATGCTGTCCATGATGGCCTTGATGAGGGGGCTTGGCCTCCTGGGGAGAGCCCTGACGGCCACGAGGGCACAGGCGGCGGCCGCCCTGATGCGTGTATCCCGGGCCTCCTTGGCGGCCTTGGCGTCCGCAATGGCCGTCGCCGCCACATCCCGGGTCTCCGTCAGCATCTGGCTGGCAATCAACCTCTGGCCGGGCGACATGGCCTTCTTGCACTTTTCGAAATCCTCGTGCACAATCTTGTCGGCGACGGCCATGGAGAAGGCCCCGGGCCCGGCCTCTGGCTCGCCCTGGACGACAACGGCCAGGGTCGGCAGTAGCCTGCTGGACAGCTTGCCGTGGTCCCGGAACATGTTGATGAGCTGTGTGCACTGGGCCCGGACACGATGCATGTAGCTGACGAGATCTCTGTAGTGGCCGGGTCTCTCCTCGTCGATGATCTGCTGAAGGGGCTTCGTGAAGCGCGGGGATACTTCGGAGCCGGTGCAGTTCTTGGCGTATTCCTCGATCATCATGCACGCGGTCAGCTGGGTGGACGAGTAAGGCGACGAGAGGGCCGGGTTGATGTGCCGGTCGTAATCGGCGAGGCGGTCGGCGGGGATACGGGACATGAGCAGGCCGATGGCCTTGGCGGCCGACGTCCGGGAGCGAATCAGGGTATCCATGCCGACGAGGTCCACGTCGCCTTGCATCATGTGGCCGTCCACGTCGTGGCCGTGGGTGGTGGGGGGCCCGTCGTCGACCTTGGCGGCCTTCTTCCGGCGCTTGGGCGCACGCTCGCCTCCCTCGGGCGACGAGGCCTTTCGCGGCGGCGGTGCAGGCATGGCCGACATGGAGTAGGCTCCGCCGGAGGGTTTCTGGAAGAGGGCGACGTTCATGGGTATGGGGTTCCGGGAGACGCCGATGGGGTGGAGGGCAAGCTGCATCATGGGCTCGACGCTGGCGGCGTCGGCGAGCTGGGCTGGGTCCTGGGCAAGGCTGGTGACCAGCGAGGACCAGACGTCGAGGGACACGGCGAGGGTCTCCTGATCCCTCTCGACGAGGATGTTCTGGAATATGAGCCTAAGCAGCCTCTCGCCCATCCACCCGCTGGACCGTTGCTTCTCGAGGCCGATGAAGGTGGTCAGGGCCTTCAGCACGGCCAAGCGGACCGAGGTGATGGTGTGGCGTAGGAAGGGGTACAGGCGGGGCACGAGGACGTCAAAGGTCCGCTCTTCGTCCGCATCAGCCGAAAGCTGCATGGCCTGGAGCACCTCGGGGAAGCCGCAAAGGGTGGCGAGCAGGTCCATGATCTTGCCCGTGCTGGCGCTCAGATCGTCGCCCAGATCCTGGAGGCTGGACCAGACAATGTCGATCAGGTTGTCAATGGCGGCAGGTCGCATTGTCACGAACTCCCGGGCCATGGGCAGCAGGGTGGCGGCGCTCACGGAGCGGACGTCGTCGTCTTGGTCCTGCAGGCCCTTCATGACGGCGCGGATCACGCCGTCAATCATTTCGCCGTCCTTCAGGAGCAGGTCCTTCCTCACGGCGACGACGTATCGCAGGCCGACCATGCCGCCGTGGCACACAGCCCAGACCCTGCCGACGTTGAGGTCGTCTTGCATGACCATGCGGTAGAGGACCTTGTAGATGTCGTGGACGGAGTCTGGGGGCACGTGACGCAGGACGGCACCGAGGGTCTGGCCGATGGTCTCCCGAATGGGGGCGACGGAGGTGTCGGAGCTGTAATCGGTGAATCGGTCGAGCATCAGGACGAGGCACAGGCGGCAGGCGAGGTCGTCAAGCCAGGCCTTGTTGAGGCGGTCATTCTCCTGGCGCGACTTGGAGCGCAAGCGGCCGGCGCCGGCACCGTGGACTCGGATTACCTCGCGGAGGCCCATGGCGGCGCCGTGTCGCGTCTCCCACACCGAGTCGAAGATGTCGATCTTGAGAAAGTCGCACAGGCGGTCGTAGGGCCATTCGGTTCCTTCCATCGAGTCGTCGGCCTCGATTTCGGCCTTGATGGGCAGCACGGGCCCTTTGAACTCGCTCACGACCTTGGTGTCCTCGTCGACATCGGCCGGACGGTCCAGGCTGAAGTAGTCGTTCATCTTGCCGGCCTTCTTGGTGTCCGAATCGGCCAGGGGGGTTTCGTCGTGGAGGCCTTCGGAGCCGGCCGTGTTTGTTCTCCTAATGGACAAATCGCCGAATCCACCACTCTTGGCGGCCTTTTGGGCCTCGCGCTTCCGCTTCCGCTTGAGGACGTTGAGCTGTCGAGAACTCAGGCCAGCCTCTTCGGCGGACTGGCCCTGGCCGACGGTGGACATGGTGTCGGTGCGAGATGGCGCACTCGCGGTGGGGGGATCGAGGGGCGTCATGGGGATCGAGTCCTTGTCGAGAACGACGGGCATCTCGTCGTCTTGGAATTTCCTTCCCAATAGGCCCAGGCGGCCATTCAGGGTCTTCTTCTGGTGGGCTAGGCGAGCTTGGGGGTCCAGGGCTGCCAGGTTGTACTCCACGGTACCGCCCCGAACGAGTTCCCGGCCATAGTTCAGGACGTTTTCCAGATGGAGTGAATCGAGCCTGAAAAGTTCGTCGTGAGAAAGAGGAAGGTCCTGGTCTTCTTCCTTCTTGACGCCGCCCATCTCCTCCGCCTTGACGGGCGGCAGAGGTGCGGGAGGCGAGTCGTCATCTTCGTTGGGGTCATATAGGGGTGCATTCTCGATGATCTTGCCGATGGCCTTGGCTGCGGTCGACCTCGTTTCCCAATCTTTGTGGCGAAGGTAGGGGACTACCCTGGATAATAGGTTGAAGAGCTCATCTGGATGCTGCTTCTGCCAATCAGCAAGCTGGTTGACGGCGGTATCCCGAATCAAGCGGGTGCTGCCTGTTTCGAGAATACTAAGGGGGGGAAGTGAGAGAGAATAAGTCAGCGATGAGGGAGATTTGGTGAGCTATAAGCTTGAAAGGGGTTACCCACGTGACGATTCTGTCTAATCTGTTTGATTACGTTAGTATTTCATAAACCGTTTTGTTGTATCGATGATTGCGTACCTTGATGCCATGTTGCTTGTTAGGGGCTTCGGAGAAGCCTCATCTCAACGCCCACCTATTCAGGGTCAGTATAAGGATGGGTAAATGGGGGAAAACGCGTGAAAATGACGCGTCTTTGATGGATGAGATGAGGATGATAGATGCTATGTATGAGACAAAGTGAAAACAAAGGGAATGGAAAGAACGGAAAAGAAGAAGCTCTCGTATAAGTACGCACCTTGGCTTTGGCACTTTCTTTTAAAGAGGATGGATCGATGGAATAATGGTGAGTGAGAGAGGACGAGAGAAAAGGAAAATCAAGCACCTATGGTGCATGCAATGGCATCATGAACTTTTTGTCCAACAAGGTCGTGATGGTATATCGGTTGCCAAGGACAGGATAGAAGACCAAAGTGGTGATGAAAGTTGGGTTAATAAAATTACTTGTTGACAGGCAGCAAAGTGAGTCGACTGGCAAAGCTGGTGTTGGCAGGTGTAGACGGGTTGTGGTGTTGTGGTTTGTGGATCGGAAAGAAATGGCTGGGAAGCCGGGGTGCCAAAAGCTGAGCGGGCAGGAGCGGCAACTGGATGGAAGTGGGTGGAGGGCCAGTAAAGTATGGAAAGTGTGGCCGTGGCATTTGTATCTTGTGGTAGTACTTTTATACTTTGGGACCGTGCCCGCGTCCCGCAGGCAACGCGCGCACAAGTCAGGGGAGTTGAGTGGAGGGCAAGAGGCGACTCGTGGGGACTTCCTTCTCAAAGCCGAAAAGGCCAACCCGCCCCCCCGTTCCTTCACCAAGCGGCCTGGCAGGAGCCTGGCAGCACGCCTTGCTCTCGCTTAATCTCCTTAGCGTCATCCATCATCCCATGCCCACCCACTTTCTTCAATTTGGTTCCGTCACTTTGAGTTGTAATTACCTACGCAGTACTGAATTTTTATTTTATTTATTTTCTTTGCTCTCCTGGAGTCGTTACAGAGCAGCTTCGCCGGACTTGTACCTCGCGGTATCCGTACTTTGTACATCACGGCGTTTCGTTTCGTTTCGCGTCGTGTCTTGATTATGGGACATACTTCACGGCATCCTATTCCACCTTTTATACGATTCTTTCCACTACTCGCTCCGGAATTTGTTCAATGGGTCATTCTGCATTGTCGCATATTTTCATCTTCTCTGCTGCTATGGTGCGAACAGCTCGACGATGTACAGGTACGTACACATCCCTGAGGTTGATGTGTCCTCAATTGTAGCGTACAAAGTTTATTATGGAACGGGGGAATCTATCGCCCCAATCAAGTAATCCCTCTAGTCATGCACGCCAGATGCCGATCGACTAGTCCCGCAGATTGTCGTTTTCTTTTTCTTTTTCGTTTTCTTTTCTTTTTTGTGGTAATAAAAAATAATTAAAAAAGGCCACTCCACGTGTCCACTCTGCTTCCGTAGAAAAATACAACGTACAACGTACGTCTGGAGTACGTTGTATAATCACGAATACTCGAATAGCTACTTGTACGTTGTATGTTTCATGAGACGGTTGGTCTGCTTGTAAGACTAATATCGCACCGCACATCCCGGCCGAATGGCTTACGAGCGACCCAGTGGAGCGGTTGGTTGGCTGCCTGGCTGTCTGCGTTCGCCGGGATTGGTACAGCACCTCTGCATTGCCATGACTTGTACACGGAGACGTCTTCGTCTGGTCGCCGTTTGGTTGTAGAAACGAACCACGGGTTGCAAAGTATTGTGTGCACCAGCTCGCTCATGTCAAAACACTGACGACTGGGATGGACTTTGTCACTAGGTGGCTTCAACTTGGGTGAAGATATGGGGGTGGTCCAAAAGACTGGAAAAACAGGCCTGGCTGGCACTTGTTTGCTGTTGTCTTGGATCACTCATTTCCCGCCTGCCGAGTAAACACGCCCAAGACAATGGAAATGGATATCCTCATCATGGCTCTCCATTTCTGCTCTCCAATCCTTATGCATCGACACCACCACTTCGACATGCACCACTTATGATTATTTAATCAAGGACAAACGTTGTTGACCGAGACAACACGACAGCCATTTGGGTTGGTCGCTGCTGCGGATCCTCCCCGTCCGGCCCATGCGTGTCAAGTCTACCCTTACCCCCAAACGGGTCCCAACGGCTGTCAAAAAGCTCGCCGGCATAACCGCAGGCGAGATGGTTTGAAGGGGATTCCTATTGGTACCCTTTCCTTTGGTTAGGCTCGGACGCCTCCAAGAACGGTCGGTCCCGCTCACTTGTAGATCGTTTATGCATCGCGTCTCGAAGTTGCGCCCCAGATTTGACCACCGAGTTGACCACGTTTGACGGGAGCGAAAGCGATGGAATTCAGTAGAAAACACGGCCCGGACCATTTCATACGAGGACGAATACTTGCCTTCTACTGCGATGAAAGTATGCACGAATACACGTGTAGGTACTCGTGTTATGCATTCGCTCCGATATGCATAATGTACGAAATAAGCCACTCGTCAATTATGTAATCATTCACCTGAACTTGTCGAATTGTGGCGCAAATGGGCGTTCTCACACTGTATACAAAGTACTTGCATCGTACCGTGCCCCACCATCGCGACGAGACGCGTCGCAAGCAAAAGAGCCACTCAACCACATTGCCCAAGCCAGCCCACACCGCCGTCGGTCAAGACCCCGTATTCCGTCCCCCACCGAAGCGAGTGCCTCGTTCCATCCCAAGACATATACATCTTGTCTCTTTCCAACCATCCAGATTGAGGAACATCCTACCCGATCGTATCGGCCGCGTCGTCGGCAGCGCCGGCCAGCTTCTTCACCATGTACATCAAGCAGATCATCATCCAGGGCTTCAAGAGGTGCGCGCATCGTCACCCACATCCTTCTCATTCCCTCCTGCCAATACGGCCCAGCTAACCCTTAACTTTTCTTTTCCCTTTTTTTGACCTTCAGCTACAAGGAGCAGACAGTCATCGAGCCCTTCTCCCCGGGAACAAACGTGATCGTCGGTCGCAATGGCTCCGGTAAGAGCAATTTCTTCGCGGCCATCCGCTTCGTCCTCAGCGATGCCTACACCCAAATCAGCCGCGAGGAGCGACAAGCCCTGCTCCACGAGGGCTCCGGATCAGCCGTCATGTCCGCCTATGTCGAAATCATCTTCGATAACTCGGACGACCGGTTCCCGACCGGAGGCAAGGAGGTCATTTTACGGCGCACCATTGGGCTTAAAAAGGACGAATATTCTCTCGATCGCAAAGTCGTCACAAAGACCGACGTCGTCAACATGCTCGAGGCCGCCGGCTTTTCCAGGTCAAATCCCTACTACATCGTGCCCCAGGGCCGCGTCACCGCCCTGACCAACATGAAGGAGTCCGACCGCCTGAATCTCCTCAAAGAAGTCGCCGGTACCCAGGTGTACGAGGCACGCCGCGCCGAGTCGCTCAAGATTATGAACGAGACCAACAACAAGAGGGAGAAGATCGACGAGCTCCTCGAGTACATCAAGGAACGCCTCCAAGAGCTGGAGGAAGAAAAGGAGGAGCTCCGCTCGTTTCAAGACAAAGACCGCGAGCGAAGATGTCTCGAGTACGCCCTGTACCATCAAGAGCAAGAGGCCTTCCAGGAGCAGCTCGACCGTATCGAGAATATGCGCCAGCACGGCCTCGAGAACACAGAGTCCATTCGCTCCGAGCTCAAGGAAGCCGAAAAGGCCATCGCTGCACTCGACGGTGAAATCGAAAAACTGAGTCGCGAGATGGAGCTGCTCCAGATCGATCGGCGCCAGCTGGAGGAAGACCGTCGCAAGACTTCCAAAGCCAAGGCCGTATCCGAACTAAACGTGAAGCACCTGTCAGACAGCCAAGCTACCGCCCAACAGGCGCAACAAGAGCACGATGCCCAGCTGGCAGCAGTACGCGGGGAGATTGCCGAAAAAGAGAGGGAGCTCACGGAAACTGCCCCCCTCCTTGCCGAGCGGAAGAAGACAGAGGCCGAGGTCCGGCAGCAGCTCGACCAAGCCGAAGCAGCGCGCGCCCGTCTCTACGCCAAGCAGGCCCGCGGCTCACAGTTCCGCACCAAGGCCGAGCGCGACGAGTGGCTGAGGCAGGAGATCGAGGAGCTCCGCTCGACTCTGATGACGCAAAAGGCGAACAAGTTGGATACCGACGAAGATGTCGCCCGCATAGAAAAGTCCATCCAGCAACTCGAGAGCGAGATTACGGCCTTGCGTTCACGTCTCGAGAATTTCGGCAGCGACAGGACCGAGGCCGCCGAAGAGGCGGCCAATGTCCGGGCGGCGCATGATAACATCTTCGACGAGAAACAGGCCCTGCTCCGCGAGGAGGAAAAGCTGGAGAGCATAGCCCGCAACGCTCGAAAGTCGCGGGACGATGCCGAGGCCCGGCTCAGGCACGCCATGGACGGAGACACCGCTCGGGGTCTCGCCACCATTCGCCGTCTCAAGCGCGAGCACGACCTGCCCGGGGCCTACGGCACCTTGGCCGAACTGTTCGACGTCAACGAAGCGTACCGCCTGGCCGCCGAGCAAATCGCCGGCAACAGCCTGTTCCATTACATCGTCGACAACGCCGAAACCGCCACGTTCCTGGCCAACGCCCTGTACAAAGACCGCGGCGGGCGGGTGACTTTCATGCCGCTGCAGCAGCTCCGGCCCAGGAACATCAGCTTCCCGAGGTCGCAGGACGGCGTGGTCCCGCTGTTGAGCAAAATCCAATACGAACCGAAATACGAAAAGGCCTTCCAGCAGGTCTTTGGCAAGGCCATCGTGTGCCCCAACCTGAGCATCGCCACACAGTATGCCAGGAGCCACGGCGTCAGCGCCATCACCCCCGACGGCGACCAGGCGAACAAGAGAGGCGCCATGACCGGCGGCTACGTGGACCCCCGTCGATCACGCCTCGAAGCCGTCCGGTCGGTCAAGAAGTGGCGAGACGAGGACGACCGCATGCGCGCGCAGCTCGACGAGCTCCGGTCGCGGATCGAGCAGAAGGAGCAGCAAATCACCCGCGCCCTGGGCGAGGTGCAGAAGGCCGAGCAGAAACTCCGCCAGCTCGAGACGGGGTTCGAGCCGCTCAAGACGGAGCTGCAGGCCAAGATCTCCCACCTGGAGACCGAGAAGACCCAGCTCGACGCCGCCATCAAGCGGCGCGAGGCCGTGGAGAACAACATGAAGGACTTTTCCGTCGACCTGTCGGCCCACGAGGCGGAGCTCGCGTCCGACTTTAAGAAGGCCCTGACGCCGTCCGAGGAGAAGCAGCTCGAGGAGCTGACCGCGCAGGTGCAGGAGCTCCACCAGGAATGGAACAAGGCCAGCCAGGAGCGCAGAGACGTGGAGGGCCGCCGGCAGATCCTCGAGGCGGACCTGACGCAGAACCTCCGGCTCCGGCTCGACCAGCTCAACAGCCAGGCGTTCGAGAACCAGTCGGCGGGACCGTCGGGCGACCTGCGGGAGGCGCAGCGGGAGCTCGCGAAGCACAGCAAGGTGCTGGCCGACGTGGAGGCGCGGATCAAGGTCATCGAAGAGAACCTGGAGGAGATGGACGCGGAGATTGCCGACCGACAGGCCAAAAAGGCCGACCAGGAGCAGCGCCAGAGCGAAATGGCCCAGCGGGAGGAGAAGCAGAGAACCATGGCCGAGAAGAGCATGGCCAAGAAGGCCCTCTACACCTCCCAGGCGGCCGATGCCGCCAAGGCCATCCGCGATCTCGGCGTTCTTCCCGACGATTTCAACAAGTATGAGAATTTGGATCCGAAGCAGGTACGGGAAATGCCGTCTTTAGCCCATGGAAGATGTTTATAAAGATCGCCAACTGACCCTTCCTTAGATCGATTCCCGGCTCAAAAAAGTCCGCAGTGCGCTCAAGAAGTACCAGCACGTCAACAAGAAGGCGTATGAACAGTACAACAGCTTCACCTCGCAGCAGGACCAGCTGCTCAAGCGGAGGGCGGACCTCGACGCGTCGCAGAGTTCCATCGAGGAGCTGGTGGCGCACCTCGACCAGCGCAAGGACGAGGCCATCGAGCGGACCTTCAAGCAGGTCTCCAAGGAGTTTGCCACCGTCTTTGAGAAGCTCGTGCCGGCGGGCCACGGGCGCCTCGTCATCCAGCGCCGCACCGACCGGCGCGAAGTCGACCCCGAGGACTCGGATGACGAGCGGCAGCGGAATAGCGTGGAGAATTACACGGGTGTCGGCATCAGCGTGTCGTTCAACTCGAAGACGCTCGATGAGCAGCAGCGCATCCAACAGCTGAGCGGTGGCCAGAAGAGTACGAGCCCTTTTGTGCCTTCCTTTTCTTGCCTTTTGACGTCCAGTTCCCATGTCTTGTCGAGCCATCATCGCTAACACGCCGCTAGGTCTCTGCGCACTCTGCCTCATCTTTGCGCTCCAGCAAACCGAATCGAGCCCCATGGTCATCTTCGACGAGGTCGACGCCAACCTGGATGCCCAGTACCGTACGGCCGTGGCTGCCCTCCTGGAATCCACCTCGCGCGAAGCCGGTACCCAGTTCATCTGCACCACGTTCCGGCCGGAGATCGTCCACATTGCCGACAAGTGCTACGGCGTGACGTTCCATAACAAGACGTCCGGCATCGACGTCGTGTCCTCGGAGGAGGCGCTCAGCTTCGTGGAGGGGCAGGCCAAGGGGGCTAAGTAATCCCTTGCGATATACGGTGCCATGATGGTCTCATGAAGGAGAGGGGGCAAAGTCGATACATTTGAAGTGTAAGTGTGTATTTGGAGATGAGGTCGGTCAAGAGTAATCCTTCCGGTGGCCATGGTCCCAACAAGTGAGGAAGTAAATACGTTAGGGAGTCCTGGCGTTTAGCGGCGGTCTGTACTTGGGAACGCGAACGAAGCGATGACGAGGTTGAGTTGTGTTACGGCATTTCCAATGGGCAAGGAGAACGAGAGGCGGGTTTGCTACACCTCAGCGCCTTGCGGTATGTGTACGGGCTAGAAAAGCACAATTATATTCATTCCCAGCATGATCATCGGCACCCCATGCGCATGTCTGGACAAACAAACCTTCGCTTCCCCCTTCCCTTCCCCCCTCCATTCTTCCCCTTTGCTTATTTGGACTTTGCTTTGAACGACTTGAGCGGATCACTCTTCTTCCTCCCCACCTTGAACACCCTGTGGTTGGACTTCTTCCCCCCCGCCCTCCGGCTGGCGTTCCTCCGATCATTCCGTTTCCGCAGCGGCACGAACCCGAGCTCCTCGGGGGTAATGGCCTTCTTCCCCTCCTCGGGCAGGAGGTAGTCCGGGACATGGCGCAGATGGGCCTGGGTGCGCGCGGCGCGCAGGGGGTCGTCGTGGCGCAGGTGGGCCAGCTCCTGCGGGTTCTCCTCAAAGTGGCGGCGCAGGCGGTCGCTCTTGATGAGCTCCTGGCGCAGCTCGCGGAGGCGGGCGTCGCGGACGGCCACGCGGGTCACGGCGCGCAGGGCGTCGTGCATGCGGTAGCGGAACCGGTTCACCTGGTCCAGGTCGAACTGGTAGTCCTTGACGGTCCGCCCCAGCTTGCCCTGCTGCTTGACGATCCGGGCGAGGATCTTCTCGTCGTGCTCGGCCGAGTCGACCATGGAGTGCGGGTGTTTGCCGAACTGGTCGCGGGGGATCACAAAGGACAGCGACATGCCCGTCTGGCCGGCGCGTCCCGTACGGCCGATGCGGTGCATGTACGACTTGGCGCTGGTGGGGAGGTCAAAGTTGACCACGGCGGCGACGTTTTTGAAGTCGATACCTGGTTGACGTGAGAATGAAGAGTTAGCACAAGTGGCATGGCCGCAGTTGAAAAGGAAGGCAGTGAAAAGGAAGGCAGTTGAAAAGGAAGGCAGTTGAAAAGGAAGAAAAAAGCCCGTACCTCTGGATATACCAAACTCTTTGTCCCTGCGTGAGGGCCTCTCTTTCTTTTTGGACTTGGCCTTCTTGTCCGACTTTGCCGCCTTTTTGGATTTTGACGATTCTTCTCCTTCTCCTTCCTTGTTCTCTTCCTCTGCCTCCTCTCCCTCGTCACCGCCTTTATCATTCTCCTCGTCTCCCAGCGCCTCGTTCTCGTCCGAAGCGATGATAATGTCGTACACGCCCTTGTTGAACTCCTCGACCACGTGGATTCGACTGTTGACGGGAAGCTCCGAGTTGAGAACGCAGCTCCGGATGCCGAATTGCTCGAAAAAGAGCTTGAGCTTGTAGCTCCTGTCGACGTCCTGGGTGAAGACGAGCACCTTGCCCTGGATCAACCGCAGCTTGAAGATGACGTAGGCGAGCAGGAACTTGTCTTCCTCGCTGCACTTGACGACGTACTGCATGATGCCCTCTCCTTCTCCCTGCGGCTCTTTCACGTCCAGAAGGGCCGGGTTCCGGCAGAACAGTCCCTTGACGGTGTGGACCTCGGGGGTCAATGTGGCGCTCATGAGGATGGTCTGCACGCCCTTGGGCATGGAGCGGGCCACGTTCTGCAAGTCCTCCTCGTAGCCGTAGCTGAGCACGAGGTCGGCCTCGTCGAGGACGACATGGGTCAGATTCTCGAGAAGAAGCGCACCGCTGCTCACGTTGGCCCATGCGCCGGCCGGTGTCGCGATGACAATGTCGGGCTTGGTGGAGAGGAGACTCCTCTGGACGGTCGGGGAGAGCTTGTCGGTAAGCTTGACGGCCTGGACGGTCTTGCAGAAAGCCGTTAGGGATTCGATAACCTTGGATACTTGGTCGGCGAGTTCTCGTGTCGGCACCAGGATCAGCGACGACGTGACTGGGGCTGCCGCGTCTGTGCCGGTCCCTCTCTCCTTTCGCGTAATGATCTTCTGCAACACGGGGAGCAGGTATGCCGCCGTCTTTCCCGAACCGGTGACGGCCTTTGCAATGACATCTCGTCCGTCGAGTATCAGGGGAATGGCCGTGCTTTGGATGGGGGTCATATGGCGGTAGCCTTGTGCGGCGACGGCCTGAAGTAGACGAGGGTCAAGATCTAGGTCTCCAAAGGCTTTCTCCTCGGCTGTTTTCTTGGGTTTCTTCCCCTTCTCGGGATCTTCGGTCTCGTCAAGTTTGCGCTTCATGGCTGCGGTATCTCGTCGTCGACCGAGAACGACTCGTTGGTGCGATCAATAGGATGAGGAGTGAGATGCGAGTTGGGTATTGCTGAAATGTAAAAGGTACTGAAGATTCCATGCACTCAGCCGTTCATATATCCAATCGCAAGTACAACAATGGTAACAGGTCGGGTCAATGGTTGGGAGAACGAGGTCGAGTATTTCTTCTCCCAGCTTGGAAATCCGCTGGTATCTTTCCCGTCAGTCTACCACGAAAAATTTCTTATCAATCCCCGCCCCACCCCTATACTAGGCTATCAATGCGATAACCTATCCGTCCCTGACTTTAGCGGGAAAGTGAAAGTAGAGCCAATGAAAGGGATGAATGATAAGGAAAAGCCCCACATAAGGTACACAGCGCCGATAAGCCAATCCGGTGTCATTCACATTTTCAAGTCGTCAACTCGAAAAAGCAGCATCCCGACGACCCTCAACTTCACCGTCGCTCACAGAGTAAAGACAACCTTTCGTAAAATGTCCTCCGTACTTGGGAAGCGCAAGTCGCGCAACACAGAACCAACCATCTCCGAGGAAGAAGCACAGGCCATCTTCCGACGTCACTTCGAAGCCCAATTCAAGCCTTTGCCAGAGCAGCCAAAATCCAAAATCCCCGTCGTGGACCATGATGCAGCCACAGACGCCGACGAAACCGACGACGACTCCGAGTGGGGAGGCATATCAGACGAAGAAGACGGTGATGACCGCTCTGAACAATCCGTGGAAGTTGTCGACCACACATCCTCAATCACCCTCGACCCGACCGCCTCCATGAGCAAGCGCGAGCTCAAGGCCTTCATGGTCCGTCCACCTCAAGCCTCTCCTCAGCAGCCATGTCTCCATATTGCCCCTAAAAACATATGCATACTAACATCGGCAATCTTGCCCTCCCAACAGTCCTCTCGCCCTCCATCCACCGACGGACCCCCCTCCGCTCCAATCCCAGACCAACCCCCCTCCGACCCCGAAGACGAAGACGAGCGCACCCTCCGCGCCCAAGACCTCGCCCTCCAACGCCTCCTCTCCGAATCCCACCTCCTCTCCTCCCTCACCCCGGGCTCCGTCCACTCCACCGCCGCCGCCCACAAACCCTTCGCCGCCGGCCGCCTCCGCCACAAGACCACCGACCTGCGCATCCAGTCGCTCGCCGGCCCCGACGCCAACGCCGACAGCATCTACCACCAGAAGAAGATGCCCATGGCCATGCGCAAGCGCATCCTCGCCACCCGCCAGGCCCGCGACGACAAGCGCCGCCGCGAGGCCAAGGAGAACGGCATCATTCTCGAGCACCCGGCCGCCAAGGCCAAGAAGAACGCCGCCGCCACCGCGAGGCCGAGGCGCGGCGACGCCGTCGACGCCCCCGCCGTCGGGAGGATGAAGGGCGCACAGCTGCGCCTCAGCGAGAGGGACGTCAGGGCCATCGAGGGTCCTGCCGGGAGGGATGCGGTGGGTAGGTCCGGGGGCGGGAAGAGGGGTAGGCGATGAATGAAGGTTGAGTCAGGGGGCAGATATCTCGTGACTGGGACAGCCGAGTTGAAATTTCACGTTCTGTTTGGTCGTCTATCGTCTATTCTAAGCAAGCAGTTAGCGGGAGGTATTTCGACGCTTTATAGATGCTCGGACAAAAGCAATCGTACTTGACGCAGCGCACCCTTAGTGAGGATAGGGACACGGAGCTGAGACCATATCAACGTCTACTTGCGCTTTCACGTGTTGCGGGTCAGAACTTCGCTGGCCCATGAAATAACACAATGCGCTCTGGAAATCCCAAAGGTTCTAAACACACCTCGGTTGTCAGGACATGTTGCAGACAGTCGGAGCATAGCCACTCAGATCTTCTCATACTTTTGGTCTGGTTGCAGAGCAACACCTATAGCTGGGCGACTATCCTAGCATGATGCGACACGGGAAATGGTAATCCTCTCCCAACCTCTCCACGGTATCATCTCCCCTACCACGTGAGCAATGTGGTCGCCTCGTCGCCCGCGGCGGACCACAATTGCGAGACAAAGGAAAGCTGAAGGAAAGAGAAGACAGAAAGGAATGAAAAAGAAACAAGAGAGAACAAAGTATATACACAGCGTTCGTTCTCTCCCACCTTGACCTTCTCAGAACGAATAGGTGGCAAGGTCATCTACCCTTTGCCTGTTTCCTCCTATCCATGTCCGACGGACAAAGGAAAGAAGAGAAAACCAAAAACAATGGGGCAAAGGAACGCTGAAACATGGCTGGCTCTCTGTGAATGAACAAGGAGGCCGCATGAAGAGAATATAACCCCATAAGAACGTCAAGCGATTCATCAGTAAATCCCCGCCCTCTATTATCATGCAAACCCCGTAGTAAATCCCATGGAAACGCCACAACCCAATGCACACGCAGCCATGACCATATTCACATAACTTCAGTGTTGATAGCCGGGTGACTAAGAGTCATTGGCATGCTGAGAGTCTGTAGGCTGTTGTAGGTCTGTTCCGTAGTCACACCGGTGGACTGAGGGCCCTCATGGGTCATGACGTTGAGGCCCGTGTTGGCGTAGCCATTCTCAGAGAGGGGGGAGGATTCTTCCTGGGATGGGAGCTGATCCTCGCTAACCACATCCTCCTCCTTGTCGCCAGAGTAGTTGACAGGAGCATCAGTACTGTCGCCACGGTCATGAGTCCGCTTGTGTCTGGAAAGGGAGAACACGGTTAGTTTGTTGCCTTTTCACGCTGGTGGCATCACTTTGACCAAACTCGGCGTATGAAAACCACGAGGAAGACACGGGGGACAAGGAGAAAACTTGACATACTGTGCTAGGTTATCTGATCTAGAAAATGCCTTGTTGCAATGTGGGCAGATGTACGGCTTTTCCTGGGTATGTGTCCTCACGTGCCTAGACGATCTTGGTCAGCAAATAGAAACGAGGCGGCGCGGGGATGATCAACGGCTAGTTTGTACCTCTTGAGATGCTCCACGCGCTTGAACAGCCTACCACACGTGGGGATGGGGCAGGTGTGCGACTTTTGCGGATACGGTCCCACTTCCATGGCGGAGGCTGACCGGGCGTTCCGGACCGGGCCACTGGGACCTTGCATCACAGAGCGAGGAGCAGCGGCCATGGCACCTTCGCCCGCCATGCCATCGGCCGGCATTGGCGCAAAGTCGTGCTGCGGGATGGGCATGGAATTCATGGAAGGGCTGCCCTCCATGGTTGACAGCGGCGTTCCATGTCGAGATAAATCAGTGATATCCCTGTGCTGTTCGTTACGAGCAGACGCTGCCGTGCCATAGGCGAGTGCCGGAGGCGAGTTCTCTAGGTGCTCCTCGCCCTCGGCGACCGGTCCGACAGACGCAGACACCGACCGGCGGAGGTCCGACGGCCGGTAGTGGACTGCCTGAGTCTGACCCACAGCCGCAGGGACCCCCGCCATGGTTGGGGGGATGGATGAACGACGTCGCCTCTGCTTGTACGTCGGCGATCCTTCGTAAACAGAGTACACATTGGCGGGACCGTACCCTCGCGCGAATTGGGGCGTGGCGAAATTGGACGGGGGCAGTATCAGTCCATTGAGCGCGCTCGGACCGGCACCCAGATGGTCAGGGATGGCAGTGTAGAGGCCCGTCTCCTCGTTGGCGATGTAGGCAGGCTCGGCGGAAAGGCCCATACTCTGCTGAGGAGGCGTGATAGGCTCGAAGGACATGCCCCGGTTGCTGTAGTCTTCAAAATGCGAGGAGACAAACGAGGGCGCTGGGGAATACTCGAGGGTGTATGCCGGCATCGAAGCGTGTCTCTGGTGACCGGCCGAGACGGGGACGCCGCTTTGTGTGTACTGCATACGGGTGTAGTCAGGTTCCCGCTTCATCATGGGCTGAGGGGCCATGGCCTGCGGCATGGTCATGGTCTCGTACGGCACCATGGCGTCCATCCCATCGCCTAAAGGGATCGTCGACTGAGGCCCCATGGACATGGGCGGGGGCATGGAGTGAAGAGGCATCGAGTGAGGGATCATCTGCGGCGGGGGCATCGAGTCCACTTCTCTGGCGATGGGGGAATTGGACTGCGGCTGAGAAAAAGAAGGCTGCTGAGCGGCCAAGGAAGAAGAGGCCGCTTGCTGGGCCTTGGTGAGCTGCTCGTAGAGAGATTGAGACGAGTCGTACTGGAACGACAGAGCCGGTTCGCTCACGGCCACCGTGGTGGCTTCCTGGCCCATCTTCTCCCGCTTCAGGTCTCGCTCCAGGGCGTCGAGGAACAGCCGGTCGTGAGGCACACTGTACCAGTAAAACACCTTTTGTTTCTTCTGGGTACGAATGCAGTTGTTTTTGTAAAGAAAGTCGAGAAAAGGGCTCTTTGGTTCTTCGAGCGATGCATCGGTGCCCGATTTCAGATTTCTAAGGTCTGAAAAGATGCCCTCTTCAAACTTCTTCGAGTTCTTCACAGGCCTGCCAAAGGCCTGGAACCGAAAGGAAAGGCATCGCACAATGTCGGTGCCAGTAATGTGGAATAGGGTGTTCCATAGAACACAAGAAACGTATTCGCCGGTGGGGAGGAGGCAACGGCGAATGTATTGCCTGTGATCCCAGTCAACAGGGGCTGTCATGAGGAAAAATTTCACTAGGGAGGTTGAATGACCTGGTCAGCAAAGTGGCACATGAAAAACGACCTGGTTTATTGGGCGCATTGCCGGTACATACGGCGATCGACCTCCTGTAGCGCTTGCTGGGCGTCATCGGGCAAGGCTTTCTGAGCCTCGGCGCTCAACATGAACGTTTCGGGCTTCTGTGGCGCCATGTTTGCACTTTGCTGGGAGTACATTACAACGTTCAGCGGGGCCCTCTTGGGCAATTGAGTTCACAGGTAGGTGGCGGTTGTCGGTGGATGAAGTGGTGCACGCTTCCCGCCAGGACACCACTAGCCAATGGAGAGGTGTCTCAATATCCAACGGTTCGTGTTGAGAAAGAGGAAGGTCGTGAGATACGAGGTCGGTCGGTCGGTGTCGATACGCTGGCACTGTTTCGCTCTCGGAGCACAACTGTTTTGCCTTTTCGCTGCAGCGTGTGAGAAATAATAAAGACGAGAGAATAACGGTATAAATTCGAGTCCAGCCCGGAAGAGTGAAAATGTGAGAAGAAAGGCGGAAAAACAAGGATATGTGTAACAGTATCGTCTAGCACACTCCACGATCCCGGCGTCAAGCGAATGGTGGGCGTTCCAGCACGTGTAGTCCAAAACAGTGTGGTGTGTCGACGGACGAAGGCGTTAGGTTTGCGTTGGAACCGATGGTTGGTGTCGTCGGAAGGACAATAGACCAGGAGAGAGCATTAAGATGCCAAGCCGAAACTAATATACCACGGGGCAGACAGAAAAAAAGAAGATAATAAAAAGGCTCAACAGAAGAACCACACGTCGAAGCTACCGTGGAAGCACGCAGCTCAGCTCGTGGCACGGTCGGAATCGAAGAAAGTTGTGTGTTGTTTTAACGATGGACAATAAGATCCGGACAATAGACAAGTCGTGTAGAGGTTCGGTTCCTGTCTGATGCGTCGGCGCTGAAGAGAGTGTGGTTCGGGTGGGATGCTGTTGAGATGCGAAAAGAAGGGGAGGGGGTGTGGTGTTTCGGCCCCGATAGTCAAGGTCGGGAGGCCGGAGATGGAGAATGGAAAAACGAGGGGAACAAGAGGAAAAGAAAGAAGGGAGAAAAAAAGAAACACTTGCGAAGAAGGGAGATTGTAAGAGGAGAGGAAAGGACTGGGGTTTAATGATTTTGACGAGGGAGAAGGGGGGACGGTGGGATTGGGCGCGAGGGAGGAGGAGAACCAGAAGACAGGGCGAACGACAGGACAGTGGACCAGAGAGAAATGGGGACAGGGGACAGGACAGGCGCTAGCTGATTGTGCGAGTTGTGGGTGGGGGACACGCTCAAAGGGCAAAAGAACACCAGACTCTATGCATGTACCTGAGCTCCATGTACCATTGTACTTTGCAGAGACAGGGGTGGAGGGGAACAGGGGACAGGGGCTGTGGACGGGGCAAAGCAAAGGACCTGAAAGGGAGAACGCAAAGTCACTCTGGACTGGATGGTACTTGTTTTCGTAGGTAAGGTGCTGGTTCCTGGCACAGACCTTTTTGCTGGCATACAACGTATCCCATACAATACTTTCATCTCTCCTTACCTAACCACCATATCAACGTCTTAGTTGGCGTGGTTAGAATTTCGTTCATCACGATCTAGTCTCCGGACTTCGTCGCTAACAGAAGCAACAGAATACCAATTCTCCTTGATAGTTGCGTGGGCCGAACGGGGAACGGAAGTACGTTGTATTTCTTGTGCAGACTACGAATACGTACCGTTGTACTTAGTATACGTAATCCTACATTACTCCGTACGGTGCTGTATACCCAAAGGGACACTGTGCACGAATGGGCAGCGCTGCCATGGCCATTCGATGGTTGTCGAACTGTGATTCCAGGCATGGGATCATAGGGCAACTGACGAGGGCGTCTTTCTGTTATGTATCTCTGAGAAACATCTGGTGGCCACAAGTGACAAGGGGAAACATGATTCTGTCTTGTCTGGGCAGGCCTAGACAAAGAGATGCGGTCACCGCTGAATACCAATGCTGAATAATGCCCGGCGACGGCTCAAAGCCAATTCCAAATCATTGTTTCATGGCAATGACATGTCCTGTGTGCGATAGACGGACATGCCATGCAGATAGAAAGTCATCATCTCTGTCCTAACAGTTACTAATTCCTATGTTGTGCATATCTACGGCCATTGGAAATCTTGTGCAACTGCTTCGGCAGAATCATGCGGAAATAAGCGAGATGAATAACTACGAGTGCCAAATACGCAAAAGTCTCGAAGCAGTTGACTTGTACATACAACTCTTGCCTTGGGACAGTTCCGTAAAAATATGTTGTACTTAACAGAGCCATGCGTTGTGCTCACATCGTCGACACGACATCGGCGTGTTTGGCACCAAAGTGCGGAGTAATTAGGTATGTACATATCCGTATTACTCGATCCAAAGCATTTCATACAAGCCACGACTACCGGCTACGACTCGGGACGACATCATCGCGAGCCTCCCGACACAGATACCAGACAATACAAACTGGGCAGTCGGGTGTGGTTCGTTAACCGAGTTCCGGAAGAGTTTGCATTCAACGTACCCATTCAGTTCGTCATCGTTTGTGCTGACGGGAAACAAAAGGGAGAGGACAAACGAGCGGGCGTGGAGCATCCCCACAGCTCATATCGCTTGTCGGCAGTCGCACTGACCAACCCCACCAGCAAAGGGAAGCTTTTGTCCTCCTTATCAATAACACCGGACAGAATGGCGTGGTGGATTTCCACACGCGGCATCGAATACAACGTACGTTGTATGTAGCCCTTGATGACTGGTAGCTGACAACGCAGCCCAGAGAAGGTCGTTGGGAAGTCCTGAGTTGAGTTGAGCTTGCCTACCGTATACGACTCTGTACATACAACGTACTGCGAGAGGTTCATCCCACCGCTTCTCGGGCCAGCCCTGCCGGGTTATATACAGTCAGGGGTTTCCCGCCCTATAACGTATTGTTTCGCGATCGGGTCTCCATGGTCGAAGCCACATATATCAGCATCTACAACGTACGTACATACCAAACGTAGGTACTTCGTACGTGAGCGAAGCCACAGTGGAATGATTATCCGGGATGAGATTGGTCGCATCAGTTCTGTTTATTATCCAAGTTTGTCGTCTATTTCGTCTCGTGCGCAGCAGCTGGAGTATAGGCGTGATTCTTAACGTCAATAGTTGGCCAGAGATGGCATGGCGCATGGCATTGACGCGCATTCTAATCACAACGTCCAAGTGCTCATGTGATGGCGAACACTTCTACGCCACAGCAGGCCCCGGGCAGCAGCCACACCGTTGGGGTGAGGCGGACGGGACCCTGGCCATCTGAAACGCATACAATAGTGCTTGAACTTGATTTACAGAAGTAGCCATTCCAGTTGAACGCCCTTCCAACCAGGAAAGAAGACGTTGTATTCGTACGAATACTTCGCTCTATCGTCCAGCCCCTCATTACCAAGTCGATGTTCGCAACACAGCCTCCTGCAATGCATGTCTACCAAGTTGATAGGATGATCAGATAGCGCCACACATGAAGCCCATGAAGCCATTCATCACGACAGTCAAGAACATGCGACTCCACGACCCAAAGAGGCGGCTTGTATTCGGCAAAGAGCAACACTAGAGCGTCGTCACGCCATGTATTTGGAGAGCCGAGCTAACCGGCTATCCATCCACTACAGTCGCCTCCCACGATGACTTTTCGAACATCTACAGCGTAGATGCATGCCATGGCGTTTCTAGACCTGAAAACTGGACTGATAGCCGTGGCTCGCCTGGCCATTTCGAACGGTGGTATGTACGTAAGATCAGCAAGCCTTACCAGAGGACGGTTCTTTTCGTACATGGGCCTGATATGGATAAGCCCCTGGATCGCGCATGCTCGATCGTCCAGCTGCCCCTTGGTTTCCTCCGTGCGCTCACCTACATGGACCTGGTTTTGGCCAGAAGAGGCAATCGACTCCTCTTGGCGTTCGTATTTGGCTGGGACTCGCCGGCCTTGATGGGATCATGGGAAGATGTTCATCAGGCGAATTTCGACAATCGTATCGTGGCCCGGCCCTAAAAAGTCAAATGTACCTGTACGGTCGACCTGGAGCTCGGACCTCCGCGCAAGGTGCATGACGTCCAGGGCTCCCCAACCCCGAAGAGGAAGAAGGCTCCGTGCGCAGTCTCTCGCCGTGGTAAGCCAAGGTAGCATGGCAATATGCGAGGCCCCTTGTGTAATTTTAAAAGGTACGCCAGTGCGCAGAAGATATAGCCTATACAACGTGCGCCAGGCCAGACACTCAAGGGAGCTGGAAGGGAAGAAGGGGAAAAGGAAGGGGAGGGAGGGGAAAGAAAGAAAGAAAGAAATGCGGTTATGGACTGTTGTCATTTACCTTCTCTTCGCCCAGGACGATGACGATGTTTCCTCTTTTGGACATGGGGTCGCACGCCTCCATTAAAGCATACCTTTACGCGCAATGCAGAGGGGACGAAGACAAATACGTACGGAAAGTTATTGGAGAATACAATGTACGTCGTAGTGTAGAAACAACAGAATATGGGGATGGAAGAGCAGGCAGATGAGTACGTTGTAGAAGTCGAGCAGTGTTGGTGGGCGTAACGCTCGAGTCCCGGATAGCAAAGCCAATAGCTTAGCTTTCTGTGGTTGCTGGTTTCCTGGGGCCCCACATCCAGGTACAAGTACCTAGGTACACATGTACGTTATACCTAGGCGGCCGGTTAGTGCGTTTCAGAGTCGCCGTAGGCTAAGCTTAAAGCTGTAGTGTACATTGTACAGCACTGCCCCTGGCTAAATCATCGGAAGCGATATGACGGCGGCGACGTTCATTGGATCCTTTCTAGTGTGCAGATGGAATGGAATCTTTTCCACTGGTGCCCGTGCTTCCCGCATTCCAATCACCACACGTATTACGTAGAGGCCGGCCCCGGAACAGTCTTCCACCATTCGCTCCGACGCCCAAGAGAGACCGCCGGTAGCCAGAAATAGATCGCGCCTGGGACATCTTGTCGGCTGTAGACCGCATCGTCATGCTACCATACACCATACGTAATCCGGCCAAGCTGGCTTGAGGAAGACGACAGTGGTGCGTGAGTAGCGGCTGGTCGCATATAAAGCGACCCGGTGATATGCCGTATGGGCGCTTCGTCAGCATTTGAAGAACTTGGGCACCAATGATTACCACTACCACTGTATTAACATGGTCAATTTTCCATCAACTGGATGTTTCGTTGGTGCAACCCCGCTGCTCGCGGGGCGCGTAATGCGATCCGTTGTCAGAGCTGACCACGCAGGCGGCATCGTGACTCTGGCCGCTGGGCCCCGCGCATGATCCTCAAGTCCGGGACCCAGGACATGGTAAGGGCTCGTACGAAGATCTGAAACTGTAGATCCTCACCCGAGGACAGCCGCCCAAGAGGCGGCGAATCGGGGAGGTCTAAATTGACGAAACGAAACGAACGACACACATGGGCAGGAAAAAGATGAGAAGAAGAAAAAAGGAAGAATCATCGTGAAAGCCTTCAACGGTGAAGCCAGCCACACCACATTTACCCGCCGCCTCTCCTGGATGCTTCTTTTCACGACAACAGCCACCTATCGGTAATCCGATCAGCACTCGTGTCCTCTGGAAAGCAAAAGAAAATAAGAATGCCAACTCTGTTTATTATTACTTGGCCTCGCCCAATTGCGATTCCCCAGCCTTGTGGGTGACGGGTCACATCAGGGCTTGATTGTACTTTTCGTACAGCAGCTCTGTTTTCACCGCCCAGTGGGTTGGTGGCGATGGGATATCGAGAGGCTGGCTACAGCACCACCGATGCCACGGGCCGGTTGCCCAGGTCGCATTGAAGGAATCGTGACGGCAACTGACCTGGTCGTCCCTGTCGTCTTCCCGGAAAGAGTCGGGTCAGTGCTCGGCTGCAGCATCTCAAACAAGGCGCATCCGCGTTCAGGTACATGAAACACGCAAGACCAACAAAGTGACAAAGTGACAACAGTGACAGCAGGCCCCGTCGTCGCAGGTTTTTCCAGAACCGATCCACCACGATGATCTCGGGGTTATGTAATCACGAATGACGACCACGTCCGGACAATCAACTTGGTCGACTTTGTTCAGGTAGGGCTGGGGACAAGATCTTGGGAACCTGCGGCCAAGCATGTCAAAGCTGAAATGTTTTACTGTTCTTCATCCCTTCTTATTCTCTCCCTCTTCTTTTCCTTTTATACGACTTGGAAAAAGGTTCTCCCTCTTGCCACCATATAAACCCCGGCGCACCGCATGAATTCCCCGATGTATGCTGCTTGGCTACATCAGAGGCAAGCCGGTAAAAGGACTGCTCGGGTTATCCCAATAACCTCGAGATGGCATCCCATGGCCTGGCCAGCAGGTTGGTGGTGATTCGACAAGGGTAATGCGGATTCATGGGCGGGAGCTAAGCCTCGACGGGGGGTTTGAAACGTGATGGTTCTGGCCTCCTGCTTCCCCATGCATGATCAACTCCAGGGAACATCTTGGGAGGAATCCCATCACATCTATGTCCGTCGACGGGCACCAGAGCTTGCATCTCAGCGTTGCATGAGAACGGGGTAGGGCACGCAGCCCTTCCCTTACAGCGTACTCCCGGGGGGGCATATGGCTCTTCTCTTAGCTCGGCACTGCCTCTGCCGCCGTATCCCGCTCCTAACAAGGCACTGCAGGGCGTGTTATCGTGGAATCCTGCCACTCCAATCCAGATCGTCCCCGCCGCATGTTCAGCCCAGCCTCCACCTTGTCCGTCGCCCCGCCTAGATCGACTTGTGAAACCTCATCCACCAGCTTCGCTGATCCCGAATAGGCTCCTTGCCCACGAGCGTAAACGTCACATCCTGGTCACCCTTCTACGCGACCCGCGCAATCGCCGTCGGTCGGAGTTATTCCAGCCTCCCAGGCCAGGTAGCCCGGCTCGCTGTTTTCACAGGCGCCGAGCATCGAATGTTGAGTGGGATGTGGTGTTCAAGCGTGCTATCAACCTGGATGTATACAGCGGGCCTTTCTAACCAAGAGACTCGCTTTGCCATCTCTTCCGCCTAAGCTCCCCGCGCTCGGTATCAACCCTCCTCAGGTACCCGTAGACCTTTCGTTCCGTTTGTAAGAAGCCTATCACGACAGGCATCGTGATCTGGATTAGTTCTGCCAAAGCCACTGCCCCATCCAATATATGCATTACGATCTTAACCTAGATCATAGCCAAGACCAACGTGGACCTCTAGCTGACCCTACGAACCTCTCCGTCCCCAGCTTCCCAGTGAAGTCGTGGATGCAGTATAGGAAATAGGGTGTACATTGTCCGGCCGAGGACTTGAGAGAACACTACACGTACATGCAGTACAAATACAAGAATGCATCTCTCCAGAAAACCCGACTTGCTTGCTTTGCCCGTATGTCATCCAGTGGCTTGGAGGGAGAAATGGCAAAAAGAAACTGAAAAAAGAAACATCCATCTCATCAATCGCCTCCCGTCCCCCCTAGCCGCCTCCAGCTCCAACTCCAACTGCCGAATCCGCTCGCTCTGGTCCTGCGACGCCCCCGCCGCCGACCCGACCTTGCGCTTCAACCCGTCAACCTCGGCCGTCAGCTGCCCGATCCTGTCGCTCTGGGAGCTGATCAGCCTCGTCTGCCGCTCCAGGAGCTGCTTGATCTCCTCCAGGGACGACTCGACCACGTTCGACGGGGACCCCGCCCGGGCGCCGCCGGACGAGCTTGGCGTGTTGGCGTCCGTGGTGGTGCTGGCCGTGCTGACCACCGGCGCCCTGGCCTGCGCGGGCGGCGGCGCGGTGGCCTGCGCGGGCAAAGTCGGCTGCTTCGCCGGCTCGGAGCGGGCGGGCGCGGTAGCAGCGGCGGCCGCAGCGGCGCCCCGCGGCTGGGGTCTCTGCACCTGCTCAAAGCTCGAACCATCGTCGCTGCTTCCCTCATCGTCCTCGGCATCCTCATCCTTGAACTTGTTCGCCATGCTCGACATGGAAGCTTGTTGGACCTTCATCGACGGGGGCGGGCCACGGGCGACCGGCGCGCTGGGCTCGGGTTCCCCCTTCTTGGGCGCCGGTTTCGCTGCTGGCGCCGCAGCGGCCGGGGTGGGCGTCGGTTTGTAGTCAGCCGGGACCTCCTTTGGCGCGGTG